>NC_135785.1:102401944-102731666 GCF_051106095.1 Pogona vitticeps | reverse complement strand
TGTCAATACATCTCTGGGAGTGGTGCTACCAGGAGCACATCTACCCGGTAGCCATTCACATAGCCACCACAGACAACATCGTTGCAGACGAGCTCAGTCACCGCTCCACTCAGAATCACGAATGGGAGCTGGACTCAGAAATCTTTCAAGAACTCTGCCACAAGTGGGGAACTCCGACAACCGACATGTTCGCCAAGGACTCCAACAAGAAGTGTCTCCGCTACACGTCCAGGGCAGGACGGGGCCCGGGATCGTTGGGAGATGCTTTCATGATCCCTTGGCACAAGGGCCTTCTATACATGTTTCCTCCCATTCCCTTGGTTCAGAGGTCAGTAGTCAGAGCCCTCCAGCTGCAAGCAGAAGCAATCTTGATTGCACCTTGGTGGCCCAGACAACCTTGGTTCTCTCTACTTCTGCAGACAGCGGTCGACAAGGTGAAGCTTCCCCTCGTCCCACACCTAATCACTCAGGACTCGGGGTCGATCTTCCACCCAGACCTGGACTCCCTCCAATTGACAGCATGGAGGATATCCCATCAGTAATGGAAGTTCTTAACAAGGCAAGAAAGCCTTCTACAGTGCGGCTTTATCAATACAAGTGGCAAGGTTTTATCAAATTCACTACAGAGCGGGGCTTACAAGCATCTCCCGTCTCTTTATCTACATTGCTACTGTATCTCAGACACCTGTTTGATCTTGGCTTAACCAAGTCTACCTTAAAGGTGTATACCTCAGCCATTGTAACTTTCCAGCCCAAGGGGTCTCAATCCTCGAGATGGTTTTCCCATCCAACTGTGAAAGCTTTCTTCAGAGGTCTGTCCAACATGAGACCCCCTGTGAGACGGCCATTACCTCAGTGGTCTTTACAGACAGTACTGCACTCACTGGTTCGTCCTCCCTTTGAGCCAATGGCTACCTGTGACTTGAAGTTTTTATCCCTGAAAACTTTGTTTTCTGCCCGTAGGGCTAGTGAATTGGCGGTTCTCCGGGCTGATTCCCCTTACCTCCAGTTTTTCAAGGACAAGGTGGTGTTATACCCAGATGTCTCTTTCCTCCCCAAGGTGGTGTCGGATTTTCATGTCAACCAACCTCTGTTGCTACCTACTCTTTTTTCTGAACCCTCTTCAGATATTGAACGCACGCTCCACTGTTTGGATGTTCATCGTGCATTATCCTTTTATATCTCAAGGACCAAGGACTTCAGGAAAGTCCAGAGACTGTTCTTGTGCTATTATGGCCAACGTAAAGGGACTGCTGCTTCGACGTCGACCCTGTCCAGATGGTTGGTTTCCACCATTTCGTTGGCCTATGAGTTGCAGCACAAACCTCTCCCTGAAAACCTGCGTGCTCATTCTACACGAGCTGTTGCCACATCCACGGCCCTGCTGCGTGGGGTAGACATCCCCGACATATGTAGAGCAGCTACCTGGTCCAGTGTATCAACCTTCATCAAACACTACAGACTGGACCTCAGGGCCAAGAATGAGACCAGATTCGGGAGGGCTGTCCTTACATCACTGCTGCAGTGACGGCCCACCATCCTGTAAGTAGCTTGGTAGTCACCCATCAGTGTGGATTCATAGAGAACCACGTTAAAGAAGAACAGGTTACTTACCTGTAAACATGGTTCTTTAAGTGGATTCTCTATGAATACACACGACCCGCCCAACCTCCCCACGTGTCCGTCACTGCTGACTGAGTTCCAACTCTCTCTATGTGCGGGCACATGGAACTGGGGATTTTTGGCGGGCTGCACTTGCGCAGTGCAGGGCAACTCAAACATTGTATCTTTTCCCTCATAGCTCTGGAAAATTCCGAGAGGAACCAGCGCAGGAGCTGTTTAACCCATCAGTGTGTATTCATAGAGAATCCACTTAAAGAACCATGTTTACAGGTAAATAACCTGTTCTTTCCTGGGGGATCCACTTTGTGGGTGTATAACATGGATGTCCAAAACCCAAACTTGCAGAACTTGTAGAGGAGAGTCAGGGGAAACCCTTCTGTGATTTTGGTGTCTCTGGGTGCTTGGGGGCACATTTTATAGGGTTTTAAAGGTAAAAACAAATTGACGAATTGATTTTGTCAGTTCATCCGAAAAAATGTAAATTTGTTATAAATCATGCATCAAAATGAATCACTATTTTTCCTGTTTGTGTCCATTTCTAAAGCCTAATATTATTATACCAAATGTAAATTGGAAGCTGAGGAGTAAGGGGTGAAGCCATTCTTGAGTCTCCTCTGAGACTTTATGGATACATCAGTGTTAATGGGATGGGGGATTAAGTGGGTGCATCCTGACTCCCTAGGAATAATGAATGTAGTTATTATTTTAATGCGCACAAAGAGATTCAGTTACATTGTAGTGGTACACATTCTGTGCCCAAATTGTATTAATGTGACACAATGTAGGCTAGGATTCCTCCAGAAAATTTTTGTGCTGTCCCTGGCACAGATGAAAGACATTTTGAGCAAGGGACTTGCTTGCCACTATGTCCATCAATCTGTGGCACTGTAGTTTTTTTTGTGGCTTTTTTTGGCTCTTGAATATTTGAGTGAGTGACTGACAGAAATCAATTTCCTATGGTTATAGTTTGCTTTTCTATAGGACATGTCCAGACGATCACCTATGAAGTGTCTCTGCCAGGCCTTTTGATGTGCAATGATTCTAGCATCTACAGCCAAGTATTGTTTCTGTGTTGCATGTCGGAACACTTTCATTAGAGAGTAACAGTTCCTGGTGATCAAAAATCCCATATGCTGAAAAGAGACCAACAGATGGCATTTTATAAACTCCATGCTTTCTTGTCCTACAAACAGAGATTACCAAGTACACAATGAACACACTGAAAGGGTAATATTCATTGCCTGATAGTTATATATATTAGCTGCAAGTGGGCAACAAGTACCATTCTGTTTCACATTGTTTATGCAGTGTGTGATATGTACAGCATTATTATAGAGTTGTGTAGTATCGTGAAGTTACGTATTTTAATGGGGATATCAAGAGTACAAATAGTACCCTTATTTTGCCCTCTGCTGGTTGTGTTCCTAATTCTATAAAGTTTGCATGGCCCTGTGATTATATTTCACTATGGTTCACATCTAAAGGATGAATTCAACAGTTACGAGGCATGCTTTGGTTTTTCTGTCTGAGGAAGTCACAACTAGCAATTAAGTCTGATATAACTTTTCGTTTTAAAAAAAGTTACTGGTTTTGAATTAGAGAACTAAGTAGAGTTTTTGTGCAGATTGCCTGACCCCCTTTGTAGAAAAATAAATATGGAAGTCTGTTTCAGTATTATTTCAAATGAAAAAAAGAAGAAGTGCTATATAACTGGAATGGAAATTATTTTGCTCCTTCAGTTTCTCCTCTGTTAATCCTGATGGTGAATTTTCACCAGACGTTCTCTGAATGTGACAACAGTGAGCAGATATTCAGTAAAATTTCTATTGCTATTTCTGCTTTTTGATTACATGGGAGTTGGTGGTGGCTAGGGAAAAGTCTGTAAGCTTCTCATAGCAAAACCCAAAAAAGAGCCTTGTGGCACTTTACAGGCTAACAAGTTATACTTGGCATATGATTTTTGTGAACAGTTCCCCATTTATTGATTTATTTGATTTATTTGATTTTTATGCTGCCAATCTGGGTGGTTCACATGGCACAATAAAACAGACAGTACAATAACAAAACAATGTCTAAATTAATCAATACAATTTAAAGAACCAAAATTAATATCAATAAACATTAACATAAAAAGGGCAAGGGGAAGATGGCGGGGTTGAACTGTAAGTTGGATCAAAGTGAAATAGAGTCTGGGAAGGCCTGTCTAAAAAGGAACATTTTTAATAATTTTTTGAAAGTTCCATTTTATCACATGGATGAAGTGATAGATGAGTAGGTAGATGTCTGGTAATATTTAATATTTGAGAAGATGCTATAATTTTTAAACTTTGATCATCTGTCTTTAGGAAAGGATAACGTTTGATAGCTGACATGCAATGGTGTTCACTTTTTGGGAGCTGACAGATTGCACAGTTCATCTTTGCCAACACCAAAGCATTTAAGACAGCCCGAAAAAGGTTAAAATGCTCTAACTTCTAATTTAGATAAAGTTTCTGAAATTCACAGATATTCAAAATGTAACACTCAAGACTCAAGAAATCCAATAAATAAATTAAAATTGTGCCAGCTCTTTTAAAGACCATGTTGCTTGAAAATATTTCAGAAATGATTAAGGCATAGAAAATAAAAAACATGGGTTGGGGGCATAAATTTGAAGGGATATTGATGTATTTTCATTATTGTGACCAAAAATGATAGTGTACTTTTTTTTGCTTAGAATTAATGTGAAGAATAATTGTATTCAGTCATATCAATATTTTTATTCCAGTTACCGTAAGTTAGAGTGAAAGCCCATTAAGATGAACTGGGGAAAGCAGCTAAGTCTGCCCTGAGTAGAACATGTTCATCACTGCTACTTGCCGTTTTTGCTGATGGACTACATTTTAATAGTACAGAGTTATTTTTCTTTCCTATTATTTCCCTTAAGCTCAGAGACAGCTGCCAGTGGGAAATAATTGACAAGCCACAAGCACTGCCAAGTAAGGTATCTGGGACTAAGACATGGTGATGCTGTCCATTTATGGGCACTGGAAGCCAACGGTTTACTTTTCCACTGTTCAGCCCTGCGATTATTGGTGAATGCTTTTCCTGTGCCAACCAAGCATCATATTTCAAAAGCAAAACTATAAGAGGAGTCGTTCTGTGTAGCTGTTCCACAGTTTTCAAGAGCTCCTGTCCTGTCAAGCTGTGGTTCTCCATCTCTGGCTCTCCAGATGTTTTAGATCTCAACTCCCTGAAGTCTCAACCAACATAACCAAGGGTCAGGGGTCCTGGGAGCTGGTGGATAGAAGAAGAGGAAAGAGCAGGAAAACAGCAAGGACAAGGATGGGAAGGATAGGGTGACGAGATAGTCGCTTATTGACATGTGGTGGATACTCACTATAGAGTAGTACACCCCAACCTTTTCCAAGTTGCACCCCCCCTTTTATAACACTCAAGTAACCTACAAACCCTCTCCCTGCATTTGCAAGGACTGTCCACTCTATGACAGGAGTGGCACAACAGTCCTGCCAATGACGTTGGGTATGTCATAGGGTTTTGCCTACCTCTGTGAAAACAGAATCCTTTTAAATTTTGCAATGGAGCCGTATTGAAAGAAATAACTGTTGAACTGGTAAAATTTTCTACAAAAATAACTGCAACTAAAAATAACCACAGAGACCCCTCCCAGAAAGCACTTTGCAACCACCCCTCCTGTGTCCATCTGTCCGGATGAAGCTACGAAGTATGTTACTTAGCTCTGCCACTGTGAGTTAAAGTCTGAGCTATTTAGATATATACAAGCAGATCCTAATCTACTCACTCCCTGCTCTAGACGACAATTAGAACCAACGATGAGACTGCACTTAATGCTCCATCATGTGCATGTTTTCCAGATGTGTGTGTGTGTGTGTGTGTGTGTGTGTGTGTGTGCTGACATGTGTTCCACACTGCACAATAGAATGAGAAGCATGCATGTGGTGTTTGTGCAGCCGTCATTGTTGCTAATAACTAGAGAAAGGAAACAAGGAAAGAGAGATAAGAAAATTGTTAAGTATTCTATTTGGAATATGATTAAATTGATTGTGCTGTGAGGAACGGTACTAGATCCCCTTTTTGCACGTAGAAATTCTAGAAGTCTACAAAGCTGGAACACAGACTTTGCACTAGTGCAATCATGCAAATGGATTTAGCCTCCAAGTAGAAGCTAGAATCTGGACATCATGCAAGCTGCTTTTCATTCCACCAATCTCCATTCATTGTGGGATGAAAAGCAGGTTGGAAGATCCTAGGTCTGGGAGTTTTCTAAAACAGCGTTCTGCCATTCAGTGGCTGGGCTTATGCAAGTATTTAACTGGATATACTTTGTAAGTGTCTTGGGTGTATTTTTGTTAACTGAACTTGCTGGCTCCTGAGCATTTGGGAAAGAACTGGATTGAGAACTCAAATAACAAAATTAATCACAGTAACATTTATTATGATAGCTACTTCAAAGATGCACAGCAAGCTTAAGCTTCAATTTCTATTGCATAATGAAAGTTGAGAGCCTCTGTTGGCCCCTTTAATCTGTGCAGGTAGATAGTCTTTGACAGTCCCAGTGAGCACTGGGAAATGACATGCTGATATGCCTAACCGTCATTACCTGGCTCTCATACTACATTTCCAGATGTGAAATCTGCATTTTAAAAATGCTCCCTGCAATTGGAATTTGCATTCTGGGAGCTTTTGAATGCCAGAACCTACTCAAAGCACAATGGAGATGGTTGATCAAATGAATTTTTACAATGAAGGGGCTCAGAGGAGCCAGGGATGGGTTCCAGACCTTTCTGGATGCCAGAATCCAGTGGGGGAGTGAGATTTAAGCTCAAAGGGAGGAAAAGAAACCCACTTTGCTTCAAAAAAAATATTTTTTTTAAAAGGAGTCTTTGCAACATCACAGTCTGGCAAACATCCAAGCTAGTCTTAAGCCTGAAGGCACTTAGTACGAAACTGCTGTGATAGCAACTTGTATGGTCTACTTAATGGGCCAAGTTTGGGGGGGAAAACTGTTGTTAGTAATGTATTGAGGCATTGGAGCATATACTTGTGAGGGTGTTCATTTTGGTTGGTTTTTATTTGGTTCTGTTTTCCGTGTCCTGTCTAATTCTACTCAAGCTAAAGTCTAACTGAGCCACTCACTGGTGAAATTACACATTTGGGATTTGCTTAAATAGCACCATGTACTGCATCTCTGTTAAAAGAAAGTATTTTATAACATATAGAGAGAGTAATGCTGTCCAGGAGGCCAGACTCCATTAGGAGCCTGGATCTTAAAGCAGCGTCACTCAAGGCAGAGTGGTCACACCCAAGACACCCAACAAAGATGCATTCACCCTCTTCAAGGGTAATAATGGTCACACCATGATGGGATAGTTCCAAGGGTGAGGGAGTGGCAGTCACTGGTTTGCAGTGGTAAATACAGGTGACACTGGTAGATGAGGAAATAAAAGTGACACTCAAGCTAACTTTTCTTAGTACTGCGCAGGAGGCGAGAATGGTAACCCCCTGCTGGACTTTCCTTACCATGATGTGACAATCCAAAATGAAACAAGAGATAGTGCTGGAAGACCAAACTACTGTACTTGTAGTCTGCTGTGCGGAAGACAAATAGTATACATAGTTCTCTTGCTAATGATGCAACTAGATTAAAGCCAAAAGGGTATCTAGTGGCTGACATGCATGGAAATGCAAGTCCAATGTTGCACAGCACATAGAATTGGAACATCTGGAGCATAAGAAGTATGAAATAAGGTAAATTGAAAACCATAAAGCAAGAAATGGAATGTATAAACATTGCAGTGCTGGGTGTTAGTGAATTAAAGTAGACTGGAACAGGATATTTCAATCAAAGAACTACAACATGTTCTACTCTGGAAATGACAAACTCAAGAAGAAATGGAGTTGCTCTAATACTGAGGTAAGATGTAGCACATGCAATAAAGGGTTATAATGGAATGTCTAAATGAATAATATAAATCAGGCCATGTGGGAAACCTACAAAATAACCATCATTCAAGTCTATGCTTCATCTAATGATGCTAAAGAACATGAAACTGACAATTTTTATTCAAGCACCCAAGAGCAAAGTGATTGCACACCAAGACACATGTGCTGATAGTCACATGTGACTGGAATGCAAAAGTAGGAAACAAAGCAAAGCCACATGTTGTTGGAAAATTAGATCTAGGTGGCAGAAATGAAGCAGATGACTCAGTTCTGTGAAGCCAACAATTTCTTTATTACAAATATATGCTTCAGACAACCAAATATGCAATTGTACATGGAGACATCACCTACTCAATATAGAAATCAAATAGACTATGTAACTGGAAATCCGGAATTGAGAAGCTGTATTCTCCCAGTCAAAACAAGACCAGGAATAGATTGTGGTTCTCAGCATGAGTTGTTAATATCGAAGTTTAGAGTAAAGCTGAAAGAGAACAGTAAATTAATCCTACTGCCAAAATATAATTTAAACAACATTTCTGATTAATTTAAAATTCACATAAGGAACATTTTTCCAGAGCGTCCTTCTTTTCATTAAGGGGTCTAGATAACATCTAGGAAGTGGAAGAAAAACTGAACTTCCTGCTTCAAGGTACAAACCAATCTGTGACCCCAAATGTTGCTTTATTTGCAATAAAGGCAGCTAGACGCAGGGAGAAATTTGAGGACTCTGAACCAAATCTGGTTTTGAGCCCCGAAAATGTAACAGCATGAACGTAGTCTGATAAATTCACTAATCACAGTTAAATATTACCTTTAACCGCTCAATCTATCTCACAAATAAAGTACGGATTTAAAGGCATCTAACATGCATGTGTATTTACTATGTTTTCCTAATAATAGCTATTTTAGCATTATTTTATGTCAGTCTGATTGATTGCAACTTTTACCTTGCCAAGATCTATGACTGGTGCAATAAACAAATAAACATAAGGAACAGATTTGCATCACTAAACTCAATTGACCATGAGCCAAAAGAACTATGGATTGAAACTGGAGATATTATTAGGAAAGAATCAAAAAGACAATTCCTGTAGTAAAAAAGAAAATAAAAATCTACATGGATGACAAAGGAACTATTTAAAATTGTAGGCAACACTGAGAAGCATCATGTAGAGACAAAGAGAACTATGATAATAACCAGTGCAAAGAAATAGAGGAGAACAACAAAAGAGGGAAAACAAGAAATTCTTCCAGAAGATCCAAGAAATCAAAGAGAAATTTAAACCTAGATTAAGAATGCTGAATAACCAAGAGGAAAGCACACTGTCTGACAAGGAGACAATAAAAAGAAGACGGAAACAGTATACTAAGACATATGCAGAAGGGACGAAAGAATGCACTCTTTTGAAGAGGCAGGCTAAGATGAAGTTCTAGAAAATGAAGTGAAAGCTGATCTGAAAGCATTGGGAAGAATTAAAGCACTAGAGGTGGATGGAATACTGATGCAACTATTTCAAGCCACAGAGACTGAATCTGTAAAAATCCTAACAAGAATTTGCCAACAAATATGGCAAACATATTGGAAGTATTCAGTATAAATTCCAGTTCCAAGAAAGGAGATGCCAAGGAGTGCAGTAACTATAGGATCTTTGCTATAACATCCCATGCAAGCACAGCGATGCTGAAAGTGTTGCAACAAAGATTTTTGCTTTATATGGAATAAGAAGTACCTGATGCTCAAGCTGGATTCCAAAAAGGAAGAAGCACTTGGGATCATATTGCAAATATCTGGTGGCTACTGGAGTACACCAAAGTGTTTTAGAAGATGATTGGCCTATGAGTTTATACTATAGCAGAGCTTTTGATTGTGTAGATCATGAGAAACTATGGATTGTTCTGAAAGCATGTGGAGCCTGGTAAGTAGACTAGGAGGCCTGGGGGGGAGGGAGATGGAACTGAGCAACACCTGTGGTGCCATGTGAAGCACAAACCTTCCATCTCTAGTAACCTGTATTGTAGTAGACAAGAAGTTACTGTTAGGATAGAATATGAAGAAAGAATGTTTTCCTGTAGGTAAAGGTGTCAGACAAGGATGTATTTTATCCCCTTATCTGTTCAATCTGTATGCAGAGCATATCATGTGGGAAACCAGACTAGATTCAGATGAAGGAGAAGTGAAAATTGGTGGAAGAAACAGTAATAATTTAAGATACACAGATGACAGATCTTACTGGCAGAAAGAATGCTAACAAGTATTCTGCTTGCCAAGGTCAATCCAAGATGTTTGCTGCCTGAGGAATAGAGGGGCATGGTACACCAAGCTAGTCATGTCAAATCAATGCGGGGGGGGGGCAGAAAAATCCCCGGCACCCCTCTTCCCATCTGTAGCAGTAAAAACAGGATAATAAATGAACTGAATTGAATAACTAACCATTTGTTGTTCTTTTGTGATATTCAAAAACTCCTGCCTAGGGTGTTTTCCACATTTTTCAGAATTGTAGGGTTGGACCCAGAGCAAACATCTCCACTGTCTACAGTGAAGTTGCCTTAGGCTTGTGGTTCCCAACCTTAGATCACCAGATGTTCTTGGATTAAAACTCCCCAAAACTTTTACTATTAGCTGTGCTGGCCAGGAGTTATGGGAGTTGCAGTCCAAGAACATATGGGAATCCAGGGTTGGGAACCATTGCCTTAAGCAGTGGCATGTTGTAGGTGCAGAAAGAGCTGCCACTGCCTCCTGCTTTCCTCCATCTGAGATGGCTCTCTGAGGGACATGAAGAAAGCCTCCCTGAAGAATGTGAGGACTGTGAACACATTCGAGCATTCCCTGGGTAGCAGCTGGTACTCTGTTGGCTGTTCCTTCTACTCCAGAAGCATCACTTGATTGCTTCTGACATGGAGAAAGAAGAAGCTGGCTTCCCAAGCTCATTGGAGGAGGCCTCTTCTCTCCTACCACCTCGCTACCTGGAGGATGCAGCTAATTATCAACTAGCTCTGTGAATAATGCCTTGGCCCCCAGAGCCATGCATTATGCACAGAGCCAGCTGCTGTAGTGGTGAGAAGGTAGCTAGGAGAAACAAGGCAGCCCATGACCTCCTCCTTCTCTATGGTCATCATGAATGTGAGCATGGCATTAGAGCAGTGAGGCCACAAGAATATCTGGGCAATGTCAATACTTCTCTTCCCGCCTCAAGTGCTAGTAGTGTTTGTGCTAAAGCTCTATGGAGCTGTTATCCCTGTCCAGTTACATTCCATCCAAACAAGTGAAGAAGCATCTCTGTTACCTACTGAGTCTTTTTTTTTTGCCTAGGCTTGGCACTTAACTGGCCTATTGAGTGACCTGGGAGAGTGTACATTGAGGCCTCAGAGCCCTTTCTGGGCACCGTAGGGTACAGAGTCTGTGGCATCATCCCCAATAAAGGGAAGCAGCATGAAGTTTCCCCTTAGAAATTCTAGCTAAAGATTCTATTGACTAAAATGTAGTAGGGTTAACGGGAGCTGGAGAAAATTGGTTGTATAGGGTTGCTTGCTGTCAAATAGCTGACCCTAGACAGGAAGGAGCAAGGTCTTGGAAAAGGTTTCAGAATATTGAAAGGGAAAGGGCACCACTGCAGAAACATGACACAAAAGCTGAGGAAATGTTTTCCTACACGAGTGCTTTACTACTATAATAGCTGAAAAGAATCCATGTGATAAACAGTCTTAAAATATCAAGACCATTGTCATTTTTTTAAAAGTTAATGCATTAACCTGCAGTGGAGAGTCACAGCTACCTATGACCTTTCTCTGATGCACTTTTTGCCAACAAAGACTCTTAACAGAACCACAATCAAGTACAAAATTTGGTGTAATGCATGGATTTATCAGTCAGCACTAGTTTTGCAGGTTTGTTTGTTTTGACAAACTAACAGGGGTTAATCAGAAATTCTCCCAGTGAAGAATCTCTTTTCATTGGCATAACTTTGGTGGAGCAATGCCCTGCAGCCTCTTCACAAGAGGAGCTCCAGTTTGGCTGACATGGAAAGAGAGAGAGAGAGAGAGAGAGAGAGAGAAAGATGAAGAAATATATACTTACCATGTCTTAAACCATCACTTATCTTAAGCTGGACTATGTCTCCTTTTCCACTCAAACCTTTGTCCCTAGTTAAATTAATGATGAGAGATGATATAATGAGTCTTTTTTCCCCTCTGGAAAAAGAGCATTAGACCTATCTATTGATCTTTCTATGAGAAAGTCAGTGGGTTGTAGGAGTTTTTTGTTCTCTACTTTTGATACACTGTTGAACAGATGTATAGTGTCACTAAGGCAGTCACTTCAGTAGCTACAAAGATGAAGTATAAGTTTGTTATGTGGAATGGGTTGGGAAAGGCAGAGGAGGGAAGTTGTAATAATGAAACATTTTGAAATGAAGTGTTTTACTTGAGGCGGAAGAACTGGAAGACTATTTCAAAGTATTTTTTTTCTGACAGTCGGTGGGCATGTCCAGGTATGTATATTTGATTTCCCTCCCAATATGGTGGATGTTATTATTTTTCTGCTGATGTTCCATGGCTAAGGCAAAAAAAAAGAGAAACAAATCTGATTTATTTATAAAATATTCAACAGTAATGTCCTACAGTAACTCTGAAAGTGATAGGCAAGTGAAAAAGCAAAATGAAAAAGCATGGTAGATACTGTGTTGGATCCCTGCAAGCCTTTATGCACTTATTTAGAGTAACTCCCACTAGGAGGAACTGCCAACCTCTGGCTTCAAATTACTGAGCTATTCACAATAAAGGAGTAGACAGTCACCTTCTTAGCCATGTAGGATTTTGGGGAGGTGCCTCTGATTGGCAGGGAAATTTTCATTTTGTTTTTACTTTTGTCGGATGGTTTCCTCTTTCACCTTTACTTGGCTCTTTGTAGAGTCATTTTCCAGACACTGAAATACCTAAAAGGTTGAGGAAAACCTGTCTGGCTTTATGCTCACTGCTTGCTGACTTGGGGGTGATAAAGAGGCTTTGTGGTAGGTTCCTTGTTCTCCTGAAGCTTTGCCCTATCAGACGCAGAATGGCAGGACTGTGGCAGAACAACTAAGAGGCCGTCAGTTCACATTGGGTGGATGGACGGGTGGCAATCAAGGGAGGACCCAGGTCTGCACATTATCTGATCTGGGTTTTGAGCCAGCATTTGATTTCTCAACAGAAGGCTGACTGAAGTTTGCAGGGTGGCTGCCCACAGGTAACTATTTATGGCTATCTGTTCATGGTAGATCTTTAATTATCATAGTTAGTGAAAATCTTGCGGCCTTCAGTCATCGTTGTTGTATAATCTTCGTTTGCTGGGGAGAGGGGAGCAAAGTGGGGAATGCAGTATTAGGAAACCAGGAAACACACTGGCCATGTTTCCCCCAAAATCTTCCAGTTCTGTAGTAATTTAGAATGCACAGAGCACATGGAAGGCTGGCAGGCAAATGCACTTGGTGCTGTGTTAAGGAAGAGTGAAAGAAAGGCTGCCACCAGATAGAACTCACATGTCTATTTTCTCCATAAAAAGATGAATCGCAACACAAACACTTGGTCATTCAGAATTGGATTCTGAGTGCATTTCATTTAATTACCACTTGTACTGCTTTCGAGAGTGCACAATGGCACTTGTGAGCAGCAATACAGCTGCTTGGTGGGTTTGGCCATGTATTAATGTGCCATGAAATACATGCACATTTGTATTGGAGATTTCTCACACAGTGCTCAGAGATGCTTCTATTTCGGGTTGCCATGGGATTTTGCCTAACGTGAAATTTCATATTGAATTTGGAAGGTGTCTCATCACAAGCAAATCCAGTTCCTTTAAAAAAAACCCTGTTGTGCTTCTTTCTTACCTTTTGCCCAAGGAGCTCCAGGTAATATATAGGACACTTCTCCTGATTTTTATTCTCACAGTAAATCTGTGAGATAGATTAGGGTGAGAAACAGTGAAGAGCTGATTAACCAGTGACATTCATAACCAACGAAGGATTTGAACCCGAGCCCCCACCTCTGCAGTCCCAATCTGGTACTCTGACCACTGCAGCATACGGGCACTGATGAGATGGATATATCACAGACGGATACCACTCCTCTTGTATGGGACCTATAGAAAACATGGATATAGACTTTAAAGAGTAAACAACCAGATAGGCTGTGTTATGTGGGTAACTGCTCATTTGGATTGGATGTCCTATGGGGCAGTCCAGAGCGGATGAAAAAGCTGTTCCTGTAGTGGAAGAGTGTCTTCCATTGGGCAAGACTTGTAACCAAATGTTAGCTGTAACACAAGTGAAGTGAATTTGGAATGGTCTGCAAGAAAGAAAATCTGAGCAATTTTGAAATAACATTTTTTAAAAACACGTCAGTGAAACTGCTGAAATATTTCTGATTTTACCCCCATATGTTCCAATTTGGGAACGGGAAAGTATGAGATAAAACTAGAACTATTTCACTTCCTATTCATAGTAGGTGACTACTATTAGTGTCAAACATCTTTAAATGTGTAGGAACACAGTTGATCCTATTGAAATGGAGTATTTAGCTCTGCCCAACCTGCTTTGCAAGCTGTAGCCTGATGCCTCTCCTCCCCC
The DNA here is from genome assembly GCF_051106095.1 of Pogona vitticeps. NCBI lineage: Eukaryota > Metazoa > Chordata > Lepidosauria > Squamata > Agamidae > Pogona > Pogona vitticeps. The sequence continues at coordinate 102,717,477 of NC_135785.1, read as the reverse complement.
TGTGGAAACCTCCCCACCAGGCCGGAAGTAGGGAACGTTTATCCCTCAAGACATTTTGGACTTCGGCTCTGATTTTCTCTACCCAGAACAGCCAGTGGCAAGGGACCGTCATTGTCTGAAACACGGAAAGGCCAAAGAAGGCCAAATTGCCATTGTGCAGCACATTAGTGTGTCACCAGCAGTTACTTGGCTAAAATGTACTTATCTGTTTTAGAATCCACAGATGGTGCAGGAGGGAGAGACGGCACTTGGGTTGAGGATCCTGGCAAGAGGATGCAATGGCTTCTACAAGCAAAGCTCCACAAGTGTTGTTATGATTGTAGTTAGTATGTGGCCCATGTCAGGCATCATTTATAAAGGCAAAAAGAAGAGTTTGTGAAGGTTGATCCAGTGTGGGCCTTGAATTCACCAAGATGGGTTGTCCGGCTATAGAAGGAAGAAGGTATTGAATTTTCTGACTGTGCCAGCATCCTTCCATGCTGAGGGGAATGAGTAAAATGGAGGAGAGGACCAGGAGAGAGCTAGTTTGATTTTCACTAGCACTGGCTGGCTCAGACAAGGCTCTGGTTCAGAAATAGATGTTTGATTAAGTCATTAGTGAAAATTAAACAAATCAGGAGAAGAATGACTCAGAAAGGTAGTAATGAAGGAATCAGAAAAGTCTGAGTGTAAGGATGTGTCCCTGGAGACCAAAGCCATCTGTACTCTTGCATTTCCATCAGCATGTGTAAGAATGAAAGCTGGACAATGCAGAAAGCTGACAGAACAAAAAAAAATTCATTTGAAATATCATGCTGTAGGAGAGCTTTGTGGATACTCAAGACTGGCAGAAAGATGAAAAAGTGGGTCCTAAATCAAATCAAGCCTGAACGATCTCTGGAGATAAGAATGATGAAACTGAAGCTGTCCTACTTTTGACACATCATGAGAAGGCAGGATTCTCTGGAGAAGACAATAATGCTATGAAAAGTTGAAGGCAGCAGGAAAAGAGTGAAACCAAATATGAGAAAGAATGACTCCTTAAAGGAACCCACATGCCTGAGTTTGCAAGAGCTGAGCAGGACTGTTGAGAACAGGACATTTAGGAGATCACTGATTCATAGGGTTGCCATAGATTGGTGATGACTTGACAGCATATAATAACAATAACAAATGTATACAGCTGGCTCATAAATATAGGAACCACTTTGAAATGTTGATGGATATATGAAAAAAGCTACTACTTGCTGTTAGAAAGAAAAAGAAGATGGCAGCAAGGAGCACTTATCTGTGACTAGAGGCGTATAGTAGAGATTATTTTTTTTGGAGAGACAGCACAATAGAGAAAGCAAGCAGGAAATAAAATTTACAGGACTGTGGACAGCTCCCTGTCAGATGCCTCTTTCCAAAAACCTCTAGAGCAGAACTGAGCATTACATATAATCTCTCTCTCTCTCTCTCTCTCTCTCTTTCTGGGATAACAGATTATTGCCTCAAGGATGCTCTCATTAGAGAGCATATTCCTTAAAGTGTGTGAATTCTTACTTTTGAATCTGTAGTTTCTGGTTGGGGTCCCAGGTGAGGGAAAACAACCAGAGGAAACATTTGAGTAACCTGGAAAAGAGCAGCGCGGGTTTTGGTGGTCAAGTTTCCTGAATTTCCAACTGGCCAAGTTAGTTCTTTTGTATTACAGTCTCGCACCTATCCCACCCTTGGAACTCAAGATGTTTTAGCTTACAGCTTCCACAAGCCTCATCCAGTATAATAAATGGCATGGGATGATAGTCTCAACCGTGGATGGCCAAAGATTCCCAACTCTTGATCTGTTCATGCCTAGATGGGTATTTAGAATATTGGGTAAGGATCTGAGAAACATTAGTACCAAGAATTTAACACAGTTCATGGGTTGGGAAGGGCCGTAGCTCAGCAGGACATGTATTTTGTGTACAAAAGGTCCCAGGTTCAGTCATTAGTCATTTCCTAGAGCTGGAAGAACTCATGTTTGAAACCCTAGACAGCTACTGCCAATCACTGCTAACAAGACTGGCTACATGGAGTTGGTCTGACTCAGCAGAAAGCTTTTATGTTATATTCTTTAAAACAGTATCTGGCTTGTGGACGGGGACCAGGACAAGCTCAAGAAACAAACGTGCCTTCAACATTAATCCCTTCTCATTAACATTTCCTCCCCATTATTTTCCTTTGGCCCACACTGTTTAATCAGTTAAAGCTTTGATTGATTAATGTATCAGTCAAACTGATCAAGACTTGAAACACTAATTACAGAACATGGAAAATTACTTCTAAGAAAGATGAATATGATGCCCAAGTGAAGCGTTAAACCACACCCCCGCAGCCTGCCTATAACCACCTTTAAACATACCTTAAGAGGATGATGCCTGGCAACTTTTGCCATGAAGTTCTGGGACATTCATTTATAGTTTTTCTGCACTACTCACAGGTTACTGGTCTGTTCCTGAAGAAGTGGATTTTTTAATCTATGGAAGCTTGCATTTATTGCGTGGGAGGGTTTGTGGTCTAATAACGTTGTTGAGCTGGCTGGATAGGTCAGTGAGATAGGTATTTGGCTGTGGAGCCAGAGGTTGGCAGTTCGATTGTACACTGTGCCTACTGTGAGTACAGACAGCCTATGTGGCCTTCAGCAAGTTGTACAGTCCCAGGGCACCCGCAAAAGAATGGAAAGGGTAGCCACATCTGAGTATGGTCTACCTGGAAAACCCTGAAATAGGGTTGCCATAAGTTAGAATTGATGTGACAACACATTATGATGATTATTAATAAAGTTGTCACATTCTTCTATGTTTTTAAGATGAAATGCTGAAGCCATCCATGAGCAAGCAGTAGTAGAATGATGACGTGATATCTAAAGCATCATTTTACCAATTATAGCTGGTTTCAGCATGTTGTGATATTCATTCTTTTCAAAGCAAGTCTTCAAGCTCTGACTAAATGTTACTGATTTCCAAAGCCTGTGTCCTGCTCTTCACTTTACAGATTTGGACCAAAGCCATTCTTATGATAGCCGTTCTTTCCATTTTGACTCCACCCTTTTACCAGACATTTTAATTGGCTTATTTGAGCTTTTCCCATTTTGTCAACACAATATCCTAGATGGGTAACTGTGCCTTTCCAGCTTTTTTTTGCCTACAATTCCCATCAGCCCTAGCCAGCACAACCAATGGTGAGTGATTATGAGAGCAGCATCAGTGCCTTAGCAGATGTTGACTAGCAAGAGGGGACCCCACCACACACTACCCCAAGGCTCTCCCCACAACCTAGAAGCTTCTTTAGAAAGTTTTCCCAAGAGTGTGAAAGGAGAATGCCTTCTGCTCAAGTTCTGCTGGTGGGAGCAGTCCCATGATCCAAAATACCCCCAATTCTATTCTAGGAGAATGTTAGCATAACATAGAACACTGTCCATAAATTTGTCCAGTGAGAATCATAACTTAAACTCTGAACGCTGGTTCACATGAGGTTGTGAACCAATCAAAGCCAGCAACAATTTCACCACCACAGTGGGCTGCAGCCATAATATCAATCCAAATCCAGCCGAGCTCATGCTTCTGAAAAAGGGCGGAGGGGAAAAATATTTAAGAAGCAGAATGACAATTGAGCATAGATGTGCTTTTTCTCGGGGAAAGAAGTATAATAACCCATGGCTTTTTTAGTCCCTGAAATACTTCTTGAAGTGAGGCATACAGTGCAAGTTGGGCTAATGTTTCCATTATCAAGCCTTCACTGCATCTATTATTGAAAGCAATGGTGTGTATGCTGAACTTGATGAACAGTAACCTTACAAAGAAGGAAACAAAAATCCCTTGGGGAATATTCTTTGCATTCACCACCCTCCTTTCCAGCACACACACACATGCTGATGGCTGGCTGCCATTTATGTTAATGCTTGCAGTAGAATTACAACAATAATCCTCATTGTAAAAACATGCTTTGCAGTTTGTTTTTTTAAAAAAGCCCCATTTTGAGAATACTGGAAAGAATGCAGCACTAGCATGTGAGGCCAGTGGGTTTTCAAACCAGTGTTGTTGTTGTTTTTTAAAAAATTGAGTCTCATTGGAATTTTATTGGGGTTTCCATAATGGGAGCACTAATCAGAGCAGACAAGCTTTTCTGATTGCCCACTGGCTTTCTGTCTTCCCCTTACAATGAGCAGCTGAAGTCACTGCTGATGATTGAGGTCATACGCTGCATGCAAAATCTCAAGTTCAGTTCATAGTATTCCAAGACTTGGATGGGAAAGGTCCCTGTCCTTGGGCTGCAGTATAAGCTATCGGCCTGTCCAGACTGGCATGTAGATCGGTATATGGATTGCTGTCAGTATGGTTTGGTTTGAACCAAATGCATGTATCGTCCTGCCCCTTTCAGAGCTGTTGCACACTCTCTGGCACAGCAGTAGGGCATGCACTCCTTTTGATATGATTTAGGGCAATCCTAATTAGCTTGTTGTGTAGCCTATGAGGTTGACTGTCTTTTACCTAAATGGAGCTGTGGCGGCATTATTGGAGGTGAAAAACCTGTGATGTAATAGGTAGGTTGTAGCATTAAAAAGGAGGATGTAGAAACCCCCTCCTCTATTTTCATCATCTTTTAAAAAATATTTCCCTAACTGATGAGTTGCAATTCTAACAGCATGCTAGGTTGAAGCACAGCTGTTTCAATATGTCACTTTAATTAACAAAAAAGAAAAAGAGAAAAAAAACAAAAGGAAAGGAAAGGAAAGCCACTGCAGGAAGCTGAATGATGGTTGCAAGGAAAGGTGGGGAAGGGGTCTAGTTCAACTCCATGGGCTCCCTCCCCACAAGACAGTGCAATCCCACCAGAGTCCCAACTGAGGAAAAAAGTGGGGAAAATGTCTTCTGTCTCTTCCATATCCTCAACCTTCATCCCCCAATATTTTCCCCTCATGCCAATACCACCAGCACAAGTTTGTCTCACCACCATTGTCTTCTGCTGCCGCCTCCTTATTTGCGAGTAAACTGGATAAATGTACTCATGAGGAAGCTGGTGATCCAAAGACTTGTGTGGACTTTTCTCACCAGAGAATAAACATCTTCAGTGTGAAGAAATGGATCACTCAATTGAGAAATAAAAAAAGATCACACTGGAGATAAGGACCTTTTAAGTGTGAACCAGACTGCTCCAAATTCCCCTGTCTGAACAGGCCTATTAGATTTCACATTCAGCATGCTCTTTAAAAATCCCTTCTTTTTCAGGTTAGAACCATTACTTTTTGTGAACTGTCCTCTCTGCCTGGGGGATTCTAGAAGATGGTGTTGAAGAAACAAATCCCTCCCAGCTCTGCACTCAAATAAGACGCATAGCCTCAATCCAGATCAAGACTGTCACACACAAATATGGAGGAAAGTTTACACCTTCTTCTCAGCCAGTTTTAAATATCAAAGTACAGTCCTCAGAGGGTTGGGGGGGGGAAAGGAAGGATTCTCACCTGACACCAGTGGAGACCTCCACCTTTAGTCTTCTCTGGATAATGGGAAGATGGGAAGAGGTGACATCAAAACCAGCTGGATGGGGCAAGCTATGAATCTCTCTCACCTTTGCATAATGGCATCAGCTGAACGGGCACAGTAGGCATCTACTTGACATTAGCAAAAAAAATGTTCCAACATTTCATTCCTGGTGTGTAATGTTTACTGAACAAATTGGCTCTGGAACCACAGAGCCCTCTTGCACATCAGTGTACAAACAATGCTGAGGTGAATGAATGAATGGCCAAATGCTAGAATACAATGTTGCTTTCTTGTTCAGAAGTAAATGTAAAATAAGAATAAAGTTAGCACTTCTGAGCATACGCAGAACATTCAGAATGTTTTAGGCTGCATTCTTACTTCATGTGGGATGTCTATAAAGCCTTACAAGCAACTCTGTGTGGTCTGAGTGTGTGAAAGCCATGGGATGTCCTAGCCTTATGCAGCAGTACATGAAGACTCTGAAGCATCCATGTGGGGTGAAGCGTCTTCTCCAGCTTGAGAGCTTCACAAGCACTGCCATAAATCTAGGTGGGAGAGAGCTTGAAAAACCCCTTTCTGACCACACCTGCAATTGCCTGTCTTAAAGGTAGAACAGTAATTTGACACCATTTGTTCTCCAAGGCCCTCAAAGAATTATACCTGTAAAGACATCTAGAGATAATTACAACAGCATGCCCACAAGCTGTGCATTTTATCTAGTATTGCAACAGTGCTAAATTAATCCACATGTGCTGGTGGCTGGAAGAAAATTTGTGATGTGCTTCATTTTCCTGCACATACAGGGATATGCTATACACACCCTCTTTGTTGGCACGAAGGTAGGCAGTATAGCTTGCAGCAATAATGTTTTTTCTCCTTAAAAATTAATTTTGCATCAGGCATTTTGGTTCTGCCAGTAATGGGATGGGGCAAGGATACACAGCATGTTCACTGGGTGTTTTATTTTGCAGTTTGCTTTCTGAGAGATTTCACTACTTTGGGAGCTGCATATTTTGAAGTGTATCTTGACAACCACACATGGCTTGAAGGCACACAGATACTGCAGTCTTCCTCAAACTATGCAGGGATGTTTCGAGACAGATGGTACCGAGTACTACCAGTCAAACACTATGCAGTAGTCCTGTCTTTCCCTGCTTAATTGATTTTGCACAGGATGGGGGAAAGAACGAATAAGTGATGGGCAACTACTGGAAGGTTGCAAACAGAAGTCAGCACCACTTGGACCCCAACCCCTCAAGTAGTAAAATTCTGCACATAAGGCAGGGCAATCACAGGTGGAAAGTCACTTCTGGAACACAGATGGGTTGTGAAACATGAAGGTTGCAGCCCTGTATACATTCTCATGGGAGAATGAACCCAACAAGGCTTGCTTCTGAGTAGACAGATAGGATTGTGCTGAGGGATTTTATTTACATTTTTAACCTAAAAAAGCTTGCCATAACAAAACATGAAGGTCATTTTCACATATCAGGGATTATCACCTTAGCTGCTGTTGTGATATTTGTGACATTATCTATTTTGCAAATTCATGACTGTGTACCACCTTTCTCATGGTGACGCCAGTTATTCTGCATGTCGTGTGAGAGCCTCATAGCTGTTCAACATTACACAGCCAGTCGAGCATGAATATGAGATGATAAGGTGAAGACCATAAACATTATTTCTTTGGACTCGGGGAGCTTTCAGGCAGGGATATAACTTGGTATTTGATTTGCTTTTAGTGCTGTCCTGCCCCTTTTAAAAGCTGTTTTATTCCTTTCTGGCACAGCACTAGGGCTGGAGTTTATTTGGCACGATTCGGAGTGCTCCTGATCATTCCATTCTGCAGGCCATACAGTTGGTTAATATGCTCCAAAACTGAGCTCTGGGTGGCCCTCTACTCTCTTTGGTGAGAACCCTGTGACATATGCAGCGGGTCGTGACAATAAAAGGGATGATGGAGAAATCTATTCCTCTATTTTCAAATAATTGAAAGGGGGGCAAACCAGAGCAATCTTAGGACCTGTCTGGATCCTTCTCATGGGAGAAGAAACTTCTCCAGTATGAACGGAAGAGTCACTCAAGCAAGAGACAAAATGGATCATACTGAGAACCTGATAAGAACCTATTAAATGCAACTCAGACCACTCCAACTTCCCCTATCTGGACATGTCCTAAAACTCCCAAAATACTCCATGTTGGCTGGGATATCATGTGGGCTGTACAGTGGGGTCTTGACTTGAGAACTTAATCCGTATTGGAAGGCGGTTCTCAAGTCAAAAAGTCTGTAGGTCAAGTCTCCATTGACCTATAGTGCATTGAAAACCGATTAATCCCGTAACAGGTGTTTTTGTTCCATTTTGGTTTTTTTCTGGTCTGTAAGTCAATTCTCAGGCTGCAAGTCAAACCTAAATTTTGCAGCCAGAGAAATCTGTAACTCAAAAAGTCTGTAAGTCAAGCCATCTGTAAGTCAAGGGTCCACTGTAGTTCAGAAAAGTCTCTTTTCACATGTCTGATACACACGTACAAAGAACTGCAGTAGACTTTCAAGGAGCTGGAGGATTTTGACAATATTCAACAGGAGAGGGAAGAGCTCCTGTTGAATGCAATTAGGATGTTTTCTCGCCTCTTTTCATTTACTTTTCTTTCAATGTTTGATCACAATATGCATTGTACAGTGGTGCCTCACTTAATGGGCGCTGCGTTTAGCGACGAAATCGCTTAGCGATGACTTTTTCGGAGTGTTTTTGCACTTTGTTTAGCGATGGTCCCTATGGGCGATTTTTGCTTAGCAATCGTTGGGACCATGCTTCGCATAGCGATTAAATTTTGGGTCCCCTGTTTCGCTTAACGATGGTTTAAACAGCCTCATGTTTGCTGTTTTTAAAATATTTTCCTGTTATTTATAAAGTTAAAGTTTGCTGTTTAAAATGTTTGAAATCATAAAGTGCACTTAATAAACCCTTTGTTAACCAAATTTGACTTTGTTCTGACTCTTTTTTTAATTTGTTGTTGTATTTTTTCCCCCTATTGAGATGCATTGAATAGGTTTCAATGCATTTCAATTGGGGAACCGTGTTTTGCTTAGTGATGTTTCCTATGGCGATTTTTGCTTAAGGACGGCAATTCGTTCCTATTGGAATGGATTATCCAGTTTTCAATGCATTTCAATGGGAAACCGCGTTTCGCTTAGCGATGAAATCCGTTAGCAGCGATTTTTCGGAACGAATTAACATCACTAAGCGAGGCAGCACTGTATTATACTAACATAATGACTGTTGTAAGACACTAGAGGACATTGTATTTGACTTGGTACATTTCTAGTTTTTTTTAAGGCAACCAGTTCCAAATTCTATTGTCTTATGACCTCAGAACACTACAGAGCCCATCTATGCAAACCATGAAACCATCCTGGTTAAAATAGACTTCTCAGTAGGGTAGCTGACTGGAAGCATGCTCATAGTTTCACAAACCTCCTCACCTAGATTCCTACCAACAGTTAAGAAACACCCACCGAAACAGTAATAAATGTGTATTCCTAACCTCTTTTTACAATTAGGCATGCCTTAGTTTTTCAGATTAAAAAAGAGAAAGGCCTGTTTATCAGTAATGTAATACATTGTGGACATTTGAGAGATAAAGGACCCATCTGTGCACATGAAGAGAGTAGGAAAGGCACCCCAGTTTTGAAGTTGAAAATATTTGTATAAAAAAGGAAACAAAATGTAAACAGTGCAGTGAGCATTCACTGTCTGACTGTACTTCCTTATACATATACACACAACAACTTTCCTCTTGTGGCTGGACTTCCTGGTACATATACACACAAGAATTTTCCCCTTCTTTGCTTTATTAAGAGCTCTGCTTTGTCTGATGCTTTAAAATAGAGTGATTGCCAGCTGAAAATGCTGTTTCCAAGGATTCTTCTCCCTTTCCTTGATGCTTCATGACAAAGTTTGTGTGCACTATTCCACACATCTAAAAATAGGCTTCACATATCTTGTTCTGAAACTTAATGCAACGGTAATTTTTGCTGCAATTATTCCCTTATTTCCTACTGATTGGGGGTGGGGAAAGAATCTAAATGACATGAACGCAATTTTATTGATTTTAATTGCTAGAGACTTAGAAGGACACTGTACACTTGAGAGTGTGACTAAAAGTAAGGCTGCTTGATGCACATTACACTGGGATTGAGGAAGATAAAGTACTAGCAATTACTATTGTCTCGATAGCATTTGAAGACAGCGGTTGAAGCACCGATTTACATGGCCAAGTAGAATATTTTTCAGAGCCAGATTTGTAAACTGAAAAGTCAGGAAGCCATCTTAGGGTCCAACTTAATTCTTTTTGATAGAAACAGTTCCCATGGAGGTCCATGGTGAAAAATAGAGGGAAGGAGAGCCCATTCCCTAAATTGTAACTGTTATTTATTGCAATGTGCACAGGCACACATACATGAACACACACAAAAAAAATCATAAGGTGATTTTAAGTGATTTTTGAGATCAAAATGGACTGTCTATTGTTCTCAAGGAGAGCCCTGGAGGAGGCAACCCAGATGAATGGTGCTTGTTCCAATCTAATGATGCTGCTTATCCAAACTTTTCGAGATTTGGATGTCCTTGAAATACAGCAACCACAAACATGTTGAGATAGAAATTTGCATGTGACCTTGATGGAGTCACTTGTTGCAGAGTGATGGGCTTGTAGTTCAGTTCCCTCTTGTGCCCCCTGGGAGAAGAGCCAACCTGTATGTCCTTGGACAAGCCACAAAATTATAGATCACCTATGGAACAAGGGACTTGTAAGCTGCTTCTCAGTCCAGTACTCTATACGAGTATACCTAAAAAAATCCCTGAAAAGTGTAGCTGTAAGTCAGGATCAGTGCAATGCCATTATAATTATAATTATAATTATAATTATAATTATAATTATAATTATAATTATAATTATAATTATAATTATAATTATAATTATAATTATAATAATAATAATAATAATAATAATAATAATAATAATAATAATAATAATAATAATAATAATAATAATAATAATAATTATTATTATTATTATTATTATTATTATTATTATTATTATTATTATTATTATTATTATTATTATTATTATTATTATTATTATTATTATTAGTGACTTGCTTGCAATAACTGGCAGGTTTTCATTCATGTAATATATTCCACTTTTTGCAGAAGCAGAGCCATTCTTTTTGCCAGCAAGTAACTTGCTCCTAAAGTATTTCACAGTTCTAGATGAAGTTGTAGCAATTATTGAGGTGTCCTTTCTGTGGAGAAGAAACTTTTTGGTTTAGTACATTTGGGATGGGGGCATTGGTGTGACCATCATTACCCTTTTAACCCTTTTAACCTAATTCAGATCATTTAAAAAATTGTAAATGTTTTCCCCAAGCAAAATTTAAAAACCAGCTTTTTACAAAAGGTTTAACCATGTTTCCAAGATGAAACAAACCCATTCTAATGCATTGGGAATTTTTCCTGACAATTCTATATGATGTTTTAGTTCTAACAAGGCATGGATGCCATGATCTTGGGGATTCTTTTTTTTTAAAAAGAAAACTGTTCCTTATTCTCCATAAAGTTTTGCTGGACTTTGGGGGATGCCCCTTGTATTCTGCAATGGTGTGTCAAACCCCAAGTTCTGAGGTGTTTCTCCCAGGGTCTGTGGGCTTCTAAATTTCATTAGATGCAATGCTAAGAAACAAAGCATATGCATGTGCACATAGACTCAAGAAAAATGTGCAGGTGTGTTGTAATGGTGCATGTGAATTAAACTTGCATATCACTATGCAGCTTTGTTTTCTCTGGTGGAAAAAAATCCTACAGATATCTATAACAGTTCATACAATCAATTGCCATTCACCAAGTGTATAGCAATTTCCTTTAGAGAAGTAAAGTTTTACAAACAGCTAGCAACTTAATTTTTGAGTGTAGAATGCTCTTGTTCAGTTTTTCAATCAGTTATTCTTGCCCTTCTCCAAGATAGTCAACTGTGCTCTATTTCTCGCTCATGCTTCTGTTCCTTCCTTTTTACCACACGACAGCAAGTTAATATTCTGGGGCATGGTCTGCCCTCACTGGGACATGAGATTTATTTCTCCTTCCTGCCCATACACACAAGTCTGTTTCTGAACATATTTTTGTATTTCTGCAAATCTTTAGATTCCTTTAAATCTGTTAATATCTCCCTTCCTTCTGAACTTTAGAAACGAAGAGAAAGATGGATATGTGCTTTAACCATCCTACTGTGGACTGACTTCACAGTCACAGGTTTTATATACCAAGTCACTTCATGGTCACTCATCACTTGAAGCTTTGCAGCTGAACGTATAAACTGTTGCCATGTAGATAAGGAAAGAAATGCATTGTGTTTGATGTCTTTGAAGAGGTAGCCATGCTAATCTGTGCTACTGCATCAGGCAAAACAAAAGAAAAATAAAAAATAAAGAAGACAAAAATGTTGTGGCACCTTAAAAGATTAACTGCTATCTTTTACTATGAGCTTTCATGGACAAGTTCACTTTTTCAGACATAAGAGTCGGACTGCATGGCAAATATTCATTCATTCATTGTATCTGTGTTGGTATGGTTGTATTTGTTGTGTAACGGAGTTATCGCAAAATGAAGAAAATTGCATTCTTCTGCATTATCCATCGACAGTAGAACATACCCCTCACAGATGAACTGACCATGCTTTGGAAGCCAAACATCACCCTCTGAATAAATCAATAAGTTTATTACTTTAATGTACACAAGCACAGTGTGTGGTAGTGATGCACATCAAGCAAACACAGAATATGAGTGCATACATCTTGCTATGGAGCCATCCCACTCCACCTTGGAAAAATTACTATCAACATCCTTCTGCATAGAGACAAAAGCATGGCTACCATCACAGATTCCAGAAGACAGCAAAATGAGGCAGAGATTGTCCTGAGGAAGGCTCACTGAAGAAACCTGAGGAAGCTGGACAAAAACCTAAAACAAAGATGCCACTTGATACTCTTCCTTATTTGCTCGGATACTAATGTATTCTCATGTGGGTTGGTTTGCTTGCATGAGTCACCTGTTTTGAGGACCAAGCTGATGCTTCAGTGTGTGCACTCAGTCCCTATACCTAGTGCTTGGTTTTTAAAATAATCCTCCTCCTCAATTTATTTACATTTTTTTTAAATTAAGAAACCCACAAATACAAATCTAAAACATAGATTTAGGCTACAAATGTTTTAAAAGCTATTAAAATGAATTTATTTTATGAAAGCAGGAGTCACCTGGAATAAAAATGCCCTAGCAACTGCCAATCTCAATTAGTGCTGCTGCCGCTGTTCCTTCCCCACTTAATTCCTCTTCTCCCCCCCCCTCCCCTGCTTCTCCTCTTTCCCCTTCTCTTCCAGGACTTGTGATGAACTTTCTTCTTAAAATACCATACTGCACAACCTAGGAAATAAGCAATTTATTTTCGCACAAGAGACAGAAAATCCTAGGAACACCTCTTATCATGCCTGGCAGTGGATCAAATAAAAGTAATTTGTCTGCAGGGGATCATTGGAATGGGCTGAATTAGGCTAAATGGGATTACTAGAGGTCACAGAGTGTTCCTTTATGTCATTTGGTGATCCTCACATCCAAATGATATATATCTACCTTAAGGAACTTCTGCTCTTATTGTGCTGTATTGTAAAGTGGCTTAAGAAGATTGCCTCTTCACAATATTATCAAATTAAACGCTTCCTCTGCTCTGTAGAAGTACAGAGGAAGTGAAAAAAATGTGCTACATCACATAACTTCTCTCTTTTTTTTAAATTTGAAAACCTCCTCCCAGAAGTGGGAGGAGACAGGAGGGAGCAACAAGGGGCATTTTTTTCTTATCTTCTAAAACTGTGACATGTCCTAAAGGTCATGTCAGGAATCTGCCCAGAGCTGAATTCACTGCTGAGTACCAGCTGGCGGTGGATCTGAGTAAACCAACCCATCTCCACAGTGGACCAAACAGCGGGCTAAATGCCCATAGGATTGCGGTTTGTGCTACTTTCATGACAGTCAGGGTCTTCTGGCTGAGGCAGCTGCTTTACTCTGCCTAATAGTGGGGCTAGTGCATTTTTTATGTTCAAGAAGGCTACAGATTGTTGAAAGAATTATCGATTTGTTGACAGATTACAATGCCATGCATACTTCAGGCGAAGTCATGACAGAAACACACATTTGAGACTGAAAGTATTTATAGTATTTGAGGGATTAGTGCAAGACAAAATGATTAGTTATAAGTTTGGCATTAGCAACCTTGTTTTGAAATGCTACTGGCAAAAAAAAAAAAGAATGGGAAAGAAAGATATTAACTGGCGCAGGTGGCAAATGACACGACTGATTGACTTTCCTGTCTTCACAGGTTAAACCCTTTCAGCTCACTATTTCAACACATTCCAGGATCGTAATGGCTGTGAATTTTGCAGACAACCTGCCTTGTTCGCTAGCAAAGCCCATTTCATACAGGTGAAACTTCTCATTTCACGTTTATTCTGAAAATGGAAATCAAGACAACGGTATGTCAGGAAAGGTAAGCTCTCAAATTTCTGCAGCAGCTCTGTGGGGAGCTGGAATGGCAATAAAATGGTGCCTGATGCTCAAAGGTCGAAACAGTAAAAAGGCTTATGCACTCATGTTGCCCTCTCACCATGTGCTTGGTAGGAGATGCTGGTGTTCCATTTAGACACCTATTCAAATGGGTCCCTTATGTAATAACACATTAGAATGACTTCTCTCCTAACGCAGCAAGGAAGGGGTATCATAGTGAGCCAAGTGACTTTGGCTAAGCAAAAAAGGCCACCGTATGGATTAACTCAGCATGTAGAATGTTTTTGCAGCCTCAGGACAGTGTGAGGGTTATTTCTTCATCAATAACAAATGGAGAATTGCAACAACTGTCCAACACATCCAGACATTTATTTGGTAGATATATAGCCCTTGCTTTTGCCTCAGGTGCTCATACCTGATCCTCCACCCCTACGATTGTCCTCACAGAACCCTGTGAGGTTGAGATTTAAGCCTTATTTAGGTATTCAAAAAAGGGTTGCTCTCAGTGTGCAAAACTGGGAGGAGGGCTAAGCCTCTCTCCATTGACATCTTCCACACCCTGAAGCAGAGAGCCTCTACTGGGCAAGGAAGCTCCCTACACAATTTGGCATCTGGAAATGCCAACATTTTCAATAATCTGTGAGGAAGGCTCCACATTTAGAGGGGACATTTTCCCTCAGACTGTCACTGTCTAGCGGGGGTGGTGGTGGTGGCATGGCTAGCATTCTTCTATCCTCCTCACACATTCAGATCAACTTTTTCTGAAGGTTCAAGGCCATTATAGGGCCTATAACGTCTGGCTCAAGATCAGTCAGTGAGCTTTAGGGCTCCCTGGGATTGGAACTGAACTTTCTTCAGTTCTAGCCCAACAGTTTAACCACGACACCATGCTAGTTCTGTTGCCCGGGCTACTTGACTTGAAGCAAGCTGGCAATTGATCCAGCAAAATGGGATTAGATAGTTTGAGAGAAACACATTGCTGATTGAGGAGCCATAGTCAATAGGGTCAGCATTTTACAGGACCAGGTGCAATCTTACTAGCCCCTCGTGTCTGCTGACCATTTCACTGTGCTTCCTGTACTAGGTTTGCAGCTCCAAAATCACCTCTAGCTGTCCATGGTGGCAGTGCTCAAGAATCACAAAGAACAGCCCAGTAATTCTTACATCTGGCAAATTATTATTGTGGCAGAGAGATTGCTTAGGCCTGCTAAAAGGCCTTGTTAGAAACCCCTGACACCATATAGATCTGGGATATCACAAATTCTGATGAAAGCAGTTCTCTGGTGTGTTTGTTTTATCCAAATTGAGGGTGGAGACATCAAAATTTACTCTTCAAAATTTTAGTCAGAGATGTGTTCCATAAAAATGCAGTAGGTGTGTAAAGTATGTACACTTGTATGTCTTTTAAATGATTAATGAATTTATCAACTTTAAGTCAATTTGCACCTTACCAGAGCATTAGTTCCTTTTTGAGATGCTTGACGTAAGGATGAGATAATTTACAGAATGGAAGTTTCTTGGTGTTTGCGTAAGGTTTCCATAACTTGCTGTGGCTAATAGACTAGGTGCCTTGGCACATCTTAGTTGCACAGTTATGTATGTGACCTCTAGGCACTTTGTCTTATTAGTCACAATTAGCCATATCAAGTTAAACAGACATTACATGAACACCAGAAGGATTCTGACCGTATGTTTAACATAGATTGTAATATTGCAATCCAATATTAGAAGGAAATGCAATTTTTCTAGTTTCTTTTTCATTATCTATTACAGTAACACGCAAGAATCCAGTGTCACTCAGAAGTAAACAAGAGTCTGCTTCACGATTTTAAATTAGCTTCTTTTGATTAGATCTTTGCTAATTAATCTACTAATGAAACATGCAATTCTAGATTTAGAATTGGCATGAACAACTTCCAGTCCTGTCAAAACAAATGCTTGGCTTATAAATCTGGAAAAACAAATCACACAGTATTTTTACATTTTTCATCTATTTTTATCATACGGTAGTTTGATTTTTAAATTTGCTTGTTTGTTTGTTTGTTGACTGAATCTCTATTCTCCCTTTCTTCCAATGAATGCAAGTCACCACACAAGGTCTCTTCCACCTGACTTTATTCTCACAGCAATCCCAGGAAAGTGGTAACACTTACCAAGGTCACTAGGTGCATGTCCTCGCTCAGTGTTGATTTGATATATGACCTCCCAAGTCCCAGCCCAGCACTTTCACCATAACACCCCACTGCCTATCAGTTGTACACTTCCTCTCCATTTATATTTGCACAGAAGAACTAGATTTTGCTCCATTGTGTTTGGAGGGGCAAGGAGGAGGTACAGTAGCCAATGATGGCTGGAGCTAGTGGTAAAGAGGCAGAGACCCTTGAGGAAGTGGTTAATCATACATAGGCAGGCAGGCAATAACTGAGCCTGGGGTGGGACCACACTCCTGTTTGCCTTAATGGACCAGCCTCTATTGCTGTGGTTCCCAACATAGGTCCCCAGATGTTCTTAGACTAAAACTCTCAGAAGCTTTCACTACTAGCTGTGCTGGCCAGGTTTTCAGGGATTTTTTTGTCCAAGAACATCTGGGGACCCAAGGTTGGAAACCATTCCTTTATTGGGTTCAGTTGCCTCATCTTGACTCCTGCGCCTGCTTGATATGTCTGATGGTAAAACTGGGTCTAGAAGGTGCTTCCATGACACAATTCCTCCCATACATTCTATCCACTTTACTGATATCAGGTTATTTCGCTTCGTTTCCTTGCTGTGCATCAAAACCAACAGCGTTTACAAGCAACCTTTTTCGCTACAGAAAATCATGGAAGGAGCTACAGTGGTGCCTCGCTTGACGAGGATAATTCGTTCTGTTGAAATCGTTGTTAAGTGAAATCCTCGTCAAGTGAAACGAAAAAGCCGACTGAAATGCATTGAAACCAGTTCAATGCGTTCCAATGGGCTAAATACCTCAGCATCCAGTGAAGATCCTCCATACGGCAGCCATTTTTGGTGCCTGTAAAGCGAGGAATCCCTCCTGAAAACACAGCGGGGAGCCATTTTGCACAGCAAGCGCCCATTTTAGAGCTGCCGATCAGCTGTTTCAAAATTGTCGTTTAGCGAAAAATCGGTTCCCGAAGCAGGGAACCGATCATCGTTAAGCAAATTTTTACCATTAAAACATTTTGTGATCGCAAAAGCGATCACAAAACTTCATCATCAAGCGGTTTCGTCGTTTAACGAGGTAATCATTAAGCGAGGCACCACTGTACTGCAGTTCTTCATTCTGTAATCTGTCATTGTGGAAGCATAGCCAGAAGATGAACAGAAAGGTGGAAAAGTCCATGGTTCCTAAGTAGACAATCTATTGTAGTTTTAATATCATTACTTTTTATATTATTTATATGCCACTGTTGTCCTCAGGGGAGACTCAAGGAAGCTCATGGTCAGTTAAAACTGTACAGTCATTGCCATTAAAAAACATTGTAAGAAAGAACACTAAAAATAATTAAACCTACATCAATGATAAAAGCACTGTTAAACACAATTTTAAATATTTTAAAAACATTTTTAAAACTGCTATATGCAATAGATGCTGCATTCCTTCTTAACCAATCTTTTTCTTGTACTCCCATATAATCTTTTTTAGACTTGCTGCTTTAATGCCACTGCCTCCTTTATCTTTCCCAGAAAAGAGCAAGATACAGTATATTTGGTTAAACACATAAATCTGAGGTGCATATATTTTCCCTCTTCAGATTTCATGTGTACATTTAGATCTGTGGCATACATACCTTTCCTGCCGGGGTTTCTGCTGTCTCTGACGTCTCTTCCACTCGTCGGAATAAACACTTTTGTGGTTTGGCTTTTTCAAGTATATACTTGTCATGCAGGTGACAGACTTCCCAAGGGACCGAGCATGGTTTGTATGGCTTATAAGCATGGCAGGAGCTCAGGTTGCACTGTGGCAGTTCTTCCACGTAGCCAGATCTGGATGGGAATGATTTGTAGAGGTAGCAGAAACTATTTCTGTAAACAGTGAAAGTTACGAAAGTTACCTTTTGGACCACACCTCCCAGAATCCTTCAGCAAATATGGCCAAATACTGTAAGTTAGTTCTGGAAGTTGTAGGCCCAAAAAAGTGTAAATGAAACTGCAAGATCGCCTTTTGGGATAGAAGGAGAGGCCCCCACCCGGCCTTAGTTGTAGAACTAACAGAAGTGAAGCACAGCACCCATCCACCTCCTGGACAACATTTGGGAGATCCAGAAGGGAAAGGGCCATAACTGAGGGTCAGGCGCACATCTTGCCTGTACTGTACAGAGTCCTCAGTTCTGTCTCCAACATCTCAAGCTAGGGTAGGCTTATTTCTTTGTCAGAAACCCTGGGAGGATGCTCCCAGTGTATGCAGCTAAGAAAGGGCAACTCCACCAGTCCTATGCAATGGTGATAGATGATGGAGGTTGCAGTCCAACAGTATCTCAAGGACCACTGCTATACATCATACCAAGCGAGATTGGGCAATGCTCAGACTAGGTAAAGGCAAACTTCCTGTAATACAAGGCATGTGTTTGTGCATTTTAAAAAATTACCATATAATAGTGGGTTTCAGGACATCTGTGGAGTGAATCAAGCTATCTTTCAGCGTGAAGAAGGTCAAGATTAGCAGCCACGTATTACCCCAACAGTGGCAACAGGAGAACATGCTCCACCACAGCTGAAGGCAGCATGCAAGCTTAGGGGGCTCAGGACAGGACACATGGCATACAGGGCACTCTCCAGTGGAGGAAAGGCATGCCATTGCTTCCTAGTCCACACCCCACACAGTACTTGCTCATTAAGCTCCCTGCTTTACTTTGCCTAATCCTAGGAGAAGCCTTGGCAAGGATTCCTCTGCAGGAGAATCAACCACAGTAGATAAGCGCCCCTGACTTAAAACGTACAACTAAATATCCCCTTCAATGTGAAGTTGCAGGCGAATATTGACTGACAATGAGACCAAAAGGGGCAACACTCTTTGGGAATCATTCCTCAGACACAGTTGTTTCCTCATAAACATCTCAGGATTCCTTGACCTATGCAAAAAGTGCCCCCTAGAAACAAGAGTATCTGAAGACACTGGTTTTGAGATTGCACTCTCGTACCACCTCTAAATCTTATGAAATGGAGGTAGCATCTCACTGTAGTCACTCCCATTCAACAATAAATGGAGGCGTTTCTAAAATAAAATGGAATATACTGCTGTTAGCTCAAAGCATACTTAATATAAACCTTTATTTTTAAAAGGTTCTGTAGAGAGGTAAGAAATCTGGCTTCTCTGCCCTTCCTTTACAACATCAGTCAATAGACATACAGTGATCTGATGAAAATGTAAATCACGATTAACTTTTAGTCACTAAAGCCATCATAATAAGGAAAGTTTGTATTGATCTTTGTCCTAGGGCCCAATTACCTAGATTAAGTGCTTTTATTACATGAAATACTGAGCATGGTATTTAATAGCTTGGCATCGATTTGTATGAAATTGCATGTGTAAAACCAAAGCCTTTACGTAAAGACAGTTAGGTAAAAGTAAAGGTTCCCCTTGACATTTAGTTGAGTCGTGTCGGACTCTAGGGTGCGGTGCTCATCCCCATCTCCAAGCATAGAGCCAGCGTTTGTCTGAAGATAGTTTCTGTGGTCACGTGGCCAGCGCGACTAGACACAGAAGGAGGTACATACAAAACACTGGCTGGATTGTTCAATGATTTAGGTTATCTGGCTGCAGAGCCAGAGTTTGGGAGTTCAATTCCCCCCACTGTGCTTCCTGGAGAAGAGCCAGACTGTGTAGTCCCAAGATGCCCCCAGAAGAAGGGAGTAGTAAACTACTATTGCGTATTCTCCACCGAGAAAACCATGGAAAGGGTCACCATGAGTGAGGATCGACTTGGTAGCACAGAGTTATAGCTGGCTGGATAGCTCAATGAGTTAGGCATCTGTCTGCGGTAAAAGGATGGGAGTTCAACTTCCTACTGTACATCCCAGAACAGTGGCCTTGGGCAACCCTCACAGTCCCCAGGTGCCCCCCAGATGAAGGGAATGGTAAACCACTTGTGAAGACTCTCTACCTTGAAAACCCTGAAAAGAGTTGCCACAAGTCAGAACTGACTTGCGGACACACCATTGATTGTTATTACATTCAAAGCACTTCTGTGGTTCTATTTTTTTTTTCTGAGGAGTCTGGGTGCATTAAGGGAAAGCTTCAGATGCTTAAATGGTGAGGATAATACTCTGTACATTTTCAGACATTGCAAATAAAAAGGTGGGCAACGTTGGCTGGTCTGAAGGCCAGTTCCTCCTCACCTGAACTGCCATTGGTGCACACTGCCAAAAGTCAGTGGTGGAAATGACCAAGTTCATTTCTAATTCTATAGCAACAACATTATTTGGATTTAAAACAAGGCATTGGAGCACAAACGTTTTACAAGAGAACATTTCCTCAAAGCTTCCAGGTGCATGATTCTCCTCATGTTCTTTACTAACAAGAATGACCGCTGCCATGGCAGGAGGACCCCAGAGATAAAAAAATGGGTAGTGTGTGTGTGTGTGTGTGTGTGTGTGTGTGTGTGTGTGTGTGTGTGTGTGTGGTCAATCTCTTATTTAAAGACAGCAGAGACCCATCTGAGGAACACCTATATCATATTAGGTAATGTAAGGCCAACGTATCTTCCAGTTTTTCCTTATATTTTTTGTCTAAGACATGGAAGTGACCACAATCTACTTAACAGGGATGTTCTTGATGGCCCCTTCCCTCCCCCAATGGTTCTTGAAAGGTTCCTACCAGTTTGCGACATTGCCCTCTAACTACTAGTGCAGGAGGGTGGAGAGTGTGTGGCCAACTAGAGGTTGGTGGACTACAAGACCCATTACAGTAGTTCTAACCTCCATAGCCAACTGGAGAAACAGTGGGAATTACACCAGCGGATGCCTTAAAATGATTGCAGAAACCTCTCTCTCAAGCATCTGGCTCTGACCAACAGGAAAATACAGTATGTTCATCCAGTCAGTAGGAAATTACTGACAAAGACCACTGAAAACACCTCTGCTTAGACCAGGGCAGGCAACCTTTTAAATGTCAAGAGCTGCATTCTGTTGAGGTAATCTGTCAATGACAATGTGCAGTTAGTGATGAGATTGACATCTGTAGATAGAGCAAGAACAAACAAGCCCATTTCTTTTCCTCTTTTCTCTTCCTACCCTAGCAGGCTTTTGCAGAAAGAACAGATTGCTCTTGCAGAGCCCTGGATGGCTATTTGCAGAAGGCTGTTGGAATTAGCCAAACTCTGGTTTGAACAACCAGCAGTTTATGAACTGCATGCAGCCCACGACCACCACTTCTATTTTCCCCCTTACAAATGGGATCTTTATTTAGATTGAAAAATCCTCCCAAACTCTCTGGTATCCAAACTTGTTTAAAAAGAAAAACAAAACAAAACCATCACGTTACATTGGGGAGATGAGAGTCATGATGTGTGTGTGTGTGTGGGGTTCCTCAAAATGTCCAAAATCCCCCCAGCTCCTGGAGGCACTTGAGAGAAAATGTTTTAAATTGGGGGGGGAGGGTTGTGGGGCCCCAGCTGTGCTGGAGAGTGTATTTGGGCCTATGCCCAAATACCCTGCACGTTGCCCACCCTGGTTTAGACAGATTTCTTTCTTTCTTTTTTAATATGAATCAAATGCTGATTTGAGCAGGATGATAGCTTCTGGGTAGAAGGCAACTAAAAGGAAGGTTCTCCCAATCCCCAGTAATCCTAAACTCTTTCATTCAAGATTTAGCTATCTTTAAAAGAGAGGGGGGGGCATGTGAACCACCCACAACTAAGCATTTTGCACCCTATTGTTGTCATTCTAGGAGAAGGGAGAATGACATTTCCCCCTCTCCTATTAAAAACAGCAGGTTGGGAAACTTATAGCTATCATTAGACTGGGACTTTTGCTTTACAGTACTTATAAAGAAATTAATAGGCAACAGGAAGATAGTTTTCCATCCATGAGTTCAGTGAAGAACACGCTCCCACCAAGGCACAATTCCATAATTAGGTGGCAGAAAAACTAAGTTTGTCTTATGATGAACACTAACTTCAAATTTTTAGCAAGTCCAGATTCTCCAAGCATCTGTACAACATGCATTTTTTCTTTCCACTGTATATTCTTAGGAACTCACCTAAGTGGTTGAAGAATGGTTGAGGGAGTTGGGCATGTTTTGCCTGGAGCAGAGAAGATGAAGAATAATGTGAAAACCATCTTCAAATATGTGAAGGGCTGCCATGTGGAAGCTGAAGCAGCTTGGTGGTGTTTTTTTGTTTGTTTGTTTGTTTTTTTGCAGCCACAGAGATGAGGAACCTGATCTAATGGATCCAAATTGCACAGGAGGAGATTTTGACTGAACATTAAAAACTTCTTGATAGGAGGAACTATTTTGCAGTGGAATGGACTGCCTTGGAAGGTAGTGAATTCTTCATTGGAGCTTTTTTAAAACAGAGTTGGATGGCAAGGAGCTGAGGGTACTTTGGCTGTGGATTTCCTGCAGTGGCAGAGGGTTCCTTTCAAATCTACAATTTTGTGATTCTATTATTTATATGGTCAATGAATATAAAGATGTACTGGAATAATTTCATTGTTTTCAAGCTGTTGTTTCCAAGTGTAATTTTTTTAAAAAAAACTTTACTAATATTGGTTGTTGTGGGTTTTTCGGGCTCTTTGGCTGTGTTCTGAAGGTTGAACACAGCCAAAGAGCCCGAAAAACCCACGACAACCATTAGATCCCAGCCGTGAAAGCCTTCGCGTTTACTAATATTGTTATTATGTACCATCAAGTTGCTTCCGACTTGTGGTGACCCTATGATTTCCAAAATGTCCTGTCCTCAATAGCCCTGCTTAGCTCTTGTAGATTAGAGAGTCAGTCCATCGTGTATTTTGCCTTCCTCTTTTCCTGTTGCCTTCCACCTTCCCGAGCACTAGTGTCTTTTCCACTGCCCCAACAGGAAAGCCTCAGTTTCAACATTTTTGCCTCCAAAGATAGTTCAGGCTTGAATTGATATAGGACCCACTTGTTTTTCTTTCTGGCAGTCCCAGGTATCTGCAAAGCTCTTCTACAGCACCACATTTCAAACAAATCATTTTTTTCCATTGACAGCTTTCTATACTGTCCAGCTTTCAAACCCATACATATGTGGTGATCTAAAATACAAGAATGTGGAGGAACTTGGTCTTGGTCTCCATTGACATATCCTTACACTTGATGATCTTTTCTAAATCTTTCACTGCTGCCCTCCCTAGTCTCAGTCATCTAATTTCTTGGCTGCAGTCTCCATTTGGACTGAACATTAAACCAAGAAATATAAAATCTCTAACTATTTCAGTTTCTTCATTGTCAGCAATAATGTTGAGTAGTACTTCTGTAGTCATGATTTCCGTGTTCTCAACCTTCAGCTGCAGTCCCACAGTTCTTCTTCCACTTAACAGTTGTTTCAAGTCATTGCTGCTTTCTGCCAGTAAGATGGTGTTATCTGCATATCTTAAATTTTTTTTTTATGTTTCTTCCACCAATTTCCATTCTTCCTTCATCTGAATCTAGTCTGGCTTTCCGTATGTGATATGATATTTACTAATATACCTCTATGCATATGTATTGGATGGCCAGTGTCATGTGATGGGTAGAGGGTTGGAAGTAACTAGCACTTGGGAGACCTGGGTTCAAATCCACACTTGGCCATGGGATGGCAATGGCCAACTACTCTTTGGAACATCTCAAATGCCTCCAAACTCTGTTAGGCTCACAGTAACTCAGAAGTGACTTGACAGCACACATCGGTACATGTATATGTAATACTGATATGGATATATTTCACAGAGTCTCAAAAGTACTGGACAGCTGATATCTAGAATCAGGCTACTTTCATTGATTTCCCAATGGCCCCTCTCTGCTCCCTTTCTGGTGAGGGGCACGCCTGCCACCGTTTTCAATGACAGTCGGCTACAGGCTTCCGGGAAGCTCCTCGGCTAATCTTTACACTTGCAGAACTGCCTGCCAGTCTGCCTCCTGCTCCCAAAGGCTAACATCGCAGCTCCCTACTGCTCAAGCCGTGGGGCGGAGGAGGGGGCTTCGCCTCAGAGCCACTTAATAGTGTGGTTAACATCCTGTTTCTCCACTCATTTTTCCTGGCAGTAGTTTCAGTTACGTCCTTCCCTCTCTCTCTCTCTCTCTCTCTCTCTGAATGAATTTGCTTTCTTTGGATCCTTGTGGCATATTTAAAGGCTTCTCACGTTTGGGAGCCTGCAATCACTGATGTGTTTGTTTTAAGGGGATGAATCGGTCTTCTGAGCCTGAGCGTCACCCAGTATAGGCATGAGATTTCATTGAAGGCTTTTCTTCTTTTTTAAAAAAAAAACCACAACGACAACACAAGCAACCTTTCACGTACCATTTTCTTCCCAGCAAGGGAGCTGGAGACGCCACTTTTATTTTACATTCTTCCCAAATCTCTGTGTATCCGTCTAATTCTAGGATCGGAGATCAAAAGGTGGGGCTAGGAAGAGAGCGATTATTTTAACTCCCTCGAATTTCCTCTTGGTTTTTTCAGAACAAGCCTCGGGGCTGAACGGTTTCCCAGCTCCAGTTGGCAAGATAAGGGCCCGAAAAAGTGGGCACGTCTGGGGCGCTCAACATTGTCGTAATGAATTTAACTACACCGCTGCTTCCCACGTCTTAACCCAATTCAAGCAACAAGCAAGGAAGGAAGGAAGGAAGACGTGATGAAACTGCGAATAAAATAAGTGACACATCGGCCCCTCCTGTTAAGGAAACTCTTATGCCTAGATTTTAGGGGAATGGAGATTTTGGGCTGGGCGGCACTCGTTCTGTTGAGCGCGAGCAGATCCTTCGACTTCTAAACTTTTGAGCAGCCCTCTCCGCCCTCGGGAAGGACAAGGGCTGGACCAGCCCTGCGCCTCTTGGGGGGGGGGCGCGGATGGGCCGTCCAGTCCTTAGCCGGCCAACCTCGGAGCAAGCAGGAGCCCTTCCCCGGCAAGCCTCATCTTGAAGGGGAGCTCGTGGGCTTCATCCTTCGTAAGCGCAGCACCCCTTTCCCTCCTCCTCCTCCCCCTCCGGAGGAAGGGAAGGGGGTCGCTGGGTGGGAAGAGCCCTCTGGCTTTCTGGAAGTCTGTCTGGGAGCCAGATCGCCCCCCCCCCCCAGCGAGCAGGACGGAAGCATTCGGTCCCCGCCGTGCCGTTGGGAGTTCAAGGCACCGGAGACCCCCCCTCCCCTCACCGGTCAAGCGGGTGAAGGGCGAAAGCTGCCTCTCAGGAGCCGGATGCGAAGCGAGAGGCACTCAGTGTTCAATCATCCTCTCTGAGAAGTCCCTCCCACCCTGCTAGTTTCGACGATCCCTCGGCCAGTCGGACGCAGCAGCTTCGCGTGAGAATTACGTCCAGCCTGGACAGGGATTTGAATTATCTTTATAGTAGGAGACCCTGATCCAGCATCCACGCCTGCTCTTTCTCTCGCCTCCCCTTCCCGCTGGAAACGTGCCTTCCTGCCGGCCTCTCCTCCTCAGTCTTCAGAGCTCCTCGTCGTCCCCCCCCCCTCACCGACCCGGGCGCACACCTTTCCAAATTCGCCACCCCAAACCCCCGCAACTCGGTTCCCCTTCCCTGTCTTGCCGCCATCGCCTCCCCCCCCTTCCTCCTGCGTGTGTGGCGGCGACGGAGGCTCCTCCAGCCGCCGCCGCCGCCGCCCCCCCCCGCGCGCACATCTCTATAGGAGCTGCTTCCTCATCTCCTCTCTGTTGCTTTTTCGCCCAGACTATATTGAGTGGTGAGGCTCTGCAATCACGTGGTGTCCTCGCCGGGGGGGGGGGGGGAGAGGAGGATCGAGTGGGGGGGGGTGCCTCCGCAGTTTGCTGGGGCCAGGGACGAGCGCGCACACACATACACGCACACGCGTACACAGACACACACACACACACACACGCACGCGCGCACACAGACACACACGCACGCACACACACACACACACACGGAGTGCTCAAGAGCTACTGCTGAAGTCGGGAGCTGCTTGCTTGGCTGCTGCTGTCGCCGTCGCCTCCACCAAGCCGGGATCTATCCATTCTCGACATACATTTTAAAAACCTCAGCCTGATTCTCCGTCTTCGTCTTTTTCTTGCAATCGCTCTGTCGCGAGTTGTTTTTCTGCCTTCCTCTTCCCCACTTTCAAAAATCCCAAGCTCGGATATTACTTAGGCTTTGGAGAGGTTGGGATATATTTTTTTTTCATTTTTTTAAAAAATCTGGGCATCCTTTTCTCCTCTCTTCTCACTTCTGCTCCCTGCGCTCCACCTTCCCTCCTCTTCCATCTCGGTGGCTTTCCTTAGCCAAAAAAATCCGGGCTGATGTGCTGCACGCGAGGTTGGAAATGGAAGTATTGAGGCTTTGGTTTCTTCCTTGGATATTTCAGTGCGTTTCTGTGCGAGCCGACTCCATCATCCACATTGGTAAGAGAGGGGAGCTCGTGGATATGTGTGTGTGTGTGTTTGCGCGCGAACGGGCTGGGGGGGGCTGCTGAAGGGTAGAAATGGCAAATAATCAATTAAAAGAAGAGTGCGAGGAGGATCGTGTCTCATTAAGGCGAAATAATCATCCTGATAGCAGCAGGGAAGATGGAGAGAACGTGAGCGAGATGAACTCCAGAGAGGGAAAGAGAGAGAGAGAGATGCAGGCGCCACCCCCAAAGGAAAAGCCATCTGAATGAGTCTCCTTGCAAAGTTAGGAACGAAATAAGGGTGCAAATCATTCAAACTGAATGGTGGAAGGGAGGGGGACTCTCCTCCCTGGGGGTGTTAGTAAAGATCTGCCGTTGGAGTCGCTTCTTTAGCCTAGCCACCCCCTGCCTCAGCCCTGTTTGCGCGCTGATCGCCCTCGGCTTCTCTTCTAATGTACAGGGGCGCCACCGCCCCCTAACCCCCCCCCCCCAGAAAACAGCCTCCTACGGCAAAACTTTGGAGAGGAACCATCTCCTCTCCCCGCCCGAGCAGGTGAGGTGGTTCTCAGGCAGGACTGGCCGAGGACCAGACGCCACCTTCGCAAGTGAAGGCGGTGGGAGGGCGATGGAGAGGTGGAGGTGACCAAGGGGGGGGGGGCGGGTGACCTGATCTGTCACTGGGCTGAGCAAGGCTTAGCGGCGGTGGACTTTTTGCGAGGGTTGGGAGCGAGCCTCAAACTAGGAGAAGGCTGGGCTGGCAGAAGGGGAAGCCCGAAAAGTGCCAGGGGAAATGCCCGGGGCCCCGGTGGCTTCTGTAGAGGGGAAACTTGAGAGATGCGGCTGACGCAAGGGAGAAAGAAGTCTGGCCACCTTTTGCAAAAAGACATCATTGAAATCCAGCAAAAGGCCGGTCTCTGGGGCAGCTTTTCCCAAAGGGGAACAAGGCGATCGGCAGGCAGGCAGGAGAAAGGTGTTGTGCGGGAAGCAAGCTCGCTCTTGTCCCTGTGTCACTCAAGATAAAAAAAATACTTCAGCGAAACATCCAGAGAGTGGCAAGCAGGGAGCTCGGATGCCCAGGAGTGTCGGGCAAGGGCGAGACTGAAGCCCCCTCGCGAGAGGAAATGCGGGGAGGCCAAGCAGCAAAGAGGTGGGACCGAGAGACGCTGGAGGGGGAAATCCAGCCCCGCGGCCTTCGCTGCCCGGCCTGGCCGCGGGCGACCGGGTTGACAGACGAGCGCTCTCAAGTTGAAGGGAAGAGGCAAGGTGTCTCCCTCTCGCCCGCCCGCTCCCTCCCTCCCTCCCCGCGTGGAAGAGAGGAGAGGAGAGAAGGGAGCAGCAGGGAGGGGAGGGGAGAAGGCACATGGCCGGACTGGACTGTGGGGTGGCGCTGGGGGTTGGGAGTGTCAAAAACTCCTAAATCTTCCACCAACATCACCCTTAAGTCAGCAGGAGGCCAAACAGCATTGCAGATCTCTTAAAAACACACACACACACACACACACACACACACACACACACACACACACACACACACACACACACACACACACACACACACACACACACACACACACACAAAACGATATGGAGGGAAGGATCGGTCTCAGAGAGCTGGGCTTGGTCAGTTCAGGGATCCCTCCACGAGGTACCCCAGAAATTAATCACCGAGGAAGGGACGGGGGGCGAAGCGTGGGATAAAACTTTCCTTCCGCTCCCCTGCGAACTGTGAATGAACTCCAGATTTCGGATTTGAGACAGGCCGGCTTAGCGGAAAAGGCGGTGGGGCGTGCGGGAGTCTGCTGGAAATGAAACCATCCAGTCCTCCCCCGCCGCCTAAACCTTTCCCTTGGACCAAAGGCGCTCCCCCCATGCCTTCTCGGATCAAGGGCCGCCGGTGCCAGGGACCCTCGAGATAAAGGGCGTCGTGCCGGGTGGATCTCCACCTGCCACCATGATGCGTAACCTCCATGTTCTGAGGTGCCGCTGGAAAGCATGGCTCCCTTCGCTCGGTTGGCGTGGGGAGAAAAAAGACAAGAGAGAAAGAAAGAGAGAGAGAGAGAGGCTGTCAACTTAGATTTAGAATTTTGTTCACGAATTCAGCATCTGGATGGCCTTTAAACGTACAGTATTGGCGAGACGTGAATAGTAATAAATGTAGAGGAAGCCGGTGAGATGGGATGATGACACCTGTTCCCCCCCCCCGAAAAGCGAAAAGTCCTACAAACACACAAGAAAGAGTAAAAAGAAAGGCAGCCTACCTCACCCCCACCCCCTCCACGCTCAACACAAAACGGGTATATTATGTAAGGCTTATCGCCAGATGTTTTCATGCTAGCTGCATAAACAAGGCACTGAAATTAGAAGCTTTCAGGTTACTGAACAAAAGCTCAGCTCTCCATTAGTGCGTGCTGATGCGCAGGAGGGAAGCAACAGCCCACCATGAGAAGGGGGGGGAGGTGCCCGGTTGGACCTAGTATGTGTGTGTGCATATGTCTGGGGTGTGTGTGTCTCTTTTGCCAACAATGAAACTTCTGGAAACATTTCATTTCCCCCTTTTATAAAAAAAGAGATTTCTTTTTTTTTACAACTCGCGGAAATAGAATCTCAAGGACTGGGTGGAATTCCAAAGTTTACACCCCACCTCTCCGTCCTGCTCCAAAATATTGCGACCAATTCATGGCAGGCTCCTATGTTCCTCTTTCAGCCCAAGAGTCATTGGTCATCATGCAGGATTGTCACCAGGGCAAGTGTCTGGGGAGGGATGACCCCTCCCTGGGATAGAAGGGCCTTTGAACACAGCAACGTGGAAAGAGTCGACCTCGGAGCCTTTAGCCTGCTGGTTGGTTCATTCAGGCCACCAGTTAAGCAGGTGGGAAGTTCTCATGCACAGTCATGGTGTTATTTAGGCTTTCTTCGGTGAGGCCCAGTAAATGCTTTCTCTCCCCCCACCATCCCTTAAAAACAGAGGGAAGCAAGACTACTCAGGGTACCTCAGGGCTCAAGGATACTTTACTTAGGATTTCTTACAGTAAAAGTTTGTAACAGTTTATCACTTATTTGTGTGTTATATCTATATCCCACCTTATGCTAGGCACCTGGCTCTCGTCCTTCTGACTTGATCGTTACAACAGCCCTGCAGGGTAGGTCAAGTGGAGTGTGTTCCCTCCCTCCTCAGGCTTAAAGTGCCTGGCCTTGAGGTCAGCTAGTGAAGTTCTCAGAGGGTGGATTTGAATGAAGGGGTTTTTGAGTCCTAGACTAGCACAACCCTGACACGATTCTGGCTCTACAATTAAGCCATAATTATTATTAGCCGTGGGCAGGAGCTGAGCATGAGCTTTACATGTAGAGACTTCCCGGCTCAAGCCCTATACAGTATCATCAGATAGGGTTAGGAGTGGATTCTGTCTGAAATTCTGAAGAACCGGGGCCAGTCAGTAGGCAATATGGACCAGTGGCCTCACTGAAAGGAAGGCCCATGCCTGTATATTTGTACATTTCTGTAAATACACGTGTCTTGAAGAAGAAGAGCGCCTGTGTGTTTTTCCTTCATCAGAACTCTGCAAATTACCAGCAAGAACCTGACAGAACCGGCTTAAGGACTTCCTTGTTTTCACCCTCTTTGGGGGTGAGCGTGTGGGTGGGAGCGTGTCAGTAGCTGAGGCAAAAGAGGGAAGGTGTCAGAACTAATTCAGGTCCGAGTGTCCGTGCATGTGTAGAACGTGTGAATGCGACATGACAAGCGGTCAACTATCCGTCCCTTAAGGAGAAGTTAGGGGAGTCTTAAGGGCGAGGAAAGTTTAAGGGCGGGAAGCAGAAAGAAACATCCCCCCCCCAGCATTCCTCGCTGCCCCTGCGAGATCTTCTTCGCTTTGCCCTTCGGCAAAGATGATGGTGGTCGATTCCTCCTTTCCTCCCTCCAACAGGTGCCATCTTCGAAGGCAACGCGGCCAAGGACGACGAGATCTTCAAGCAGGCGGTGGCGGACCTGAGCCTCAACGATGACATTCTGCAGAGCGAGAAGATCACTTACACCATCAAACTCATAGAAGCCAACAACCCTTTCCACGCGGTCCAGGAAGGTAAGCGCTCCTCCTCGCCAGTAGCACGCCCGTCGGGCCCGGCCAGCCAGCAGAGAAGGGCTGAGCCGCGGGCTGGGGAAGGCGAGGTGGGGCCGGCTTCGGCTCGGGGGATCCTCCTGGGCCCTTCGTGGTTGGCCTCTGAAAAGCCGAGATCGGGTGAAACGGTGCACCCCGGGCTAGTGGTTGTCCTGCGAGTGTGACCCAAGAAAACAGGAGCTGGGCGGGGGGGGGGGAAGAGAAAGGCGAGACGTTTTTGGCGGGATCTCCGCCGCTTTCCCCGGCAGTGCCTTGCCTGGTGACTTGGTTGGGTCTTGGCTTTCCCAGGACGAGCAAGCGGCTCGAGGTCTTTTTACCAGCAAACGCCAACTCTCCTCCGGCCCCCAGACCCCCCCACCCCCGGCGAGGCTTCTCGGCGGCCGTAGGAAGGAAGCGAGGCGGCGAGGCAGCTGCCTTTTGCAGGCCCTGACACCGCGCGCAGCGTCAGGTCGGCCCGGCTTTTCCCTCTTTTTTCCTGCCCTCCCTCCGCCTTCCCCCCCCCTCTTTTTTTCCCTCCTTTTCTGCGGCTCGAGCGCGCGGCTCGGCCGGGCTGACGGGTTCCCTTGTTCGGCCAAAGGTGGGCGCTGTTTCCCAAGGAAAGCGAGGCGGCGCGCCAGAGACGGCGGGCGAGTGGAAGCGGTGCTTTCGAAGGTGGGGAGGGTTTTGGGGTTGGGGTGGCTTTGCTTTTCTGACGGCCGGGTGTCGGGAAGCCGTCGAGGAACAGAGGCTTTTTAAACGGATGTGGCAGACAGGCGAGACCCAGATGCCTAAAGACCTTTTACGAGGCTGTGTAGCAGTTTTGCCGCCCTTGCAAAAGCCTTATAGCCCGAACCTTCGGTGTGTTTCCTCCGGATCCATACCCCAGCCCGTCTCAAGCCCGTTTGCATTTGCAGTCTGCTTGGGGATGGAAAAGAGAGGCACAAAACAAAAGGGGGAAATGCACAAATCAGTGGGGAGAAAATGTTTCAGCAAAGTAACGCTCCCACTTTGGATTCAAAAGAAATAACCTTTGAATAATCAGATGGTAGCTGAGCTGCCCACAGAGGGCAACAAGTGGACTTATTTTTATTTTTCTGCTCCAGGCCTGGTGGAGTTTTCCAGGTCGTTCAGCATATGGAGTTGCCCTCCAGTCCTGATCCTTCCCCCACCCCACATGAGATTTTCTTCAGAGCCAATGTGCAATAGTCTTGCCCGCTGAAGATGATGCATTTTGGTGTTCCCAGGGATTGGTGGCTTCTTGATAGCTTTTGAAGATGAGAAACTGTGTAGAGCCAGTTAAAGAAGTGCTGAATGTTGTACAGAGAGAAGCGATATTTGGAGCGATGGGAGCTGGGTGGGTGGTGTAATTTCTTGCCTTTGAAGGTGTAATCCAGCATTAATTAACCCTCAAATTGCTGCAAGGTTCTCTGCCCTGTTAGTGGGCTCCTAATTGTTTTCCACTACCCACTGTTTGCATCTGACAGGTGGCATGAGAAAGATGTTGCTTCTACTCTCCCTCTTTTTGCGATGTCTCTCTGCTTTCCCGTTTTACTGGGCTTTACTTGCGGAGAATCTGTTTTTTACAGGAGGGAAGAGAGAATGGAGGCTTGCCTGGATGTGTCATGAGCGTATTGATAGCCTGAGTTGTTGCTGGTGGAAAATATTCTTTAAAAAAAAAACAACATCTCTATGTTGGCAGCAGGCAGGGAGGGGGAGATGGAAACTGCCAATTTTAACTTCGTGACCTGAATGTTTCCCCTGGTCGCTATCCTGCTTGGTGGCACCTGTCAATCTGTCTTTGTGCTGGCCAGGGGAAAGGAGACCCAAAGGAAAATATTAATTGGGTAAACACAGAGAAGAGCTTTTCATCCATGAATCTGTGTTCTGCCCATCAAGATATATATTTTTAAAAGCTTGTTGGAACATATATGATGTATTTCATATGATTAGGAGATTCAAGTAAGAATAATCAATTATTGACAGAGATTGATAAAAGGAAAGAACGTAGTTTTGCAAAGATGGTTGTATGTATGACATAGCGCGCTCATACTATACATGTATGTATATAGAAAGGGGGACAAACACATGACTTTTAGATTTTTCTCGATCGTGACATGAGATTAAAAAGGTGTTAGATTGGAACATAGAAACTGATGAAGGCATCATTCTGTTGAAGCTGCAAATGAAGCAACAACACACAGTAACCTAACGGTGATACTGAAAGGAGGATGAAGAAGCTTGTATAATCACAGTAGACTTGTCAGCTCTTCTGCCTGCTCTTGTTCCTGTAACAGCTTTGTGATCCAGAGAATAGAAGATAATACTTGTCTCCATGATATGAAAACCTTCACCTGACAGTTTCTGAAGACCAAGTGCTGTTAAAAGGCACAAGAACAGGTGCAGGTAACTCTAGGAGATGATCAAACTGTTAAAATGTGAATCTTCATCAGAATAGTAATAGTAAATAATATTCACACAAAGGGACTCCATAATTTTGTACACACCCTGTAGGCTTAAAAATGGGCTAGATTGCCTCGCTGCACTCAAGTTTATGTGATTTGACAGAAAGCTGTGTAGATAAATGACTTTGAATTAGTTTTTTTGTGACAGAAACAGTGAATTAATTGGCTTGCTTCTTCAAATGAAAGACTTCTAAGAGATATTATGGGGGACGGTTGATGAAGAAATCAAGATTGATTATCACAGGCCTTGCTTGTCGCGAGGTATCTGTGCAGCACTTATTCCAGAGAAAGAAAGACTTTCATAAGTCTCGGCCATAATACTGTTATTTCCTCCTTAGAGTGATTCATCAACAAGGCTATTTCTTGCCATGCGTTGGAAAGAGAATTTTTTTCCTTGTGTTGAAACGTACTTGAAATCTGGATTCTTGCTGAATCAGTTCAACTGCACAGAAGTGTCCCTTTTATAAAAATGATGTGGTTTTGCACTTCCCCCCCACATTTACCTCTATTAAAACAGCATTAATTAGAGCTTCTTATGTTTAAACTTTTAGTTCACTCATGCTTTATGCTGTTTGAAAATCTAGACACAGCTGTAAAAGAGGTAGCCTACCATTTCACATGCAATCCTAAGCAGTGGGGGACTTAATTTTGTTTAAAGGGTAATCACTGTTCTCGGCTATAGCCACTTGAAAAGACCTTGGGAAACTGTATGGTAAGGTCTTGCAACTGTATGGTATGGTCTTGCAACACAGTATGGTGTAGGTTTACTTGGAAGTAAGGCAGACATTGGCTGAAATCCTATTCTTTAGCATTAAAGATCACACTAGAGTAGGCCCATTTGAATCAATGGAATGTATGGCACTGACTCAGCTAATTTCTACAGACTAAGCAACAGAACTTCAGCCTCTGTGTTTATGGGCACTCATTGCCATTAAAATGCTGTTGCTTAGCATAGTAAGTCATCTTCCTTCTGAGTAAACATGTGCACACCACACTGTGAATGTATTAATTCAAGACTGTAAGGAATGCAGATGGAAGAGTGTCTTGGGTGTACGCGCGTGCTGTAGCTTCCATTATGTTCCTGCACCTGAGGAAAGGTAGCTAAAAATAGCAGAGATGAATTTGGGAAAAATTCTGGTCCACTGTCAGACCTCTGTACACCTAAAAAGGCTTGATGGCCTATGGTAGAGTTGATTCTTTATCAAAGTAATGGCAGCTGGCTAGCTGAAATAATATCTCCTCTTACAGTAGATTTGCCCCCCCCCCCAATGCTTTCATCTGGATTTAGAATAATGTTTCAGTGTTATTTTGACACATTTAGAACACACAGATTCCTGTTTTCTTTTTTCCTGTGTTAATACGTACGTAATATAAAATACTTAATTATAGGACTACAGTTTAATATCTAAGAGAAGAACTATTGCCAAGATAATAGACAAGGCATAGCCTGGAAAGCCCAGTAAAAAAGATTCAGGCCACATTTTAATCTGTTTTCCTACAGCTCATTAGGCATTGCAAAATTTTCTGCAAAGCCCTAATAAATGTTGTTTTAAACTGCCCGCTCATGGGTAGCAGACTTCTAAAATTACAATCTTTTCCCTGAGCAGAACTGTATAGGTTGGAAGGCAGATAGAATGGTGAATAAATATTGCAGTTCCGCCACTGACTTGCTTCATTTGGGTAATTTAATATGTTTTCATGGAGTCAGCCTCCTTTTCTTTCCCGGGCAAGACTGGAGGTTACAAAGGGATAATCTGTTCACCCAGTGGGTGAGCTAAGAAGAGAGCAGGCCTTTATCTCAAGTTCACATCTTTATTTATTTATTTATTTATTTATTTATTTATTTATTTATTTATTTATTTATTTATTTACTTACTTACTTACTTACTTACTTACTTACTTACTTACTTACTTACTTACTTACTTACTTACTTACTTACTTACTTACTTACTTACTTACTTACTTACTACTCTATAGTATATTTTGGGGCCATATTCTACTCTCTTGTTCTTACCGTTCATTATCTCTTGCCACCCGGCCATACTCATTCCCCCTCCTTGCAACTTTGCTAAGAGCTGTCAAAAAGGAAAGAGGGATGAAGTGATTTAGCTGACTGCCTAGAGAAGATAGGGCTACAACTATTTTAATAAAACTCTGAGTTGCACTCCCCCATCCTGCTGGACATTCAGTGCTTTCTAAGTGGTGCATGACAGCTTGGCCTTGTAGATACCAGTGTAATTGCAGAAATATTTTATGGGTTATTGTGCTAACAGCTGCCTTCTTCAGTTGGAGTTAACGCCCAATTCATGAGTTACCCAAGTAGGACAGATGCTGCCTCATCATGGCTGACACTTCAGTTATGTACATGTAACTTTATTTGTTTGTTTGTTTATTGCACTTTTAGGGTGCCCAGTGACCAGAGTTCTTTGGGCACTGTACAGTCCATGAAACGGAGTAGATACTGAAGGCAGCAATGTGGGAAAACAAAGATAAAATCAGCAGCAGAGAATGAAAATATGAAACCCAGAGTAGAATGAGTAGCATCCTTGTAGAGTGTGGAATGCTAAGCCACAGTAAAAACTATTCTTAATGTGCCTAAGATAATAAAATGGTCTTCACCTTCCCTGCATGGGGAAGTCATGTGGGGATAGATGAGTAATTTCTATACCTCCTGACCCAGTTGGACACAAACTGTGTTTGTATGTGTGTGCAATATTCCTATCTGAGTTTAAAACAGGAGGAAAAGAAGTGTATTGTCAGGGTTTCTTGGAATTGCAGTCTAAGACCATGACCAGGAGTTCCGAGAATGGGAACCATTGCTCTATAGCCAGTTTACCATCCCCAAGTATGCTTCTTTAGGGTAACATAATATGACGCTTTGATTAAAAATAAAAGGCTTTTTAGCAGCTGGCTCAGATCTTGCCTATGTCACCCAAGGCAGCTATGAGATCACAGAGCTATCAGTCTCTGTTGTACTTGTTAGTTCAGCATGACCATCCAACAATGGGGGGAAATGCTAGCTTCTGTCTCCCGTGGATAATGTTTGCAAAATAACAATGTTTTGGAGCAAACCTACAAGCTGTGAAAGATGAAACTGGATTGATTTGTGTGGCTAGTGTGTGTGTGT
This sequence comes from Pogona vitticeps, assembly GCF_051106095.1. Taxonomy (NCBI): domain Eukaryota; kingdom Metazoa; phylum Chordata; class Lepidosauria; order Squamata; family Agamidae; genus Pogona; species Pogona vitticeps. The sequence continues at coordinate 102,681,192 of NC_135785.1, read as the reverse complement.
ATGTGTGGACTATTTACATTCATGAGCTTGCTGGTCTTTGGGGTTGGACATTGGAGCCCATGTTTATCTTTTCAGGTAAGCATGGGAGCACAGAGGACACCAGTCATTAAGTCCAATTGATTTAACTCATATATGTGGTATATCTGCTTTCAGTGTGCCTCAGTGTCCATCACCAGCTTTCGCTTTGAAATATAACCTTCCTGAGCCCCACAACTTCTGTGTGAGTGCACATATGATTCAACATATTCATTTCCACCTCATCCATCTGAGGAAATGGCCCTGCCTTCAAATAGTTAAGGGCCTGTTGCATTTGTCCAAACATTGCCGTACTGTTTTCCCAAAGACTTTATGTATGTTTGTGTACATTTGTTTATCAACCCATCTTGAAAAGCAAATGAGAATTTTCCAGATAAAAGGAAGTTTCTCAGACAAAAAATGCTATACATATACTGCTTGAACCTTTCAAAGGCAAGGGAAAAATATTAGAGTGACACATAAACACTTAGGAAGTACCTGAGGTTTCCCTGGAAGGGATTGTTTAAAAACAGTAGTCTTACATTGGAGTACAGCAATTGGATGTGGACTCAAATTGGTTGTAATCCTATATAAGTGGCTATACATCGATCTTGGAAAAAGCCTTGCTGACCATACTGAGACTGACTTTGGAAGCTGCCTTATACTGGATCAGCTGATCCATCAACGTGGTTCAGTTTATTGACTCTGACTGGTAGTGGCTGTCCAGTGTTTCAGGTAGGATTCATTTCTAGCCCTACCCTGGAGGTCCTGATGGTTGAAACGGAATATGAGCTGTATTAGTTAACTGTAGCCTCTCACTCCATGCATAAGAATGCACTGCTAGGCTGTGATGTGTAATTATTTTCTAATGAGTCCCACTGGAACCTGGGTTGCCTTCTGAACAGATGACTAATACAGGTTTGGGCTGTTTGTCTTCTCTTCGAATCTTCATGAGATAATTGTTCCAGTATCCGTGGGTTGCTCTTATCTTTTTTCAGTTGTATATGGTTGGTAAGAACATGGGAAATCTTTGAGCGAGCCTTTAATTTTGAACCCTGCCTTTCAAAATGGAAACTTTAAAAAAAAGTCTTGTACCAAGAACAAACTAGTGTCGCCACCACTGAGGACTATAATGAAAGTGCATCAGTGTATACAGCTTTAAACAGTGCCACGTAGCCTGCTATTCTAGGCTGGCCCCCTAGCACCAGTGATCCACAGAGAAAAAGAGGTCACAAAGAAATAAGAGGCCCTGATTTTGTGGGAATGGCAGTGCCCACAACTTTATTGGCTACAGCTTGGCCATAACAAAGGACAAGGCTCCAGTCACAGGACAATCTGAACACCAGTGGGGTACCACTTCCTCCCGATTGTTCTGTTTGGGTGGGTGTACACTGGAGTGGCAGAATATGGGATGCATCCTGACTAGTATCATAGGATGATTCCCTCTTGGCAACTGAGGATGTGTCCAGATTCACAGCCCCTGATCCCTGCTGTGGCCCTACAGTTGTGCCATTCAACATCTCTGGAGGGGTTGAGACAAAGCTGTGACGCACACACACTGGCTTAAGAGTTGGCTGTGGGACCCTTTAGCTTCACTCGTGGCCCCTCCAAGGCAATGCAACCTCTGAGTGGGCAGAGGGTCTTAGATGCTCCCAACAATCTCCATGGTCCCTATCAGTGAGAACTATTATGGCTTGCCTCCTCTCCTTTGCTCCAGCACCACAGAAGGGGACAAATTGGGACCCCCATCCACATGAGTGAGGATCTAGAGTTGTGATGCAATTACAGAAATCTGAATCAGAATACTTCTTGTTTGGCATTTAAAACAGAGTTCTCTGTGTGCTAAGCACTATAGAAAGCAAAATGGAGGTGAATAGATACAATGAGTTGCTGGCACAGTGGGACGAAATGAGAACATCCTGCCCTATTTTTTTTTTAAACAAGTCCTGAAGCATTGTATGAGAGATTGTGCATGGTTGTTGGTCTGCTTCACACTTATCTTTGAGGAATATGAATGTCTCAGAATTGTGAGAATGGGGTGGGTGAACTCGTGTAGTCAATGTGTTATGGTATCTTCTGTTAGAAAAGTTCTATATCCAGCTATGCCTATATCAAAGATTTGTGATATAGGAAAGAGTTTTGTACATGGTATTTGGTTTTCACAAAAATAGACTGTTAAAGTTTTATGGTCTTAGAACATTGGAGTGCTTCATGGGAGCGTTCCTGTCGTTTGAAGTCGTAACATAGAAAATGTTCTCCAAATTGTTTCTGCTTTCAATACCAGAAGAGATATTGTATTTTTGATATACATCATTTTCAGTTTAGTCTGCAAAAGGGAATAATCTCTTAAACAAAAAAGGGACACTGTTTTTCACTTGCTGTTCCCCAGTCCATACCAGTAGTTAAAATTGTAGCCAAATCTTATACAGTATCTAAGCATATATGTTGCATAAGGTTAGAGAAGAAGGAGGCAAAATAAGGGTGGGTTGGAAAGAGTACACAGAGCAGCTTCTGTTCTTCTTAAGATCTTGGAATTTTTATGATGATTTTTGGAACCCATCAAAGGGATGTAAAAGGAGGCATCATTGCTGGAATTCTCAGGCAAGAGGTGGGCATGTAGGAGACAATTCCCTACATATCAAGAAGGTCCCCACCTCTACAACTTTTTCCTCCAACCTGTTGACTGTTTCATTTTGGAAAATATACATTTTGAGTATTTTTTCCTCAAAGATTGGGGATATGTATAGAAAGAAGGCGGAGGAGAAGAACTAAACAGACACTGAAACCAGTTGGACCTTTGAGGAGAACTTGCCATCTGTGCTGAGAAGGTAACAAAATCTGTAGGACACTTTCATCTGTGGTTACAGCTTTATAAAGTGAACATCAAGTAAGTGTGAACAAAGCATTATGTTAATGAAATAATTGGCAGAAGGCTGCAAATCTATAGTTGCACATGCAGAAATGCACTCCACTGAACTGAATGGGACATAATTATGAGTAGATGTTTACAGGATTGCATTATAAATGTTGCCTGTGATTTTTTCTTCCTGCTTACATGCATGACAATTTTCAAGATCAAATGAGAGAGAACCTCTTGACTGTAAGGTTTACACACAATGTTTTGAAACGAAGTTTGAAGCACATACGTTGAATGTACGGTACTAAGAATTTTTCCCCTGTGACTGGGAAATCTGAGGATATATGAAAGGTTTCTGTTTAAAAAAGAAACATCGTAGCTTATGTGCCAAGATCGGTGCATTCTCCCTGAGTGCCTGAAGAGGCATGACAACTCTAAACATCATTTTTATTTTAAGGGACTCAGTAACCCGAGGGTATGGCAAGAAAGGTGCATTCTCATTACACCAGAAAGAGTTGGGTTGCTGGCAGTAAACTCACATCAAGTGAGCCTTCCATCCATCAGGAAATCATTCCAGTCTAATTACAGAAAGCAGTAGTCCTAGAAATGGACCAAAAAGATCCAGATTGGACATGGGTCAGGGTTTGGCTGGAGTGCTATTCCGTGTATGTTGTTTGATTGCTGGGAAATAGCTTGCACCAGACTAAACCACAAGCAATCCAAAATGCAAGCTGTATGCCAATGTGATCAGATTCTAGTAACTGGACCACTTCAGACATTTATATTTATCACTCATGAGTGTAATATACAAGTGATGATGTACATAACAGAGTGCTTCTTCATGGATCAAAACATTAGAGAGATGTTTCATGGCATGTCACGATGACTGACAATGCTTTTCAGAGGAATGAATTCCTCCATCTGCAAGTCATCAGGGATGTATCATTTGAGTGATGTGCATGCATTGGCAAATCATGCTGATGTGTGGAATCAGGACTATGAAAATATTTGGGGTTCCTCTGTGCCAACATTATGTTTTTAGGCAACCAGGTGATCATATCCTGATGTTTTTCAACATCTTGCAAGGAATCTTCTTTTTCAGGACTATAGTATGTAGTTTCATGTGTTCTGCTTTTGAAGATTAGGTCCTTTACTAGCGTTCTTGCTGTGGTACTATACCAGTCGCAGAGGATTCTCTCATAGATTCCAGAATAAGCACACTTGGTTCATGAGTAGTCCTTTGATTCTGTGTGCAGAGACATAATCTTCTATCCCACTGCTGTGGCTGCATGATCAAGGGGATGTTATTGATAGTAAAGAACAAGTTGTCTTTCTGGAAAGCTTGTCCATCTTTACACATTTGCTTATTGAGGACCCAAGACCATAAATCATTTCCCAAGGAATCCTAAGATTCCCTTTAGGCCAATTCAAGTATAGTTGGCTCATAGCATGAGCAGTGAAGAATAAAGAAGATGATGTTTTAACTCAGAATTTCATGGATCTTGATGCTCTTACTGTTTTCAACTGATTTTATTCTCTTGGCTTGGATAAACTATTGCTTGACTAATATCCTCTAGTCAAACTAAAAGAATCAGTAAAGATGTAGAGAATACACCCTTCCATTTCAGAGTGCTAACTGTTTATTCCATTTTTTCTGCCTTTGAGTTTCACTTATTTTCTTACAGCACAATCCTCTGCCATTTTACTTTGAAGTAAGTCCTTCTACATTCGCTGGTCTTATTTCTTGGTGACTGTGCAAGGATTACAGCCATGTTCACTTTATCATTCCTTTTATCTGGCATCCTTGGCTGCTTTCTTGACTGCTAATTTCAAGCTGACTCACTGGGATATAGTATATTTACAGGAACTTGCTGAAACCAGGCCCAGCTCTCTGGAAAGAACATATGGTTGCACGTGTAGTTTTAATTTGTTCTTTCAGTGCTTTCTAAATACCTGACAGAAAGAGGGGAAGGTAGGGGATCCTTCCTATACTTCTGAAGAACTGGTTGTGTTGCTACATGTTTTACTAATCAGTCTGCTGTCACTGAAAGCTGGTGCTCAGTGGGCTGAGTGGCATAATGCTTGTACCTCCTGGTGCCTTCTGAGACCAGACTCAGACTTGTTAAAGGCTACCACAGTGAAGACATCTGCAACACTGCAAAGTTCTGAACGTGCTTTTATGCTTCTGGGCAGGTGATCTCTTCTTTTAGGGGTAGTATGTTGGGAAGACTGTAGGAGGACAGAGCATAACCTTATGCATGTCTGCTCAGAATTAAGCTTTATCAAATATGGTGGGACATACTCTGTGTTGGTATGTGTGTGTTTGCAGTCAAGGGTCTCTTCTGCCTCTTATTTCAAAACATATTAGCATCACACCAAAGACTAGTGGGTTAGAAAGTAACATGACATAGTTTTGGATGATAAAGGTGCAGTTGTTGTTGTTGTTGTTGTTGTTGTTGTTGTTGTTGTTGTTGTTGTTGTTGGTGGTGGTGGTGGTGGTGGTGGTGGTGTGTGTGTGTGTGTGTGTGTGTGTACATTTGTATGTACAAATGTGTGACTTCCGTAAAACTCCAGTGAGCCAGATGAAAAAGGCCACACACACAATGTAGTGCATTATATATATATATATGGAAGATTTCTCATTCTTTGCTTCTGACTGTAGCCTGCTTATGGTCCCTAAAGAGCTGCTGCTGGTGCTTGGGAGACTTCTTTAGTGTTTGAGTGATGTTTCCTGAGGATTGAGGTGCTGCCAACAGAACAAGATGTGAGGCCCACCCCAATACTTAACAAGCATTTTTTTCCCCTGAGTATAAACCTCCTTCAGTTTTGGCCAAAGAAAAGTAATATATTTCTGATTTCTCCTCATTTCATCTCTTTTGACCCCTGTCGGAGTTTTGTGGGTGCCCCTCACTACAGTAGCCTAAGTTACTAATGCTCTCTCAGAAGAGCAGCGTGAGAACTGCCCTATTAACTAAGGGAAAATAAGGACATGGGTTTTTTTGAGAGGATTTCTACAGTGCAGCTACATAGTGAAAAGTAGCGGAAACTGTACTTTTTCTCCTGTCAGATTGGCTTTGAGCCAGGAAAGCAGGAGTGCCAAAAATTATTCTGGTACAGCATTATTAATTTTTTGCAGTTCTGCAGGAACTGACAGAAGTCTTTACTCATTATTAACTTAGTTCAAGTGAGTCTTGTGTAAAGAGTGAGCAACAATTTGTGCTACCAAATGCACACTGCTAGATGTCTGTTATCTTTCTCTCATTCAGAGTTCTTGCATAAAGTCAAGACAATAACTTCTGTTGCACGGCTGTGTCCAATCCAGTATGTATAACCATGTTGCTGAATCAATTCACAACTTAATAGCAGAGGCTCCCATCCAAGAACTGTTGGACCCTATTTACAATTTTAAAAAAATCTGAACAAGTAATATAAATTAGAGTGTATAATTTCTATCCCATAATGAATGTTTTATCTACAAACACGTTAAATTTGAAAGATAATTATGTAAAGGTTTTTTAAAAAAGAAAACAGATTTTAACAACTTTAAAAACTGATTTAAATCCAAATAGAACTTAAATTAATATACAGTATTTTTCATTTCTTTTTTACAAAAATAAACACTGAAGTAAAAATAAAATATAGAGCTTTGGTCATAATATTGTTCTGTTGCTCTTTAAAAAAATGTTGCTTGATGGGAGTGTCAGTTTTTACAAAATCCTACTGTGTGCTCCTTTGAAAACAGATTGCAGAATTGTGTACCTGGAATAAAAGTAATGTTGACACCAACAGACCTAGAAATGTGTGGGTATATTATTTATTTATTTGACTTATATCGTGCCCCATTAGTGCAATGCACTACTCTGGGTGGTTTTCAACAGGAAAAAGCACAATAGACATACATTAAATAAAACAAGTAAACAGCACTTACCCATGTGTTCATTTTAAGGTCCAGCAATGCTACTATGTGCTTGAGCACTCTAATTATATTTCCTGCAAAGATCAGCATATCAGTACTCTCTCTTTCTCTCCCCCCCCCCTTTACCTCTCCCTCCTCCTTTTAAAAGCAGTGATGGAACCTCCATTAAGCAGAGATGAAATACACAGCTGCTTAGTGCATTGAGAAACTAGGTACATTCAGCTGCCATTATCTCCTCCAAAGCTCAACGTCCTTGTTGCGGGGAATTAATGGGGAAATGCACTAAGGCTCAGTAGCAGGTCTGAGTACTAGAGCATACAACATAACAGTCTGGTGGCCACACATAAATTGTCATTCTTTAAAATAGGCACCACATTTTGCCCCACTGCAACTAATGTGTGGCAGTTGATACCAGTTTCGATGTCATTTCTCTGTGATGTGTATGTTACCCATGAGGGTCAAGTAAGAGATCAGTGGGTAGTAAAGACAATGTCTTGAAAATCTAGCCAATCAGTCATTAGAATATGTGGGAATTTTGAAGGAGATTTTAAGTACAGTATATGAGACTATCCCCAAGATCCCTCCATTCTTGTCTACTCATCTTTGGTGCAATAAGTGTAGACAGAGGAGGAAACTTTGCCGGAAGTGGATTATGTAGTGCCTAATACCTGGAAAGGGTCACTATTAACTCAAAATCAACTTAATGACACACAGTTATTATCTGACACCTCATACATACTGTTATGCTGATTCCAACTAACAATGACATTTCCAGGGCTTTCCAAGTGTAGAGTATTTATCGGAGTTTAGTTTGCAACCTTGCATGCTTGTCGGTGGTTTCTGTGATTGGGAAGGACTCTTCTTGGCTGGGATGGTACTGTTGCATGTACAATTATAATATATCCAGCACAGAGAATTTGGAAATGGTTTGCTAGTCGCTCCTTTGGTGGTGGTGGGGGGGTGTGCTTCAGACCTATGCAGCTTGCCCAAGGTTATAGGCTCTTTTTCTTGAAAGCACAGCAGGGGGAGTGAATTCTCAGCTCTTGGCTCCATAGCCAGGTGCTGCGGTTGAATGAGCTATCCAGCTAGCTGTAGGGCCCAGTAATGTAGGCTTTAATTAGAATGTGAAACAGTATTACTGAGTGCTGTACTTGAGAAGATAAATTTGGATTTGTGGCCTTTGGATACTTTGGGAAGCATCCTTTTCAGCAACCTCTCTCTGGCTTCCTTGGCAAGACAGTGTGGCCACCTGAGCCTGTCAGTTGTGGAATTCCACCCCGTGCAGCCTTCCTGATGCAGCAGCCTCTTGATTCCTGTCCATCCCTTGTTGTGCATTAAAAATTAAATATGTACAGAGAAATGGCAGTGTTAATGATTTCCAGTTAAGGGTAGAAAGAACCATTAATCTATCCCCCTTGCCATACACACCTCTCTGTTTTCGCTGCATTAAGTCTCCCGGCAGGGTTTCTCCTGCTTGACCTTACTCAGAGCCATTCCCTTAGCAACCTTTCAGAGCTGGAAAGAGGACAGGGTAGAAAGAGAGCCTAAAACTCTTCCCCTCGTTCCTTTTATTTTCGCTGAATAAAGTTGAAGGGACAACTCGAAATTAAAACAAGAAGCCACAGGGGTTCTGATTCTGGTTTCTTCTTCTTTTAGTCACTTGGTTTGACTATGTGGTGTTTAAATTTCATTTTAGACCGCAACTTGGAAGGGCTGCGTTGGGGGCAGGGTTTGCGGTTCCCGGGTCTCCCACCCACTCACGCGGTTGCAGTCATTTCATTCGAAGTGTTCTGTGATATCTGACGTCCTCCTCAGTTGGTATTATTGCTGGCCTTTACGGAGGAAGCGGGCAAATGGGATTTTCAGTGAAACATTTCTTGTGTTAATGAGTATTGACTCTTTTGGCAGGTGTTTTGTTTGCTTCTTCTTTAAAAATTGAAAGCTCTTTAGAAAGTGTGTTCTTCCTGTACAGGGAAGAAAAGAGGATAGAGTGTTGTTTCCTTATGTGTTGAAATGTCTTTCATAGCAATATAATCTTATTTATTTATTTATTTAAAATCTTTTTCACCCTGCCTTTCTCCATAAAAAAGGACCCAAAGTGGCGTACATCATTAAAAGACAATATTTAAAAGCTAAAAACAGTAAGTATACAAGTGACAAATATTTAAAAGAATCAAACAAATGCCATGCTAGAAAATGGTACACAGAAGCAACTGCAAAAACAGATTCAAAGCAGCTAGGCACAACAATCCATTAAAAAACCTTTCCCAGACAGCCTGTTAGTCACTAAGGGAAAGCCTGTCTGAAGAGAAAGGTCTTTGTCCTACTCTTATTGTGGTTTTTTTTTAAATTTATTGCAGGAGTATCTTGCGTGGATATCCTTCAAAGAGCTCTGGAAAAGGCATTTGCCCCATTTTTCTCATAGCTATTCTGCAGTGAAGTTTAGTTCAGAGGAAGGGAAGGTTCTCACATGCATCTTTATTGATTGATAAAATACCAAGTGCTGCTTGCATCTGTGAGCGGACCATGCTAGTTCTAAAATCGTAGGTGACAAAGCAACGTTGCATCTTCCTGGAAGCATTGTGCTGTTTAGCTGTGCTGGCAAATAGGGATTGGATTTGCAGAATTAGAGGGCTTTCACTCACTTCATTTAGCAATAGTCTGCAGGCCACATTATGGGAGTGAAAGCCCTCTGAGTGGTAGGAGGTGTAGAGTGTATGGAGGCAGAATTGAGTGGGTCACTTTTTGTACTGATGGAAGATGAAGAAGACATGTTTGAGGGCTTTCACACCCATAATTTGGCCTGGGGGGGGTTGTCTTGCTGAATTATGGAAGTCCTTTAATTTCAAAAATCCCATCCTTGACAAACAGCTCGGGTCAGAAATAGACAGTAAAGATAGCTTGCCTCTAGAAGAGGAAAATCCTTAACAAATGAAAGCTTCTGAGTACCACCCAAGCAAATTGGCTTTCTTTGTTTGGTGATTGGTTCTTTTGAAGTCTAATTTCTATCATAAAGGATGCCCACTCAGCAACATTAACATGCTTCAAGCTCTGACTCTGGGTTATCTTTAAACTCTGTTTAAATAGTGCTGTTGGACCAGCTTTCTGATGTATGTTTGCTCTGCTACAATTGAAAATACTGTGTGGCCTGCGGCTGAGTCTGAACAGGTGGACTGTTCTTTTCCAGAAATGATTCCCTCCTGCTGAAAACCTGTGAGATATGAGGTGAGGGCTAGGTAGATTTTTTGGGGGGGGGAGGGGGAAGAGTAGCCAGTGTGATATAGTGGACTCAGGAGACCTGGCCTTACCGTGGGAACTCGCTGGGGGTGGAACTGGTAAAACCACCTGTTAAATGTCTCATTTACCTTGAAAACCCTATGAAGGTTGCTATAAGTCACTTCGGACTTGATGGCACATAACAACCACAGATGTGGGAGAGAATGCTATCTTGCTGCAATGTCCTAGAGCAGAAACCATTTCCTTTGTTCCATTTTAATGGCCAGATACCAATCATACATCCAAAGAAATATGTGAAAGATCCAGCTATTAAATGAGACTCATGGAAATGCTTGTGCTTAAGAAGAATGTCGTCTGTGGGATTTCAAGTGAATAATATCCAAGGAAAATATGATAAGAGCTGCAGGCTCTGTTTAAAAATCTCAATGTGATTCTATTTTTTAAGAAGTTACTGGGTAATTATTTTCTAAGTGTTGCTAAAAATGCACATTGCTCTGTATAAATCCACGCAGTCACATTAGTTTGAGAAACAGATGTCTCTTATTGCACATAAGACTAAAATAATGTTGCAACTTAAAATTAATGCTGCATTAATAATACATGGCATATTATGAGACCTTAAATTTTCTCTCTTGTGTGGGAGGTGAGTCAACTCCTGCTTTCTCCAGTCCAATGGATGGTGTGCACAACAAGGCCTACAGCTGGTCTGGGATCCTTTCATCCTATAGATGTCTTGGGCCAGGATCCAGTTTGGTTCTTCAGCTGGATTGCATTGGTTTGGGCCCCTCTTCATCCTGCAACTCCCCCTGCACCCTAAAATCCTGCTCCAGAGAGTTTCACAACTTCAATCCCTGGAGCTCCAGCCAACATGGTCAATGCTAATAGGTTGTGGGAGTTGTAGGTGAAAATATCTGGCTGGCTGAAGGTCTTCCTTCTGTGCCCTGCAGTATTGACATCCGCTGTTCTCTTATTGTGCATGCATGGAAACACTTTCTGGCCTGCTTTTTTAGTCTGGTGGCCAAATAGTACTGTATTCTAGAAGCTAGAAGGACTCTAGTTCTACACTGCTGCGCAATTGGTACCAGGGAGAGCCAAACTCCTGCATTAGAGCTGGGTGACAGGAAATGAGGAAGCTAAAGTTACATGAAGCCTCCATGTCTATGTCCCAGCCCCCCCCCCCCCCCCCGGTGCCAGCCCAAGTCATTTTTAGAACAAGAGATAGATAATATAGAATGATGTATAAAACATCTGATGATTCAGTGGTACAGGATGTCAAAAAATAACAGATCCCTCTGAAAGCTCTGAGACGATGAGCTAGATTTTTTTTTCTGGCAATTTTCTGTAATTTGTGCAAATGTCTCTGTGCAAAATGACTATCTTTTGGTTGTTGTGGGTTTTTCGGGCTCTTTGGCCATGTTCTGAAGGTTGTTCTTCCTAATGTTTCACCAGTTTCTGTGGCCGGCATCTGTGCTGTCCTCTGAAGATGCCGGCCACAGAGACTGGTGAAACGTTAGGAAGAACAACCTTCAGAACATGGCCAAAGAGCCCGAAAAACCCACAACAACCATTAGATCCTGGCCGTGAAAGCCTTCGCGAATACATTGACTATCTTTTCTCTTTGTAAAGAAAGCAAACACAGAAATACAGGCTGACTGATTACCGAGACGTAGATAACTCATGCAGTGTTTCTTCCAGGTTTTAAAAGTCCAAGCAAAATACAGGAGCTATCATGGTTTTTCAGTTCCCACTATTTATGCAATTTGAATGGCAATATTTCTCATATATATGAAAATATCAGCAAGTGTTCTAGAAGATATCTTGCCATTTCATAAGCAAATACAGGCTGGGGTGTCTTTTTTGGGGGAGCAGTTTCTTGTTTCACTGCATGGGAATTAGAGAGATAAGGATTTACATCCCTAACTCCAGTGTGCATTTGGTCTTCTCTGAAATTTGTGGCCCACACTGTGCTTGACATAACTGTTAAGTTATGTTTTTGCTGGTCCATTAAACAACTGGGTCTCCCTAGCATACACAGGGGGTTTACAAAAAGTGATAAATATGCTCCTCTTGGCACATGGACTGTGTGTCACCATGATCTGTATTCCTGCTACTGATTCTATCTTTGTCCTCTTTTTCATCATTGTATATACTGTAATGCACAAAAATGATCCAAATATAGGATCAGCAAAGCCACAGTTCCTTTTCTCTTGGGTGGCTACACTGTGTGGTTAATTCATTTCTCTTTTAGTTTATTGCTGTCATTTGAGCAGTTTTGTAGTTATAATTTTTAAAAGATGGAAGGAAGTGATCAGCATCTAATTGCAGATTAATAAAGACAATTGGATTTGTCCATTTTTGCCTTAGGTTGGGGCGTCTTTGAAGCAGCAGTGACTGAATGAATGTTGTTGTTTAGTCGTTTAGTCGTGTCCGACTCTTCGTGACCCCATGGACCAGAGCACGCCAGGCCCTCCTGTCTTCCACTGCCTCCCGGAGTTGGGTCAAATTCATGTTGGTAGCTTCGGTGACACTGTCCAACCATCTCGTCCTCTGTCGTCCCCTTCTCCTCCTGCCTTTACACTTTCCTAAACATCAGTGTCTTTTCCAGGGAGTCTTCTCATGAGATTGCCAAAGTATTGGAGCCTCAGCTTCAGGATCTGTCCTTCCAGTGAGCACTCAGGCTTGGTTTCTGTTAGAATGGATAGGTTTGTTCTCCTTGCAGTCCAGGGGACTCTCAAGAGTCTCCTCCAGCACCACAATTCAAAAGCATCAATTCTTCAGCGGTCAGCTTTCTTTATGGTCCACCTCTCACTTCCGTACATCACTACAGGAAAACCCATAGCTTTGACTATTCAGACTTTTGTTGGCAAGGTGATGTCTCTGCTTTTTAAGATGCTGTTGAGGTTTGTCATCGCTTTCCTCCCAAGAAGCAGGCGTCTTTTAATTTTGGGGGTGCTGCCACCATCTGCAGTGATCATGGAGCCCAAGAAAGTAAAATCCGTCACTGCCTCCATATCTTCCCCTTCTATTTCCCAGGAGGTGATGGGACCAGTGACCATGGTCTTAGTTTTTTTGATGTTGAGCTTCACACCGTTTTTTGCACTCTCCTCTTTCACCCTCATTACAAGGTTCCTTAATTCCTCCTCACTTTCTGCCATCAGAGTGGTATCATCTGCATATCGGAGGTTGTTGATATTTCTTCCGGCAATCTTGATTCCGGCTTGGGATTCCTCCAGTCCGGCCTTTCTCATGATGTATTCTGCATATAGGTTAAATAAGCAGGGGGACAATATACAGCCTTGTCGTACTCCTTTCCCAATTTTGAACCAATCAGTGTTTCCATATCCAGTTCTAACTGTTGCTTCCTGTCCCACGTATAGATTTCTCAGGAGATATATAAGGTGATCAGACACTCCCATTTCTTTTAGGACTTGCCATAGTTTGCTGTGGTCTACACAGTCAAAGGCTTTTGCATAGTCAATGAAGCAGAAGTAGATGTTTTTCTGGAACTCTCTGGCTTTCTCCATAATCCAGCGCATGTTAGCAATTTGGTCTCCAGTTCCTCTGCTTTGCCCTTTCGAAATCCAGCTTGTACTTCTGGGAGTTCTCGCTCCACATACTGCTGAAGCCTACCTTGTAGGATTTTGAGCATAACCTTGCTAGTGTGTGAAATGAGTGCAATTGTACAGTAGTTGGAGCATTCTTTGGCACTGCCCTTCTTTGGTATTGGGCTGGAGACTGATCTTTTCCAGTCCTCTGGCCACTGCTGAGTTTTACAAACTTGCTGGCATATTGAATGTAGCACCTTAACAGTGTCATCTTTTAAGATTTTAAATAGTTCAGCTGGAATGCCATCACCTCCATTGGCCTTGTTGTTAGCCAAGGTTTCTAAGGCCCACCTGACATCACTCTCCAGGATGTCTGGCTCAAGGTCAGCAGCCACACTATCTGGGTTTTCAGGGACATTCAAATCTTTCTGGTATAATTCCTCTGTGTAGTCTTGCCACCTCTTCTTGATGTATTCTGCTTCTGTGAGGTCCCCACCATTTCTGTCCTTTATCATGTTCATCTTTAATATCTCAAGTTTTCCTGAACAGATCTCTGGTTTTTCCCTTTCTATTATTTTCCTCTATTTCTTTGCATTGTTCATTTAAGAAGGCCCTCTTGTTTCTCCTTGGTATTCTTTGGAAGTCTGCATTCAATTTTCTGTAACTTTCCCTATCTCTCTTGCATTTTGTTTCCCTTCTCCTCTCTGCTATTTCTAAGGCCTCGTTGGACAGCCACTTGGCTTTCTTGCATTTCCTTTTCTTTGGGATGTTTTTTGTTGCTGCCTCCTGGACAATGTTACGAGCCTCTATCCAAAAGTTCTTCAGGCACTCTGTCCACCAAACTGAGTTCCTTAAATCTGTTCTTCACTTCCACTGTCTATTCATAAGGGATTTGGTTCAGATTATACCTGAGTAGCACAGTGGTTTTTCCTACTCTCTTCAGTTTAAGCCTGAATTTTGCTATCAGAAGCTGATGATCAGAGCCACCATCAGCTCCAGTTCTTGTTTTTGCTGACTGTATAGAGCTTCTCCATCTTTGGTTGCAGAGAATATAATCAGTCTGATTATGGTATTGCCCATCTGGTGATTTCCATGTGTAGAGTCGCCTCTTGTGTAGTTGGAAAAGAGTGTTTGTGATGACCAGCTTGTTCTCTTGACAAAACTCTATTAGCCTTTGCCCTGCTTCATTCTGAACTCCAAGGCCAAACTTTTCTGTTGTTCCTTTTATCTCTTGACTCCCTACTTTAGCATTCCAATCCTCTAGAATGAGAAGAACATCTTTCTTTGGTGTCAGTTCTACTTTACAACAAAACAAGGCTTCAGAGTGGGTTAGTTTTGGCCACTGTTTTGACTGAAAAAAAAACTTAATCTTTGCAGTTCCTCAAACTAACATTTGTGTTTTAAGATTTCAGGCCTCTCTAGACTGCAGTTCACATTGTCAGATGCTGGAATGGATTAAAGAAATCTATGTAAGATGAAAATCCATTCTGACAACTGATAAAGTGGACTGCCTATGGAAGTTCATTTCTTTAAAATGAAATAATCGACTTTCAGTTTTTACAATGACTGGATCTTGTTTGTTAATTGACACTCACTTAAAAGTTAATTTCAGAACGATACAAAGAATCTGATCTCAAAAGAATTAAACTGAGAACAACTGTGATGATAAAATAAACCCATAATGACTTCTTTTGTTAGATCAAATGAAATGGTATCTGGTCTGCAATAGCTTTGACTTCAGTATATTGGCTAGCATTAAAAACGCCCCCAAAGTCTTCCTTAATTTTGCTGCAGGCAGTGGCCCCTGACATAAAGAAGGTGGCTCAGCTATAAATCACACACTTTCTATCACTTAAGGTCCACCATCCAGCCTTTGGCAGCTCTGATTGAAAGGATCTGATAACAAGGGGTGGAAAGGATCTGTGCCTGAGAACCCAGAGAGCCATTGTCAGTGAGAATAAACAATACTGAGCATGTAGCTTGGCCTATGTATGTATGTATGTATGTATGTATGTATGTATGTATGTATGTATGTATGTATGTACGTATGTATGTATGTATGTATGTACGTATGCACGTATGTACGTATGTATGTATGTATGTACGTACGTACGTATGTATGTACGTATGTACGTATGTACAGTATATCACAGAAATGATAGCTGTAGGCCTTGTTGTGCACACCATTCATTGGCTGTGTGTTGTGTTATTTTGAGGGGACTGCACATTTACACTGTTATACAAGCTGTATACTCACTGCTTTACATTGTAGCCAATTTCTTCAGTATTGTCACATGAAAACATATACTAAAATGTTTACGGAATGTGAGGTGGTGTACACTACTTCTGTAATACACTGTATATATTAGACAATTTCATGTGTTCCCTGCAATCCTGAGGTGGATAATTGTGCATGATGTATTGAGAGACCCATATGTAATATTTTCCAAAATTGTCTTTACTTGTTCAGTGAATTGGCAAAATCTGGAGAAGTTACTTTTTAGAACGACGTGTTGAGACTCCACAGAGGTTTGGAGTTTAATTTTTCTCAGCTCTGAATTGATTTATCCAGCTATTACAAATGGCAACCAAACATTTCAGTGAGTGAAAGCAAGGACTGGGAAATTATTTGCAAAATGTTTCTACTACATGGTCTCATCCCCAGCGGTGGCTATCGGGAGGAGGGGGAGGGAAGCTTGTGGGAGAGGCTCTCATTATTTTTCTCTTCCCTGCAGAATGAATGCATAGAGGTGGAGGGGGCACACTTGGTTTGCTCTGCAAATGGTAACAACCAGCATTCGTTGAAGGGCATCTTCTAGCTGGCTTACTCAGGTGACACATAAAAAAAACTTGTATTCAGGATGCAGTGGTATATTAGGTGATAGTGGTTTGCCATGTAGGCAGGGTGTTCCCTGCTTCCCACTCTTGATTATTTCTGTCTCTTAATCACCTGTTCCTCTCTCTCCTCAGTCAGCTTGGAACAGCCTTTCTGTTTGCTACTTCCCTAGTCAACTGTTCAATGCAAATGAATTTAGGAACATGACTTACTGGATTATTATAATTTCTGTAGCATTTTAATCATAATTACAGTAACATCTGTTGGCAGTGGTACACAGATGTCTGACAGAGCACAGCATTTGTACATGGTTACTGTCTCCCTGCTTCCAAGAAAACAGATCTCTTCACTTTTTTCCCCCCAGGTCCCATTCAAATGAGACTGAATGGATAGGAATGGAAGTACCGCATGATAATGAAACCTGAAAAATCCTTGGCTTCCATCACTTTTCAGTGATCTTCCTTCTTTCGTTTCCAATTTATCACCTGGAATTATAAATTCTTATCCAACCCAAAGGGATCTTGTTCCAAAGGAGATTCTTCATGCATTTCTTTCAGTGTTTCATCTTGCTTAATGCATTATGATACGTTGCCAGGAAGCTTGAGGTGTAGACATTTTAAATAGCACAGTGCTTAGTTATGCTGCAACTATCATACTGTGGCTGGAATCCTGTTGTTGTTTGTGTAAAATTTTTGTAATTTGCTGTGGCTTGTTTGGGCACAAACTGGTTGCATAACTGGATCTATGACTGGGCACACAACTGAGATTGTGATAACATCTTATCAGTTAGCCACCATCATTTGGGACAAGTCACACAAACTTTAAACAAATGCCAGTAGCACTCTGGCCTCTATGTAACTAAGCAAACCAGTATTGTAGAGAATGAAAATTTGGGATTATACCTACTGTTTCTGTTTTCACTCTCAACATCTTCATTTACATGGCTGATAACAGCTTGCATGTGGTGGACATGATCCTAGTTCTTCTCATTTTCTCCTCATTCAAGCATATTTGGGAGGTTCTTATGAAACAATGCTACTTAATTGAAAGAATAATTGAAATAAATAGAAAGAATATGTACTGAAGAGAGAACGTATAGTCTCAGAGCTGCTCCTACTATAATTGGTACTTTTCCCTGGCAGCAGAATATTTATTTATTATCCGCTCATTTGTGGAGTCAGAAAACTCTGCCTATTTATGTATACTAGTAGAACTGGCCCACATGCAGTGGGATCTCTGTTGGGTTAAGGTTCCTTTTCAGGTCAGAATCCCCTTTGTGAGAAGAAGCTGTATGCATATACACCAGTATTACATCTCCAGCATGGATGATTGGAAAGTATTTTGCTACAGTAGATCTTTACTGGAGGTGTGGTTGCAATGCATGGTGGCAGCAGCAGCAGCTTTGTGAGAGCTTAACACCCTTAAAGTGAAAAGGGTTGCAATTTCCAACATGGGGCCCACAGGAGTTATTGAACTTCAACTCCTGGAAGACCTAGCCAACATGTTGAGGGATTCTGGGAGCTGGACAACATCAGAGATGCAACAACAGCTGGGATCCCTATGTTGGAAACAGCAGCAGAACACTTTATGGTAATGTCTTCCATTAATAGATTCACTTTATGGTAATGTCTTCCATTTTTACATTGTGAAAATTAAAACATTCTGGTGCCTCTGGACGTCATAAAGACGCACCTTGCATTTTCACCAGAATGGGTGGGATGCAATCTGGAGAGACAGTTAAAATCTAAACAGCTCATAATGGCTCTATTCCCTAGGAAGAAACGTCCGTTCCCTATCTCAGTGTAATTACAGGAGAAATGGCAGAATTTAACCACCAGAGGTTATCTTGATAGGTGAAGGACCTTTTCACAATGGACTAGATTTAATGCTTGTGGCTGGTGAAAGAGTCTACAGAATGTCATTCTTTTCTGAATCATTCCTGTGGAAAAAAATGGTTCTCAGATAAAGGGCAAAAACCAACTTCAGATTTTGTTTGAAGTGCGAAAGTATTAATACATTATATAGAATTAGTTTCTTGAGGAGGATTCACTTTCCTCACATTTCTGAGTAATATCAACTAGCTAAAATAGTGATAATATCAGGTTAGCATAATGTGAATACTTTGTTGAAGTTCAACAATAAGAACTGAAAGATCCTTTTGAGAAATGTACTATAATACAATGAGGGAAATGCTATGACCAGAATTAACATAACTGCATATCTCACAGTGTCTTCAATATAGGCAAATTGAGAAGGTAATTTTATGTTCAGAATTACCACCACTTAAATTCAATCTTTTAGAATACCCATAATGTAATAACCGTTGTACTTTGGTATTCATATCGGATGTAAAATATTGGATATAACTCTAGATAATCATATTCTTTTCTATGAAGGACTGATTAAGTTGAAGGATAGAGGCCACCTTTTCCAGTTTCCTGAGAAATGCTAGGTATGTCTTAAGTGATATTCTCAAAATTTATAAGACAACAATTTAAATAAGAGCTAATAATTAATAAACCAATACTTAAGGAGTGTCCGGATGTATACATTGTTGATTAATTTAAACATGAGTTATTTTAAGGGGAAATCAGGGAAGAGATTTACTTGGATTTAATTTGCAGCATTTTTTCAAACATATAGTGGAGACCGTCCTCCAGGTCCTTGACCTCCATTCTTCTTCTGTAGATCAAGCAGCTGTGCTACCTTGCCCAGTGACTTAACACATTTTCATCCTTGTGACATCAGCTGAGGTTGATGGGGAGCTTAATTGTGGTAGACCCACCGCAACCTCCCTAAATCCTTGCCTGGCCTGGCTCATAAAAGTTGCCAGGCCTGTAAAGATGTAATGGGCCATGGCTGTCATTAATGGGTCTCTTCATGAGGATAGGGTTCCCAGTGGCTTCAAGGAGACACTCCTTAGGCCTATCTGTAAAAACCAAACTTGGTGGCGGACGATATTAACAACTACAGACCCGTTGCCAATGTTCCATTTTAAAGCAAACTAGAGGAGAGAATGGTGGCCAATTAGCTGTAAACTCTCCTGGAGGAGACCAGTGCCCTCGATCCATTCCAGTCTGGGTTCAGGCCACGTCAAGGCATGGAGACAGCATTGGTTGCCTTGCAAGATGACCTCCTGAGAGAGACTGACAGGGGCCAAATGTCCCTGCTGGTCCTCCTCAATCTCTCAGCAGCCTTTGATACTGTCAACCATGGTATCCTGGGGAGGCTCTCTGGGTTGGGGATCGGAGGTTTGTCTTTGGCTTGAGTCCAATCCTTCCTAGAGGGCCAAAGGATGAGGTTTGCAGTTTGGGTGGACCCAGCGCTATCGATGGATTCCCAGTGGTAGCGTCTGTGTGGTCTCGTGTGGTCTTTCTCCGTCTGAGGTGGCTCTCCCAGCTGTGTCCTACCTTGACACCAGGTCCCCGTCACTATGCTGGTTCATGTATTGGTAGTTTTGAGATTAGCTACTGTAATGCTGTTTACACAGGGCTACCCATGAGGCTGCTAGGGAAATTCCAGGAAGTCCAGAATATGGCGGCTAGATTGTTGAGTAGAGTGGTTATCATTTTTCCAATTTCTTGCAAATATTAACCTTGCTGCTGTAACCATTATTACAATTAAATCCTTATTTTCTTTTAGCAATTGATCCTCCTTGGCCATATTCAATAAGGTTAACGGGGACATTTAAATATTTAATCCAGTTATTTCCCTTATTTATTTAAAGACGTCCCCTTCTCTTTTTTACACCTCCAACAAAATGATGATAAATTTTATTTATTGTATTCAGTTTTACCGGCATGAAATATCACCTCCATTATTCTTACAGACATATTCTTCATAATTCTTTTATCCCACATTTTATCCCAGTGTTCTCCTATTGCTTCTTTATCCAAATCATATTGCCACTTTGCTTTTAATCCTTGTGTATCCTTCAGCCTGAATTGATCATTTATATATTTGACTTACAGTTCCCCTTCTTTCTATCTTTTCTTCTAATTTCAGCCTTTTTTCAATAATCTCTTCACATTTTGTCATTTTTCTGCTGTTCCCTTCCTTACTTTTCCATTCCCTTGTCCACATTTCTATCTGGAGCATGTTAAGCCAAGAAATCTCCTCTCCTCCCAAAATCTCTTTTATATTTCCTTTACCTTTTAACTTCTCCTTCCAAACTTTTATCCTATTTATACCTTTATCTTTTAATATGTTCTTAAAGGTTTTTTTTTGGGGGGGGGGAGATTTTCTGGAAAGTTCTTTAAATCCACAACATGGGATAAGGGAGAAATCAGTGGGCACAATACACCCCTAAACTTTTTTCAGCTTTCTAACATGTTTTTAAGGAAAGGGCTAGTGATCTTTTTAATCTCTTCTCCAATCTTTTCTTTAAACAATATGCTTTCATTTTTTTCTTCCTTTCCATGCATTTCTATTTCTGTCCAAATTAATTTTTTATTGCTTTTAATAATATCTGGGATATGTTTGAGTTGATTTGTTATGTAATATAATTTTAAATTGGTTAATCCAAGACCTCCATTTTTTTGTGTTACATATCATAATTTTTATTGATCCTCACTCGTTTATATCCATTACAATAACAAATTATCATTGTCTGCTATTCTTTCAATTGTTTTTCTGTAATCTTTATAGGAAGCATCCAAAATATAAAGTTTAATTTAGGAATAATTTTCATTTTACATAATTCTACTCTACCAAATCAGGAAATATTTAATTTCTGATAATTTTTTCTCCATCCAGTTATCTATTTTTCAACCTATCCACATTTATTTTAATTATATCTTGTAAGTTCCAGGTATTATTAATCCCTAAATATTTTATAACATTTCGCACTTTTCCTTCAGATGTTATTTTCATTCTTCTTTTCTCCTCATCGGAGTGGTTTAACAATAAACATTCTGACTTAAGTAGTTAAGAATGAGTGTCATTAACCAACCTGATAACTTTATGTATGCTGTCTCCATTTGCATGATATTTTCTTAGCTGTTTTCACTTGAGGTAGAATGAATACCTGCTTTGAATAATAAATATTTGTGGAAAAATAGAAATAAAAAATTAATATGTACAAATACAGGATGGGAGAGAGCTGGTTCAGCAGTTGTTGTGTGCCGTGAAGTTGGAACCAATTTACAGTGGCCTTGATAGGTCTTTTAAGATTATTCAGATATTTAAGGAATGGTTTTACCAGTTCCACTCCACCAATCGGTTTCTATGGCAGAGCTGGAACTTGAAACCAGGTCTCCTGAGTTCAAGGCTGTCACTGTATCCATTACATCACAATGGGTATCCGAGCTCAGCAGGAGTATCTGTGAAAAGGATCTAGCTGTCTTAGTAGACCACAAGCCAAACACCAGGGATATTGGCAAGTCTTTGGTACCAAGTCTGAATCCCTATTAAAAATAAGCTTTTTTCCCTAGAAAAAAGGGAAGTGTGGGTTCTGAGTCACAAGTAGAGTCCAAGTCACGTCACTGGGATGACTTATGTTCAACTTGACAGCAAGTCCCCTGACTCAAGTCCCCATTCCTGAAAGTGTGAATTGGCAGCCAAAAAAAGCCAATGCTCTGCTAGGCTACACATTAGAAATATATAGTGTCCAGATTAAGGGAGGACTAATGCCACTCCACTCTGCTTTGGTCAGACCCTCACCAGGAGTACTGTGTTCTGACAGTAAAAGTTGTTCCTTAGGAGGTAATGGATTCTTCTTCATTGGAAGTTTTTAAGCCATTGTTAATTCAATGGCCACCTGTCAAGTTTGCTTTAGCAGTAAATTTCCTGCTACTACAAGGAGCTGGTCCGATGACCATTGAGGTTACATCTGTACAATGTTGTGATTCTACCTCTGCAAGTCTTTGTGAGGATACAGGTTACCTAGAAGCTTTAGTCAATAAAAACCTAAGCAACTGAAACTAAATTTGAGTTTGATTGCCTATTAGAAATACACTATGAGGGGTTTAAGGCAACAGTTCATTTGTAATGGAATATTTTTTTAAAAAATGGAAGTATATTTTGCAGATGGCAAATGTTAGACTTCAGACCTTTTTCAAGGAGGATGTATAAAGTTTACATTTATTACTGTAATTGAAAGGATGTTATTGATCCCTCCTGCTCTGACAGGATGATTAAACATTTAACAGGAAAATCACAGCATGGTGTTGTAAAAGAAGGTAACTTTGGCTTGTTTATCACAGAGTAATGTTGTTTTTGAAGTAGAAAGCTACCGAGTCACATTCCATTCATTGCAAGTTTGTACATCTGTAGGTGATTGCCCATGTAAGAAAAAATAAGGCATTTGGTGTTTAAATCTTTGAACTTTGGTGGTCACAAGAAGGAGAACTACTAACTAAAGAGGAAAAATCAAAGGCTAATTAAACTGACTGATTAAATTGCTGAGGAAATACAAATATGTATTCTAATTTAAAGTAAGTTTTTGAAAGTGTCTGAAAAATGGAAATCTTTAAACAAGTTCAGTTGACAGTCACAACCACAATTGATCCATTGAAGCTGTCAAGTTTACATCACTGTTGACTCAACATTCACTAATCAGTTCAATGGATCTACTTTAGTTGTGTCTAGCAACTGAATTTAGGCAAGTGTATCTTAAAATTATTATAAGTAAATGCCCTCAAGTTGTTTCCAACTTATGGCAACCCTTTCCAGGGTTTGCTAGGTATAGAGCACACAGACGTGGATTATAATTCCCTTCTTCTGGAGCGTTCTGCAATTATACAGCTTCCCTGAGGTCATACAAGCTCTTTTCCTCAGAGGCAAAGTGGAGAATTTAACTTCTGACCTCTGACTCTGCAGTCAGAAACTTAACTCACTGATGGTTGTTGTGGTTTTTTCGGGCTCTTTGGCCGTGTTCTGAAGGTTGTTCTTCCTAACGTTTCACCAGTCTCTGTGGCCGGCATCTTCAGAGGACAGCACTGAAAATGCCGGCCACAGAGACTGGCGAAACGTTAGGAAAAACAACCTCCAGAAAAGGGCCAAAGAGCCCGAAAAACCCACAACAATCATTAGATCCCGGACATGAAACCCTTCACGAATACATTTAACTCAATGAGTTATCTAGCCAGCTACGCTCAGTGTGCTGTAGTAGCGGATAGAATAACAGACTAGGGCCCAGCACACCTGAGTTTAAATCTCTGCTTAGCTGTGGAAACTAACTAGCAGGGAAGTTGGAACAAGTAAAACCATTCCTTAAGTCACTGGTTCTTAACCTTGGGTTACTCAGGAGTTTTGGACTGCAACTCCCAGAAGCCTTCACCACCAACTGTGCTGGCTGGGGTTTCTGGGAGTTGCAGTTCAAAACCATCCGAGTAACAAAGGTTAAGAACCACTGCCTTAAGTAACTCACCTTGAGAGCTCTATCCGGGCTGCTCACTTGGTTCCGAGTTGACAGCATGCAACACAAAACATCTGAAAGTTACTAGTGTTATTTTTTTTATAAAAAGCAGTTTACAATTCTACTTTTCAGTTTTTCATGTGTCACATTTTTGTCTGACATACAGACAAATAGTGGTAGAAAACATGGGAGGCTTGCATTCCAAGCAGAGGAGTTGCCCCCACAATTTTTGGGTATGGCACCCTTCTCTTGCATTCCAACCACAGGCTGCCTCAATGGTTAGAATAGCCATATACAGTATTCTATTTTACAGAGGCCACTTTTTCATTTGAATTACTTCAGAAAACATTTCTGTATTTAAAGATGATCTCTGTTTGAATGATTGCCCAGTCATTTTGTAAGGAACTAGAAAGGGAGGCAGGGGCTTTGAAGCTGCCCATTAATAGTTAGCCCCTGTATGGCAGACTGAGTAGACACACAGTTCTCCAAGTAACAGTCTACTTACTATAGTAGGATGTATTGTACCTATGTTTAGGTTACAGTGGGGGAATTCTGTCCAGTGAGTGGCTAATTTAAATAAATGGGACTGATTGTCTAATTGGTTTCAACTGGTCTTCATATGTTGTTTCCACATTAACACTATGGATATAAATTAGCATATGCATATTTTAGCTAAATCTGAGTCTTTATTTTTTTTCTGATGATGCATTCCTGTTTTTTCTTTTCTTTTTTTGGTGGTGTTTAAGTGGCTCTGCAGGGTTTTCCTTTTTTCTTTTTCACTTTTCACAGCAACTATTGCACACAATGTTTGCTTAGTGATGTTGGGCACCTAGAGAGTTTTTGTGGCTGAGAAGGACTCAAACGGTTGATTTTCTCCTCCAGATCCAGCCCTTGAACTCTATACCACATATGATTTGTCCATGGTTCTGTGCTGATTCATAGGCTTGGATATATAGGGTTGCCAAAGTCAACCAAGCAATGTCAAAGAGCTGGGTAAAATGGATGTGTAATTGAGAATAAAATATCTTCTCAACCATTTGTTTGGGTTAAATTAAACATACAAGACTAGTTTGTGTAAACTGACTCTGTGTATGAAATACTTTTTCTCTACATCTGCTTCAGATCAGAAATTGAGGAATTGTATATTTGAAGGCTATCTTATGGGATGAGGAGAGATCCTTATGTACAAGTAGCATGTAGGGAAGAACATTACCTTGACACAGTCTTCCATGTGGAGAAAAGTCTGTGTGAGAGAATATTCAACCTTTATTATTCATCTGCCATCTGAAGCAGTGCCATCCCAGAATGGTATTACCATCTGATGAGTTATTTATCAAAAGATGGCTCTAAATAGCCGACTTCCTGTATGCACATGTCCCGCAGCACTTGATCATTGGCCCTCAAAATTGAGAATGCTCAAAATAGTGCATATGGAGAGCCAATATAGGGAATGTGTAAAAATTAACCCCATTCTGTGAACGTGTAATAGTGTCTTCAGAATTACTACTGTTTGAGAGCTGATGGAGGTGGATCAGTTCTCAACAGAGTACAAATAAACTGAAGACAAATTATTTTCTCATTACTTTCTCTGACAAGGCTGGAGACCTTGTTTAATATGACAAGGCAGTGGCTGAGTTGAAGGTCTGTGTCATTGGCTGCAGAACCTGGAGTGATTGATTGCCTTCAAGGCAACACTTGAGGAGAATTTGAGAGGGGCCTTGGCATCCAAATTTTCTGCATGTTGTATTCAGGTAAATTAAGCAATTACCACACAGATTGAAGGAATAGCCTTTTGACTTTTCAGGGGTAATGGGTCAGTGAGATGAACTGGATGTAAGGATTTGAGAAAAGAGCTAATTTTATCCTCTAACGCTGTCAGATTCACTATGTAACTATTGTGTAATGCTTGTGTTTTTGTTTTGTTTGGGAGGACATGGAGATAAATTTTTAAAACCATGCTTGGTTCTTAGAGGTTAGCAAATAATTAATTTTTAACTTTCTGATGCACTTTATGTTGTGCTATCCAGACAAGACTTGCTACCATTTTTAATTTTTTTTTAATGTTCTGTGTTATAATGGAGGAATCTCTATTACAGTAGTATTGAACAAATAATACTTTCTGGTGTCATATATTTCATTGGAGGGATTCTAGTTAAAGTACAAGGGATCATATCTTTATTTTCATAAAGATATTTTATGAAAAATATTCCTTTTGCTATGCAGTAGAAGTACGGATAATCACTGAGGAGAATCGTTTCCCAGATAGTCCACCCTTTTCCTCAATAAGTGGCACTTAAAGTCTCTGAGAGCTGGACCATAAAGAGGGCTGACAACTGAAGAATTGATGCTTTTGAATTGTGGTACTGGAGGGGACTCTTGAGAGTCCCCTGGACTGCAAAGAGAACAAACCTATCCATTCCGAAGGAAATCAACCCTGAGTGTTCACTGGAAGGACAGATCCTGAAGCTGAGTCTAATACTTTGGCCATCTCATGAGAAGAGAAGACTCCCTGGAAAAGACCTTGATGTTGGAAAAGTGTGAAGGCAAGAGGAGAAGGGGATGACAGACGACAAGATGGTTGGACAGTGTGATTGAAGCTACCATCATGAATTTGACCCAACTCTGGGAGGCAGTGGAAGACAGGAAGGCCTGGTGTGCTCTGGTCCATGGGACCACGAAGAATCAGACACGACTTAATGACTAAACAACAACACCAAAGTCTCAGAAACTCAAATTGAGACATTTGTAGTTGAAAGAGTAAAGAAAACATTTTCTTTACTTACAGTTACTTAAAATTACAGACATGTGTGCTGCGTTCTTTACTGCACACATACTTAGCAATCAACTGAGCAGATCAACAGCAAACTACTACCACCAACTGAGAAAATAGAGGGAAAGAGAATGCTCAGCAGAGTGGCAGGGCTCTCTTTGAATTCAAAGGCTGGAAGGAACAATATTTTAGTGCTGGATAGGTAATCATCCCAGCTGAGAAAAGTTCCTCTCAGCCACACAAACTACAAACAGCATGCAAAGTTGTAAATAAAATTCCAAGAAAAGTCAATTAAGGATGGTATTGTTGCTTCAGATCTTTCTCCTTACCCTTCTGTTTTTAAGTTTCCTCTTCTTTTTAAACTGGCTTCTGGATCATGAAGGTAAAACACTTGAAACCTTTTTGCCTTTCCAGTTGCATTTGCTAGGCTTTGATATGGAAGCATTCCTCCTCCAAATGGATTTTACAGACTCTGCTTCTTTGAGAGATGACTGAGGTTGATAGTGGAAAGAAGAGATTGGGAAATAGCATGAATGTAGATATATGAAATAGTAAACACTTGGGGGGAGGAACCATCTCTGCTTCCTTAAACTATAGCCATTGTTGTTGTGGCTGTGGAATAGATGTCTGTGATCAAAACAATCTAAGAACTCACTTTTTATTACGTAAAACTCCAACATTTATACATAAAGTTAGGCATCATTGTGTGGTTTGGGAAATAAAGGCTTATTTGCTTGGAAAAATGCAATAAAACTATTCTAATCACACAAGTATTACAATTATCTGAGTAAATTATCTTTGGGAAATGAATAAATAATGGCAAGCAATACTTGTATACAGTGATCATGAGTTCTGTGTTTCATTTCTTTCTTTTTTACAAAAAGCATCTACCCTAACTGAATTTGGCAAAATCTGATCATCTGTTAAACTTATGTACTGCCTTGTCTCATCTCCATCATAGGGTAATTTTAAATCATACAGTATGAAGACAGTATTTTGCACTACTATAGCTGAACATCTAGGTTATACTTGATTGTGTGTGAGAGAGTGTGTCTGTGTGTGTGAGAGAGAGATTGGCCATAAACATTTCTAAACAGCTTGAATCTCATCTTTATCAAGTTGGAAAACGAGCATGCAGAAATTCTTCGAAAATCACATACAGTAATACAACCTTTTGAATGTGCCTTCCTGTAACTCCACACTGAAGGTGTTTCTAATGTGACAATGATAGGTTCCCTTCATATCCTTCATTTGCCTTTTGGTTAGTTCTTCAAAGAAAAGAGTGTGTTATATAGGATGGGAATGTGAGATTTACTGTATTTAAAAGAGGAGCATATACAGTGGTGCGTCGCTAGACGATGATAATCCGTTCCACTGAAATCGCTGTTTAGCGAAATCATTGTCCAGCGAAAAGCATTTCCCCATTGGAATGCATTGAAACCTGTTTAATGTGTTCCAAAGGGAAGAATCATTGTTGTCTAGCGAAGATCTGCCACAGGAAAGCTGCTTCGCGAACTGCCAATCAGCTGTTTAAATCGCTGTCTTGCGAAGCTTATGTCCCGAAAACACCTGTTTTGCGAGCGCGGAGGAAGCTGTCAAAATCATAGTCTAGCGAAAATTGGTTTGCGAAGCAGGGACCAAACATTGTCCAGCGAAAGTTCCCCCATGGGAATCACTGTTTTGCGAATCGCTATAGTGATTGCAAAAAGTCAATGTCTAGCGAAAAAACTGTCATGCGGGGTAACTGTCTAGTGAGGCACCACTGTACAAGAGAATTGCTGATAGTAGGCGGTGCTCTGGGCTAAAATTCACCTTTTTGTTAAAGCTTTTCAGACATTTGAAAAGGAGGTGTTGAGCGCTCCAACACTGGAGGCTTTCAAGGGAAAATTGGACAACCATCTGTCTGATGTACTCGGATTTGGACTCCAGCTCTTAGGAGGGGGGTTGGACTTCATGGGCTTGTAGGACCCCTCCAACTCAATTATTCTGTGATTCTATGATTTTATAATTTACAGTCCTGGGACCAGATCAAGCAAATACTTAACCAAGTGGAGGGTTTTTTTTTTTAAAAAAAATCACATTTTATAGAGGTCAGTGGAACGATTTAAAACTGGACCGTTTTTGTGGTTTCAATTTCCAAAAACATGCTACAGTGAGAAGACAGAGAAATATGATTTTTTAAAAAAATTGCAAATGGAGATATGCATTAGGAGATACCCAGTTTGTAGTTACTCCCTTGGCTGCTTGCCTGTCTTTCCAGGAAACTAAAGTATGGTATGCGCAGAAATACAATGAAATTGGAGATCTTTTAGGTTGCGTGTATATGGCTGGAAGGACTACCTGGGCTACATGCCTGCATGGACTTAGAGTTGGCCTATGTTAGTATAACAAATGAAAGGTCGTTAACTGAATTGAGAGCCACCATCTGTTCCTTTTGGCAATAGCAATGTCCTTTTACTTGGCAAAAGGAACCACAGTGCACCAGCGGAGGAGACGAAGCAATGTACAATGATTTCATCCATCTCTAAATTTAGCCAGAATTTTACATCAGTTTTGACGAGTTCGTCTACATAGTAGGTGAGAACTCAAACACAATTAAAACATCCCTGGAACAGCTGTGTATTTTGCTCAGAAAAGACTGGCAATGAGTGGCTAGCAGTAGTGACTAACATTTCATGGCGCTAATGGTGAATTTTCAGAAAAGTGGATTCAGATATCCAGTGTGGAGTAGTGGACAGAATGAAAGACTAGGACTCTGGAAATTAGGGTTCAAATCCTGGCTCAGACATGGAAACCCACTGGTAACTGGTACTGGTAAAACCACTCCTTAAATATCCCACTTACCCTGAAAACCCCATTAGGATGACTATAAGTTAGTTCTGACTTGAAGGCACACAATAACAATAAAGTTGATTCAGGGATCTTTTATTTTGAAAGTGCTTGGTTGTGAAGTTTCATTGCACCAGTGGAAAAATGCTTAAATTCTACAAGAGTTTGGGCATACTCTTGGAGAATTTTATTTATTTATTTATTTATTTATTTATTTATTTATTTATTTATTTATTTATTTATTTATTTATTTATTTATAACTAACTAACTAACTAACTAACTAACTAACTAACTAACTAACTAACTAACTAACTAACTAACTTATATGCTGCCCACACTACCCAAAAGTCTCTGGGCGGCTTACAACAATTAAAATACAGTACAGTAAAAAAGATAAAACAATTAAAATACAATTAAAATATATATTCTAAAAATTGCCATCAGGACCCACAGTTGATATTATTTCAATTAAAAGGCTTCTGGAATAGGAAGGTTTTGACCTGGCGCCGAAATGTCATCAGCCTCGGCGCCAGATGAATCTCAATTGGGACAGTGTTCCATAGTCTGGGGGCAGCTGCCAAAAAGGCCCTTTGTCTACAAGCCATCCCTCTTACCTCCTTAAGGGAGGGCTCTTTCAAAAGGCCTCCCTGGCTAGATCTTAACTGCTGGATAGGTTCATATGGAAGGAGGCGGTCCTTCAGATATCCAGGGTCCAAGCCGTTAACCTGTTCATCTGAGTTTCTTTCAATGAACGACTAATATTAATGATATATAGAGTTTATGGACACACTTCAGGTTTAAAAAACAAAACAAAAACATTTTTGCTGGTTATCCTGATAATCCTGATTGTACTGTGAAGATGGCTCAGTGAACTGAGGTTTGGTGTTTGAACCCCCATTTTGCCTTCCAGGAATGGGATCAGAGGATATCACCTGGAATGTGTGTGACTGATGAAATTGTGCTTTATGCTATCTGTGTGTTTTAATGCAAACTGCAAGCTTCCAGTAAGCCAGCAAAAGGAGAGACTGGTGAACCATGTTAAGTACCTTACACCAGGAAAACCTGGTTGGTAGCTGTGAATTGGAATTGATCTATGGCATGCAATAAGGGTCTGAGAGAATAACTAAGGCAACGAGAGGCCTTAGTCCTTATTCATGCATTCCTTGAAGCTCATGGTGAGATAGCATGGATGAGGAGTGACATGGTTTCTCCTCTCCATCACAGACATAGCATCCAGGCTGAACAGAATTCTCTGTGTGCATGCCCACTTCATTTGGGAGGTCTTTGGCAAAGCTTCTTCTGATAGAATCTCTCCTCAGTGAGCCTTGCAGCAGCAGCAGCAGCAGCAGCCCTGGGTGAGAGCCACCATTTTTATTACCCACAATTCTCCTCTGGTGGCATCAGGGGATTAATATGGCTCCCAGACCAGCTCCTCAGCACGAGAAACCCGGTGTAAGCATCAGCGCTGTTAGCTTCTCCTGGTTTCTTGCCTTGCTGTCAGAGGTTGCTGGCTGCCGGCTCCAAATGTGGTCCACTACACAGCACATGCTGTGTGAAAGAGAAATGGTCCACACATTGGTCAGGTTTATGGTGAGATGCTGAGCTCATATGACTGTCTTTGACAACAGATCTAATTTACTATGTCTCAACATCTGGAGAGGCTCTTTATGCAAGATACGTAGTGGAGCATTGCCAGTAGTTTAATTAATATTTTTCCCTGTGGGAATGATGAGACTCCATGTGTCTAAGCTGTACACTAGTCTGATCATCTGCCCCTTTTTTGAGATGGTTTGTGCTTTGCAAAACTTTAGAGCTGCAGAAAAACAAATGTTTCGCTGGGTCTTTTTTGTCCTCTTACATAAGGGAGCCACTTCACTTTGAGTGAATTCAAAAGGTCTGTAGTCAAGAAGAATTTATACAAACACTGAAAGGCGAAGTGATACCATTGCCAACTTACTTCACATATAGACTGTCATTTTAGCAATGTCAAATTTTATTATAGTCTAAATATTTCAGAGAGACTAATAAAAACATGTAAATGCATTGATTGGTTTGGAGTAGTTACACATCTAGACTTGTCAGGGAGAATTTAAAATATCAATCTTTATTCCAAATAAAGAAACTGCAGAACTGCATTTTCCTGAAATCTGCACTTGCGTAAATTGAAATGTTTCTTAATCACTGGATCATGTTTGATTCATCCAGCAGACACACAAATTTCAATGAGGTTTGTAATTGAAGATAAGTTTCTCTTTCGTAATCTGCTCTAGGAGGATCTTTCAAGAACTAATTACTGAGAGCTGCTTGTCACAATGAGAGAAAACAAATTCCCGGAAAAAATCTTATTGTTTTAGTAATCGCATCAAAATAACTAATTTATTTTTATTATAGAGAAATGTGATGCTCATGCTTACTCTTATGAGCCTGCTGAGGTATTAAGATCACCAGGGAGGCCTTTCTCTCAGTTCCACCAAATTCGCAGGTGCATTTGGTGGGAACACAGGAGAGGGCCTTCTCTGTTGTTGCTCCCAGACTGTGGAACTCCCTCCCACAGGAAGCCGGGCTGGCCCCATCTTTGCTGTCCTTCTGCAAGCAGGCAAAGACCTTTCTCTTCAGGCAGGCTTTCTCTTAGCAACTGGCTGTCTGAAATGGGTTTTTTAATGGATTGTTATGCCTTGTTTTTAAATGTGTTCTGTATTGATTTTATATACTCTTTCAAATAAAATATTTGTTTAAGGCTTTTAAAATATTTTTATACTTATTGTTCTTAGCTTTTAAATATTGTCTTCTAATGATGTAATATACCTTGGGTTCTCTTTAAGGAGAAAAGCAGGGTAAAAATATTTTAAACAGACAAATAAATAAAATAAATTGCAGTGCAGAAGCTTGGTTAGAGTTTATAGTTCCATTTGTTTTCAAGAATCTTATGGGGAGAAAGTACGAGGAGAAACAACTCTTCTGTTTACATATGGTGTTCTGAAAACCTGTTTATGTTTTAAACAAAGATTAAACCAATCACCTAATCTTTCTGATTAAGCATACTCTGTTATACTCTCTGCCACCTGCCTTTTCTGTCCTCTGTTTCTGGTCATCTATTCATTTTTGGGTGGTCTTTTTCATTTAGGTAAGTGGCTGCATATGGTACCATAGATGTCAAAATATCAAAGTGTTTCTCAAGACAGAAACCAGGATTTAGTTGTCCTGAAAATTTTTCTTTGGTTAGCAACCTGTTGTCAATTAATTTGGAACAATTCCTGTCTAATTTACCATCTTCAGAAATTTGTCTTTCTAGTATCAGTTCTTGGATCTTTTTTTTAAATTACATGTTATGTTCCAAAACTACATATTCTGTAATTGCTCTCCCACCCCCCCACCCCCCGTTGCTTGTGTCTTGGACAGTTAATGCCTATACTCAGATTAAAATTTGGTATTACTCCCTCAGAGGGCAGGTAAAATTGCCTCGGGGACTGGATTACACCATTCCT
Organism: Pogona vitticeps; assembly: GCF_051106095.1. Lineage (NCBI taxonomy): Eukaryota > Metazoa > Chordata > Lepidosauria > Squamata > Agamidae > Pogona > Pogona vitticeps. Next base: position 102,648,344 of record NC_135785.1, on the reverse strand, counting down.
GTCTTGTGCTAAGGAACTACATGTGGTTTCCTCGTTTGTTGTTTGACACTTAACATTCCAAGTGCGACGTGTCATTGATCTGCTGTTAGCACCTGGCCGCTTTCAATAGCTAGCTGCTGATGCCAAGAGCCCTCAGCCCATGCCAGGGGACGCAAGCTCCCCCAGCATTGTCAGCACAAAACTGCCATTTTAGTTTCACATTGTATGCTGCAGCAGTGCTGTATCAGAAGCATTGTGAGAAATTAAAATGGTCTGTGGCCAAATACACCCACAACATGGTATAGGGGAAGTCTACTGACTCCATTAGAGTCAGATTTCTGGAACTCTGATGAGCAGTCCCCTGTAACCAACCACCAAAGGGAGACTCTCAGGATCTGCTGTGTCGAGATCCAGAGATGCTATGACTAAATGAAACAAAGTGAGCTTCTTATATGCCACCCAATAACATTTAAAGCACTCTGGGTGGTTTACAATTCAATTATGCAGGGTGTACATTGCCCCACCCCCAGTGAGCTGAGCACTCAATCTACTGATCTTTGAAGGGTGAAAGGCTGGGTCAACCCCAAGCCAGCTACCTGAGCCCATTGAGATTGAACTCAGGTTGTAAGCAGTGCCTTGACTGCAGTTCAACCTCTGTGCCACAGGGCTCTGTCAATAAAGGCGATGAACTTAGCATGAAAGCAAGCACTTCATAGTGCAACACATAGAAAGAGGGGGGAGAGAGTTTCTTGTAACCTCTAAGGCAGAAAGGAGAATGGAATGACCAGGGCAAAGGTGGAGAGGCGGCAAAACACAGAGGGAGAAAGCATGGCAAGCAGCAATGGAGTTATCAGAGGGAGAAGCATCTGTGGACCCCACAGAACAGCGGGTGGGATGGGCACTGCTGGAAGACTTCCTTGCCCATGGTCTCCTTCAAATCTGGCAGAGAGAACCTATGAGAATGCAGTTTGCTGAGGTCCTCAGATGATGCCAATATCAGGTGCCAATATCAAGGTTGCTTCCTTAGCTGAGTTGTAACACAGCTCACTGCTGCAAGGAACCTGAGATCTCTCCTTCACTGCAATCATTTGTTCTTATGACCAGACTTTGTAGTCTGTATGTAGTGGGAATGGATAGTTGTGGAGGTTTGCATTTTATTTTATTTTCCCCTGCAATTCCCATCAGCCCTAGGCAGCCTAGTCAGTGGTAGGGGATTATGAGAATGGAAGTTCAAAAACATCTGAAAGGCCACAGCTGCCTATCCTGGCATACCTTTGAGTGGTGAGCTGACTTCTCTCATTGTCACCTCCTTCTGTTTATGTCCAGTTTCATTTTAATTTCAAGACAGATCATTGCTAAAGATCAAACATATGACTTTGATAGCTGCCAGAATGCATTGCCAGTTTTTCCAGGCCTTAAGCTTATCTCCCTTCAGATCTCATTAGGTGTTGAGATTGTGTTGCTCTAGAAATACAGGTCCATCTTTTTCTTTCTTGTTAGCACAACTCCTGCAAATATTGCTTCAGTTCTTTTGTTACCTCACTTGAAAGGTCCACAGTTGTCACTCTAGGCATCTGTACCGTTTTGTGTATTTTATAACCAGTAGGCCAGACTCAGAAATTTTATATTAAGGTGAGGGCGGTACGTTAGGTGTCTGGCTGTGGAGCCAGTGGTTGTGCGTTTGATTCCCGCTGTTCCTCCTAGGAGAAGTTCTATCCTGTGTAGCCTTGGGCTAGCTGCACAGTCCCAGAATGCCCCCCCCCAAAGAAGGGAGTTTGTATTCTTTATCTAGAAAACTCTGGGAAGAGTAATGAGAAGTCAGATTGCTATTATTTAATCACTGCTGGTCAGCCAAAATTCAAAGGCAGATAAAAATTTGATTTGTATTCTTTTTGTAATATGTTGAACATTATGTCTAGTGCTTGTGAGTTATCACTACCTTTGCACTGACTGATCAGTTGAAGGCAAAAACAGGTTAAGTTTGTTTTGTCTTAAAATTGTTATTTTTTCCATTGAGTGGTAAACAGTCACATACAAGCAATGCAGAGCTGCAGCAGTCCCATACATACCCCCCCTTCTTTACATTTATTTGTTGGTATGTGAACATGTGTTTGTTGGTATATGAGCCAATGATCTTTCCCCATCTGCCTTCTATGTAAGGTTCACTTATGAACAGTATGCTAGGAATGTAGTGAAAAATTTTACATTTGTATGTGTGCTTAGGAAGCATTAACCCCTTTCCTTTAATGAGCTATTCTACTGAACTAATTTTCCCATACCTTTGCATCTTAGCAGAAAATGGGTTAAAGTAATGACTAAATAACAGAGGGGAAAGCTTTTAGCCAACCCACAACTGAAAATGTTTAAAATTGTCTCTACTGCATCACTAGGGCAATTTTAGAGGTATCTTAAAAGGGTCTTTTAAATATTTGACCTTGGATGTATTCAGAGTTAAATAGCTCACAAATAGAGTTTTGCATGAAAAGACTTTTTATCCCACTTGTACTGTGCCCAACCAGAGACCGGAGTTCAATTCCTCACTGTGCCTTCTGGGCAAAGAGCCAACCTGCGTAGCCTTGGACAAGAGCACAAGTCCAGGCCAGCCTTGGATGAAGAGAATAGTAGGCTATTTCAGAGTACTCAATGCCTAGAAAACCCTAGAAAGGATAGCCATTAGTTAGAATTGACTTGACAGCACATTTATTATTATTATTATTATTATTATTATTATTATTATTATTATTATTATTATTATTATTATTATTATTATTATTATTATTATTATTATTATTATTATTATTATTATTATTATTATTATTATTGCTGGATCTTGGAGAGATTTATTTCTGAACTGCAGGTCCCATTCCTCAGCCAACATGGCTACTCCCCATCATGGGGAGGTGCTGGGAGTTGCAGTCCAAAATACTGTAGTAACTTTTCCAAGCTCTTTCACTTGTAAAACAAATGAACAGATTCTTAAGTACCAGGAAGAAAATTGGGAATGTCTCCTATGATTTGTAGGTGGAAGGAGCCATCTAATATCAGTTGCTCCCTACCATCATGGATTGAATGGTTTGGACAGGGAACTTTCTCTGGCTCCGGTGAATTGCTCTGCTAAACAAGACACCACTTTGACAGTTCTGTCCCATCTTGGGATTAATTTACTCTTAAATTTTGCATGTGGGCAAGTGAATGGTTTACAGCTCCTTGATGTTCATTCTATTTGGAGAGAGCAACCTTAAGACCTGCTCTTTTATTCTGAATTTCTACAAAGCAGATGAATTTTAACTCAGGGGTGTAGTGCGACTTTGTCTAAATACAAGCCCCCCCAATATCTCAGGTGACATTATGAACAGGATATTGCCTTGGTAGTTGCAAGAAGCTGCTTGCAGAGCCCACTGTGCCCACTCTGATGTAAAACCTCTCTTTCTGTGGGAACAGTACTAAATTGATGTTGCTTTTAAAGATTATTCTAGCATTGTCTTGTTGCCCTTTGAAAGAAGAATATCTAGTATGTCTCCTTCTTTCAAAATGTTGAAATGGGGCACAATATTTTATAAGCCTATTTTGGTATGTTGGAATTGTTAACCAATCCACAATTTGCATCGTTTAGCTCTCAAAGGGAAAAGAACATATGTGGTTTTCCGTTATGCGTAATTCGCATTTGTATGAAATTTCTGTCAGATCAATGTCAATCTGTCATATCTTGCTTGTCTTGTGATGCAGCATGTGCTGGTGCCTCTTCTCTCACAATATGAGCAGTTATACCATTATCCCAGTGTAGGAAGTGAGTGGAAATGGTTGACAGGCTCGGGCACTTTCTGACTGTTTTTGTTTTCCTACACTTTTCAGCACCTTAAGGTAGAATTGACCTGTTCATATTCCTTTAAAATGAGCTTCAGTGTAGCAGTTTGAAGACTGTATTTATGAGCTCAGCTGGTCAGCTGTGTTTAATTCTCTTGCAAGAAGTTAGTTTTAATGATCTTATAATATTCTGAGGATTAGAGAAGATTCTTTCCTGTTTCAGGTGGCGTCCTAATTATTTAGCACTTTTCAGAGGCGTTGCTTAGCCAACCTCAAACGATATCAGACTATTTCTAATTGATTTCCAGTTCTGCTTAGCCATTCTCCATAGAGGCACTTAGAAGCTACCTACTACAAGAGTCATTTATTCTTACTGGAAAAGGTATTAATAAAAGGAAGCGGGCGCTGAAGAGGAACAGCAAAAAGTCTGAAAGAGTTACAGGTTTGCTATCTGATGGATTCCTATTGCCTTCAGAATCGTCCCTGCTTACTCTGTTGTTCTCCCCTGTCAGAGGGTTTTGTATATTGACTGAACTCAGCGGCAGCTGCCTGAGGGGAGTTGAGGCAGCCTGCCAATGTTTTCTTGTATTGATGGAGGTCTTTAGGTGAAGACTGGAAGAGATGTAGAGGAAATGTCCCTGCCCTGCTATTAGAATGAAACACATCCTGCATTGTGGCAGCCAGGAAGAAAGAGAGAAAGTGCCAGCTGCCTGTGATTGTCTAGTATCTAGTACTGTATATGTTTCATTATCAAGGCTAGATGTGGGATAGCAGCTGTATTGTTAGAGATGAATGCTTTACCTCAGGAGAGCCGAGGTCAGGGAGCCTGAGTTTGGTTCAGTAGCCTGAGCCTACAGAGTTGGGAGCAGAAGCTGGAAGAATTACTTTTGGGACTATTAAGTCCCAGAACACTCTAAGCTCTCATGGCTGATAGTTACACTAGCTGGGAATATGGGATTTTTAGTCCTAATATTCTCTTTTCCAAGATGTGGGCTAATGATACCATTCTTCTGACTCAGAAAGCTGGTGGGGCAGTGCTTATTCTAGGCTTGGCTAATCCAGTGGTTTCCTACCATCACAGAAGGTGATGGTGTGATTTCTTGTTTCCTTTTGTATCTAAAGAGTGCTAGGTTCTCTACCACATATTAACTACAGTGGTGCCCCGCTTAACGATTACCCTGTATAACAATGAATCTGCTTCACGACGATGCAATGTTTAAATGGTTTTTTCCGATTAGCGACGATCAGTTCCCTGCTTCAGGAACCAATTTTTCACTTTACGACGATTTTCCAACAGCTGATTGTCGGGTTTCAAAATGGCCACCGCTGTGCAAAATGGCCCCCTGCTGTTCTTAGGACTGATTTTTCGCTCTACAGGCACTGGAAAATGGCCGCCCTATGGAGGATCTTTGCTGGACGATTAGGTATTTTGCCCATTGGAACGCATTAACCGGTTTTTAATGCATTTCAATGGGTTTTTAAATTTCGTTTGATGATGATTTTGCTCTACAGTGATTTTGCTGGAACGAATTAACATCGTCAAGCGAGGCACCACTGTATACTGATTCAAAATAAAGCACAACAAAGTCTTATCTTTCTTTCTCCTCTCTGCTCCAGCTGTTCGAGAAAGTAATGTTTATAAATACTGCATTAGAATTTCATGACATCATAGTTAGTCTGATACAAGTGCTTATCAAAATGGTGGTGCATGGGTTGGTGCCAACCCACAAGCCATCAGTCACTGGTCCATAGCTAGGAAAGAAATACTTTCTCAGAAACCTAACACTGATAGACCATACTACCACAGTTTGTACATTCCAACACTCCAGATGATACCACATTATGTGAGGAAAGGCAAGGAGAGTAAAGGTGAGGAAATGTTTCATGAGGCAACACATAGGCAGAAGCTCCAGGTATGTACATAGTCACCAATTTTGGAAGTAGTAAATGAAAGTATAATTTTAATTAAGTACTAATGCTCAGCAGCTTGAGATTAATCCCACTTGGGTATCAGTACAACCAAATCACCAGAAGGCAGGACAAAGAAGGTTTGCTCCTTACTATATAATTAGATATACTGCCTGTACCTCTTCACTTATATCTTTGGCAGGAAAAGAACTAGAGACTTGCTTGGCGTGGACTGGGAAGGCCTATAGCTGGGAAGTAATTTGTTGTATATAACAATGCCACATGTGATGTATTATTTTTGAGGGTAAGAAGTAAAATTTCTTCATGTAAGAAGTAACATTTATTTGTTAGCTTTTCTACTACATCTTTAGGACTAAGAAGCTTTATTGCATTATTTCAAGCCCTCCCCAGATTTGGACGACTATTTATTTCCTGTTTTTTTTTGGGGGGGGGGTTAGGATAGATCTCTTAAAGAAGCAGGAAAACAGCAAGAATGTAACAAGTCACAGAATGGCCAATGAAATGTTGCTGATTTCTTTTTCCTGCACTTTCCTTTTTGGTAACAGTAACAAGTTACTGCAATTGCTTCCTACTGCCAGAATCCTCTTGGCAATTTATGCTTGTGCGAGGAAATCACTTAATCTTGACAGCAAATTGCCACTCATTAATGAGGTGCCCAGTACATGTCCAAGAATGCAAACAACATTTTGTTAATGAGGGTAATTTGTTGTCAAGAAATTGCAAGTTCCCCTGATTGAAAACAGAAATCACCAGTATGATTCTAGCCATAATATATAGCTTGAAAAACAACAACAAGGAGAACTTCCAAGCTCTGGGTAGGCTAAACCCTAGTTAACATCTGCCTTGACTGTGCACATGACTGAAAAACATAGTCTGTGAATTGGCTTCATGATAATATTTATGAAGAACTAGGCATAATAGCAGGGACGTTTCCTTCCACAACCTCTGACAAATTTTGGAATATCCCATGGCTCTTACAGTCCACTTTAGGAATCACTTTTTATTTGTTTTTTCACACATTGTATCTTGCTATTCCTCCTGTAGAGTGCCATCAAATTAACGGAATTTGCCCCAGCTGATTCTCTACAGAGCGTTCAGTCTTATAGTATCTCATGGCATGGGTGATCATTGCTCAAGGATGATGGGAGCTGCATTTCTATGATATCTGGAAGGCCAAAGATTTCCCATTATGGCTCACCAACTGAGAGATACTAACCTTTGATTTAAAATCTTCCATAAAGCATTAAAAAGAGGCACAAAGAGAGAGACAGTAAGCAGGATGAGGCCCAAAGTCTGGGAAGTCAAAAAGTAAGAAAAGCACTGGAACAAAAATCTGGAAGTATTAAAAGATGAGTCACTGAAACATTTTCTACACCAAGTGCTTAATACAATTTTTTTTTTGTGTGTGGAAATCTCCTAAGCCTCTGGAAGGCCATGCAGATGGCTAGGAGCTTTGTGACTGAATGCAGATATGGCCCTGGACCTCCCATGTGCAAAAACATGGTGGTACCCCTACAGCATACCTGTGTTAGCTTAACTAAAAACAAAACACACTTGTTGTAAGAGAAAACATCAGTAGAGGTGGTCTGTTTTTAAACTGCATGGCACCTATTGATCAAATTGGCCCTGGGGCAGCATACTAGAGCAGTGGTTCTTAACCTTTGTTACTCAGATGCTTTTGAACTGCAACTCCCAGAAACCCCAGTCAGCACAGCTGGTGGTGAAGGCTTCTGGGAGTTGCAGTCCAAAACTCCTGAGTAACCCAAGGTTAAGAACCAGTGTACTAGAGGACGTTCTGTATAAAGTATTTCTTTGCAGCAGATCAGATTCCAAGATGAAGTGCAAGGAAGAAGCAATAACTTAACATGTTAAAAGGAGGGAGGGGGACATTGTGTTGTATTGCAGAGCTACTTATCATGCTTTGCTGGAAGCAAGCAGGAGCAAAGATAGTTACGAGTCCAGATGTGGAATCCTGTAATTTTATCATCTTGGTCTCATTTATGATCTTCAGATTTCATTAAAACTGAGTAATGCTCCATTAAAATTTCATTAAAAGTGAATTGTGTTTATTGCTTTCTGATATGGCGGTGGAAAGGAAATCTGCTCTAGAGAGGAAATAACTTTGCTGCTTGCAGCCTTTCTTTTCACCCTTTCTCCACAACTGATATGGACAGTCATCTGTCCCATCTACTTTTCACTGATCTATGCAAAATTATTCTGAAACCAGCCTTTTGTTTTAATTACTATAGAAACCTTGCATATTGAATGCAAGATTTTCTGTTCCAATGCTTTTGTTGCCAAAATATTCAAAATCTATTTATTTCCTCTTTAGCCTGCTTTGATTGATTGATTGACTGATTGACTGACTGACTGATTGATTGATTGATTGATTGATTGATTGTCCACCCTATTTCACAGGATTTCAGGGCAGTTTACAAAGCTGTAGAAAACAATTCTAATACATAAGAGATTTAAATCATTTCCAAGTCAAACAGCACAAGGCATATAAAACATTGAAATATTGAAAAACATTTAAACCATTGTGCTAAAACCTATGCGGGCCACAGTCCTCAACCCCGAAAGATGCTAATAAATATGTCTTGGCTTGGCACCAAAATGATGTCTATGTCAGTGCCAATTGAGCCCCCAAAGTGAGGGCATTCTGCAGTTGGACTGCTATAGCAGAAAAAGCCCTCCTCTATGCCTCCACGTAACAAAAAGTTTTCAATGGTGTGACATGGAAGAAGGCCTCTCCAGCGGATCTTAGTGATGGGGAAGGTTTATATAAGGCAGCAATGGTGAACCTATGACACGCATGGCACAGCTTCCATGCAGAGCCCTCTCTGTGGGCATACAAGCCATAGGTCACCATCAAGAAATACCTACCTGTCCTTCAATCCTGGATTTCAGCACTCCCGTCTGCTGGTGCAGTGGTCCAGCAGAGGGGTGCAATTACTAGACCCAATACAGGTCTAGTCCAAAGGGGGATTGGAGGACCAGTGAGTATTCCTCTGTTAATACCACCCCTGGGGGGGGGGGGGAAGCATTTAACCCTTGCAATGCAGGGCAGTTTTTTCTAAACTAAAACCTCAGTATTCAGGTTTAATTGCAGTGTTGGCACTTTAAAATAAATAAGATGGTTTTGTGTTGCAGTTTGGGCACCCGGACTCAAAAAGTTTTACCATCACTGATGTAGGGAGAGGTACCCCTTCAAATATTTAGGTCCCAAGCTGTTTATGGCTTTAGAAGTCATTGTTAACACCTTGAACTCAGACCAGAAGTGTATCGTTAGCCAGTGCAAATCCTTCCAAACAGGTGCTGTTTGGGTTCTGAATGATGTTTCCTGTTAGTAGTCTAGCTACTGCATACTGCACCTGCTACAGCATCATTGCAGTAGTCTAACTAGGACGTTAGCAGAGTATGGACTGTTGTGGCCAGGTTATCCCTGCCCAGGAATGGTAGTTGTTGGACCAGTTGAAGCAGATCCCAGGCAGTCTTTGAGCTTACATGAGCCTCCAATGACAAAAGATGAAAGTGGTATAACCCCAAAACTCGGTACCTGCTCCTTCGGGGGAGTGCAACTCCATCCAGAACAGGTCTCCTACCCAACTCCTAGACCTGGGAATCACTGACCCACAGAGCCTCCATTTTGTCTGAATTCAGATTCAGTTTATTGGCTTTCATCCTGCCCATTACACCCTGCAGACATTGGTCCAACAACTGAGCAACCTCAACCAACCTCGATAATTAGGAGAAACAGATCTGAATGTCCTCAGCATATTGACAGCACCCAACACCAAAACTCCTAATAACCTCTCCCAGTGACTTCATATAGATGTTAAACAGCCATGGGAGATAGAATGGAAAAGGCCCCAGCCAGCAGACCACAACTACGGTGACTGGAGAAATCTTGATTTTGTATTCCCCCCAAAAAATCCTCTTCCAATCCCTGAAAAAGGCACTCTGTTTTCATTAACAACTTCTGTTAGGGTATCTTTACAGGACACTCCATGGATAAAACAAATATGCGACAAGCCTATCCAATATACAACACTGTCCTCAGGAATTTTGGCAACGTAGTAATGACAAATTAGAGCTCCAGTGATTAGGTTTGAATGGTGCTTTGCCAGACGTCAGGGCTGTTAGTGACCTCCCTATTAGCAAAAGTTGACCACGTTATGCAGATACAAATTATAAAATAAAATATGGAAAACAAGCGCCGTCTTGCAGATTACAAAATTCGTTGCTTCATTGTGCAAAATGCTCTTTTTAAACTTTTAGAATATGCCATTCCAATACAGTAATTTCTAAAAATTATCCAGCTCTAATGGAGCAAAATTCCTCCATCCTAGCAAGATTAAATCCCAATAATGTGGCAGAAACAAACCACATCATCTCTCACTAGGCATCTTGGAAATAAGAGGTGGACGAAGCCTTAATTACAAACATCATTTAGTGTTTTCAGATTACTAATGAAATAGAATTAGAACACATTAATGGTCATGGAGGGAAAAACCTTGGAATAACTAATCAATGGCATGCTATTTTGCTTGGTCTCAGCCCACTGCTGTAAAGCACATAATGGAGTTGTGCACAGTTGTTTTATCAATCCAGTGTTTATGTGTTTTTAATTTTATTTGGGGGGGAAAAAAACCCTACTGATCTTAATAACATGCTGGACTGTGACTGCTCAAGTGATAAAGATAGCTTAAATGAACCAAAATGCAATATAGGGGTGGCCTTCCAGATGATAGTGAAGAGTAGGTCATTCAAGAGTAGGTTTTTGCCTACATGGCAAGTAGGGATAATAGGGCTTACAGTCCAATTACCTCTTATTTGTCTTCCTGGAGCACTTTAATAAGCAAATAATTTGATCATGTGGAAATGGAATAACATTGGAATGTCGCAGAAAATGTTCACTTTTTGCTTGGATTTTGCCGGTGTTCTTTCTGTGCTTTGTTTTTTCCAATTGTAGGCCATTTAACATCAAAAAGCTTATATTTGATCACTGGGTTTTGAATTGTTTTAATCTACAGATTTGATAAAACAAGTCCAGTAGAACCTGTGTGCTTTGATTTCCTCAGTGCAAGGCAACCTTGTTTAAAGTTTTGATCCCTTTGGAATTGAGGTGAGATGGGAATAGCTCTAAATATAGAACTTTTGTGGCTGGAAGGAAGATGATACTACTGGGACTGTGCCATTGCCTGTCATTGCTGCAGCAGCAATTTTGTAATATATAGTATATGCAGTGGGTGTTCTGGGACTTCCAGTCTCCTCCGGCGTAAGAGATTAGATCCAAACATGGGAAAGGTGATTTAAAGAATAATTATTATCATAGCCTTTGCCATTTATGTTAATCTTAAAGGAATTATGGCTCCCACTGTTTTTCCTGCTATAAATTCTGGCAATGTGTAATGGAGTTTCCTAGAGCACATGTAGCAGAACCATGGTTTTGAAATTAGCAGTTAGTAAGAAAGGGTTTAAAAAAACAAAACAGAATGCACGGGTTTTATGATGGAGGGAATTTATACGCAAGAATTTAGGAGAAAGAACTTTAATCATCTATGGTATCTCTCTAAAAACCTTAAATTAGTCACTGTCAGCTGCAAAGCAGAAAAATTGGTTGTGGTGATCCTTGTATCAAACATGTTGAGAATTCGAACTTAAGAGTGCTTTGTCCTTCATAGGTTATTGTGCTGGCACTATATGGAAAACTGTTCTGGCTCATGTGGAGGAGTACCAATACTCCTTTAGAATTGCTGGATAGCTCAGTTGTTTAGGTAAGAGTTTGGGAGTTTGATTCTCTACTGTGCCTCCCTGACAGGGGCTAGACTCAATGATCCATAGGGTCCCTTCCAGCTCTGCAGTTCTCAGATTCATCAGTTCTGTCTGTATAATAGCAAGTCATTGAAATTCTTATGTTTTTTCACATGACCAAGAAATTTGATTCAGATGTACACAGATGAGTGCCAGCTCAGTTCTCAGTGGATTCCACTGAGCTCTAGTTGGCACTTCTATTTTCATCAGACCAGGGTAAACCCCTTAAAGGCACAATTGACTTCAACTTGAGAAAGGATGATGCAGATATGTCCACAGTGCTGAATTCCTCAGAAAGTGGCATTTCAAAATGCTTTCCCCCTAAATATGGTTCTTGACTCCTTGTAGAGTAGCTGTTTTCGTGTTCTAGCTGATGTGCTATGACGTGTACAGCCCTGATCTCCCAATTAAATATCGTGCAATGATTCAGAATGATACTGTGTAAACAGTATTTTCTGCAGCAACCTCAAGATCATTGGCAAGAGACTGAGAGTTCAAAAATATCTATGGGGCTAATGCATGCTAAAACTATTAACCTTTGTGGATGGATCTATTTTCTAATTAGACTGCAAGGGACAGAACACTGAAGGTAATAACACTTTGGGGAAATGAAACCATCTATTAGTTGTGAATCAGTTGCCGAATGCAGCGCTCTGCAACTCAGCCATATGTTATATGCATAATTTTATTTTCAGCAAAATCCTCTGGGGAATCAAAACATCTTGGTTAGAAGAAGAAAAAATTTGGACATAGAGTTGCCTTATGTCTAATCAAATCATTGCTCCATCTAATCCACCGGTGTCTGTTTCAAGTTGGACTTGGCTCTTCAAGTGTTGGGGCATATAGATATTTTCCCAGCCCTATTACCTGGGATTCCTCAATCTGTGACAGCAGGGATTGTATGGAGGACCTTTTCCATAAGAAGCATGTATTCTATAATCACAGAGCCATGCATCCTTCATTAAAATAATTCTTATTTATGTCCTTGCCAGTGGCTCCAAATGTGATCTTTGAAGCAAATATTCTTCCTCTCATTTTGAAAAAAAATAATAATTAAAGATAATGTTCACTTAGTCAACAAATCTCAGATGAATTTGGGCTTACTGATACATTCAGACAGTATATAAGTTGTGTTTAAAGGTAAACATTCCCAAGCAGTAAACAGCTATAGGTGAAACCAGTGTGCTAAATTATATGTTATTCTGAGTTGGAGAAGACCTATCAAATCAATAGGATTTAGATGCTGATTTGACAAGTCCTATTCATTGGCCAGAATCGTGTTCATGTAACTTTTGCATAGCAGAAACTGATAATGTTATCAGTTTGCACTGCTGAGAATTATTTTAAATTAATTCAATGCTTCCTATCCCCCTGTTCTAGATTCCATGGACACCTGAAGCAAAGGCCATTCTTTTAAGATTAAAGTCACACTTAACATAGCAGCATAAACTCTTTTAAAAGGGGAGTGAGGTACAAAGTGAGTTGTAGTTTTTATTGCTGTGATTCTTTCAATAGTTTTCAATGAAGTCAATGTGGTTATTTTTCTTCTTGAAAAATAGTAATCAGAAGTGGCTACAATAGTGGAGGGGAAAATGATGTTTTGGGTAGTCATTTTTGCCAAAACAAGTGAGGGCTGCACTACTATTCACTAAGGGTTCAACTCTGATTTTCCATGGCTTAGGCAGAGAGTATATTTTTTCTTCTGAACATATTAGTATTAATCAGCTCATCAGTGCAAGCAGCTCTCTCCAATCACCCATCAAGTGTTTTGCGAAAAACAGCATCTTTGTGGTGGTTGTGTTGTAATTGACAATCAAGAAGAAATGCAGAGAGGCCTTCACCTATTTAATTTTTTCCATTGGAACAATCAGCTGTGTTACAGAACCTAGCCTTGTAAAAGATATTTAATAGACCATGTAAGTGCTATGACTGTATTTCCAAAACGTGTTTCCTTTTAGAGGGAACATTTGAGTAAATAGCTACACTCTCTTTCTCCTGTGGAGAGTTTGAAAACAAGAAAAATTGTCACAGTTGTCTGATGGGGATACAGAGCATGAGCACTCTATATAAAGTCATTTGTTTTGAAAGATACTGTGCTAATGGTTGCCTCCATATAAAATTAAACCTGCCAAGAATTGCTTTTATGTAATAAAAAGGTGCCAAGGTACCTAATTTGAAGGAAAGAGAATTAAATTCATTAAGAGCAAGAAATCAGAGCCGCAATCAGTACAAGTGTCTTCCAATCTATATAGTGTGTCATGAAGAATCTGTTTTGAATTCTAATGCTGCCTTGCTTTTCACAACATGAGTTCTGTGTGTTTGGGGTTATGTGTATGTTTGTGATGAAAGAATTAAAATTCCCTCCCCAGGCATCTGAATTAGATTTCCTCCCCACCCCCGTATTTGTTATTATGTGTCATCAAGCCATTGACCATGACTACCCAAAGGTACAAATCATGCAAAATGGCAAAATTTATTTATTTTATTCTGTGCAGTGGTCTCTGACCTTTTTGGGGCTACATACTGGCTGAGGGAGCAAGCCCCATGCGTGGGGGGGCGGGGGCACCCCTGGGCTTTCATGGGGGTGTGTCATGCTCACACGAGGACATGTCATACTTGCACAGTGGGCGTGTCACACTCGCATGGTGGGCGAGCACGACACCCCCCGCACAAGTGTGACACCACCCACCGCGAGCGTGACACCCCACCACGGGTGCAACATGTCCACCGCAAGCGTGACGTGCCCCAACCGTGCGTGTGTGGGGCTGGAGATCCGTATCTGCAGCCCAGTTCCAGCAAGCCCACAGACTGGCACCGGGCTGTGGATCAGGGGTTGACAACCCCTGCTGTATAGTATAATAATTGTACAAGAGCATGAAGAAAATAAAGAATGTGATTTCGTGCTGTAAGTAAGGACCTAGACTTTTTTTTTAAAAAATTAAGTCCTTATGCTTGCAAATGTATGCTTGAAAGTGTGGGCGATGAAGCTTTTAGTGAAATCTTAATGGCCACAGAGATGCTTGCTCAGTGAGATCTCAGCAACTGGATCTGGGGCGTTCTCCCTTCTCCGCATTCCTACATTCTCTACATTCTCTCTTTCCATTCACCATGAGTAACAAAAGCAGAATTAATTATGTAAAACAGTAACATTTGTGATTTTTCTATTTGTCTGCATAAATGGTACAGGTTTCTGAATTCATAGTCTCAAGTGACAGACACAAACACCCCTCATGGATCACCCAGATTTTAAGTCTAAAGAGAAATATGCACAATTTAAGGAGTGGAAGCAAATTGGAATATGTAGAATTAATGACATATTTGATTCAGGGGAACCAATTACTATTAGGCAAATAGAAGAGAAAACAAAGCAAATAAAAAGCAGTTGGCTACAAATAAAACAAATAAGAAGTTTCGCTACTCACAACAGAAACTGGCTTTCTAAGAACATTAACTGAATTTGAACAATACTGTATTCAAAAAGATAAAAATAAAAAAGAGGACTAACCTCACTAATATATAAAAGCATTATTGAGAAAGAATATGGAAATGGTGGAGGATCTAAAACAGTGTGGGAAACAAATTTAAATATTAATATACCTGAGAAAAGTTGGATAGGACTTTGGAAAAAATACCCATATAAATCTATATCAGCAAGTGCAAAAGAAACGGTTCTAAAGGTAGTGTATCGGTGGGATCTATACCCTACAAAGCTACACAGAATTAATAAAGATATATCTGATAAATGTTGGAGGAACTGTGGACAAAAAGGAATTCTGGAACATAATGTGGATCAGTTGCCCCAAAATAGAAGATTTTGGCAGGAGGTAATTAGATGGAGAGAGACACTGACTAATCAAAAAATAGATATTAATGAAACATTATTGTTATTTTCATTATTCACAGAGGGAAATGAGAAACTAGAATATGAAGAATTAATTGCAAATCGTATAGGCACCGCAAGATCTGAAATCGCTAAAAATTGGAAAAAAGCCCAAAGATCTCTCATTGCAAGCATTTACAAGTAAAATATGGCATACATTGCTGATGGAAAAAATGACTAATAAAGTTAGATTACATAGAGGAGAAATAAGCCACAGTAAATTCACTGAAAATTGGAAGCCATTATTAAAATATGCCGACAAAATAGACTTTGAGACATATGGATTGAAAAGAAATTTAGATTGTTGGTCGATATTTCTTTAAATGGCAACGGGGAATGGTATATATGTGATTTGGAGAATTGTGGAGAATAACTTTGTATTTACTATTTGTAATATGGTCAATTGTCTTTTTATTCTTTAGAAATGAAATTAATTTTAAAAAGTAAAAAAAGTGACAGACACAAAAACACACACATAAATTCAAAGAGAGAGAGAGAGGGAGAGAGGGGATATTAAAACAACAGCAACAGCTGTGGTGCAACTACATTTTTGTCAAGGAGCAAATGTAATTCTGAACATAGTTAAGCAAAATTGCTCGCCTTGACTTTAAGTGTTTCTTGGATCAATCTGGTAAAACTTTGGTTTGATTATGATAGGATATAATACAGAACAAGATATAAACTGTCATATGGAATGACAGTCAGGCATGTTACAGTTAGTCAAGGTCAGTCTATGTAATCTTGAATACGAACGCTTAGGGCTTTAATTTAAACCTGTTGTGATGGATTCCCCCTCCCCCCCATTTTGCAAGTAACAGTAGATAGTATTCCATGTGGGCAAACAAATCACTCGCCTTTCTTTTCTCCCTCTCTGTTTTCATAGTTGCATATTAAATTTCTTGTATTTATTAGGCTTTCTTTAGAATGTAAGAAATTGCCTTTCTCCTTACAGCAGCTTTGGGAATGTACTATCAAAACATTAAATACTTAAAAAAATCCATACCAACAACAGAGCTCCATAATTTTTTAAAACAATCCATTTAAACTAAACATGGCAGAACAATTAAGCCTCAGAGGCTTTGCAAATTGAGATCTCTCTGGACTAAAGCAAAGGACACGTCATGCTGAGGGCTGGTAATCTTCAGGCTTGGAGCTAAAAATAGTAGACTGATTATATGCAGAGTGCCTCTCTCTCCTAATGTTCTAGAAGTTTGTAAATGTGTTTGTTTGCCTTTCTATCACTACTGTCGACTGAATAGCTTAGCAGTGTGGGGAAGAGAAAACTGGGGAGGCACTAGTTCAGGTGTGAAAAAAATGCTAGCCCATGCTGGTCAACTTGTAGTCCTCCAAATTATATTGGACTTCAATGCCTATCTGTCCTAGCTGGCATTGTGGTGAAAAGGGAAGGTGGTGAGGGATGACAGCTAGGAAAAATGGTGACAGTAGCTGTAGTGGTAAGGAATGATGGGGGGTTTTAGAGGTGAGGGATTATAGAAGTTGTTGTCCAACAATATGAAGATAACCTTAATCACCCACCCCTTCTCTATCCTTGCACGGGATGAGATCTCTCCTACCTGAAGTAGGAAATCAGTGCAGCTTGTGGGAGACATTTGCTTAGCTGACAAGGCCTCAATTGCTTTATTTTCTCTAGACTGTTGGAAATGACAGTGTGTGTTAGACATTGGGCCCATTGTGATGTCAGTGGTCACAAGACCCATTGTGATATCTGTGGGCCTCAGACAATCCCCCTCAGCTGCTTTTCTCATTACTTGCATGTTTGAAATATCTAAACTCACTCACAACATCACATTGGGCCAAACTGCAGATTCAGACATGTTGCTTAATCAACCTGGATACTGGGACACAGAACTGAGGGAAAATAGAGGGGTTCATACAACCCCTCACAAATGTGAGAAAAGATGTTGGGATCATCTTTGCCAGCCATGCCTCATGTGTGCCACCAGGTGTTAGCCGCCTAGAGTGGTCCTGAGTTGGCTAGATAGGCGGGATATAAATTAATTAAATAAATAAATAAATAACACTGACCATGTCTACCCCTAGCCACGCATTTACCATCACTAAGTACAGGACAGTCAGACGTGCAGATATAAGCAGTCAGGGTTCCTCCACATACATCAGAACTTACTTATTTCATCAGCACAACAGTTGGGAGTATGGCCTGTGTATGCAGCAATGTGCAAAGAAAGAAGCTGATGCTATCATCAATTCCTGAGGGTGTCACTTAAGAATTTTTCTAGGAAGGCAGATATGCATTTTGTCCAGCTTTAAAGGATGTATGGAATGTCTGGAACTTGAGTCATGGCAACTGGACTTCTTTCTTATTAGGTTGAAACGTTTAATTACTCATCCAAGTAGCTTCTTCAGTCTGAGGAGAATTGGTAGGGTCCCTAGAAAGATCAGGACGACACCCACCAGAAAGACCGCTGTTAACAACTGTTAACGACCCATGGCAGTGGATGGAGAAGGACGGCAGAAGTGGGATTTTCATTCACCCTCCCCTGTCCTTTGTCCATCTAATGTGCCTATTCAGACCAGGGGGAAGTGAAAGGATATATCAGGGATCTCCTACCAACTCTCCTCAGACTGAAAAAGTGAAATGTTTCAACCTAATAAGTCCAGTTGCCTTGACTCAACTTCTGGACAACCTCACCTGGATGACTGAGAATATTCACAGACAGATATATGGAGTGATTCAGATCAGCAGTTGACACATGCATCACAAAGGTAGTCTTAAGTAAGACACAACATTTTCAGAAGAAATTGCTAAGAATTTACTCTCTTTCAGTCCTTGTATTGTCTTACAAGTGTGATGTGCCATTTCCCACCAACCCTACTTGCCATATGTTATCCATCTGTGACTTTCACTATGCTAGTAGTAATTTTGGGTGCTCACTGTTCCTCCTAACTTCGCATTTCCTCTGCCCACCAATTGTAAATGATAGATGTAATGCCTGTAAATGTCTCAGGGACGTTTTAAAGAAAAAGTTTTATTTCTATGATTGTGGAACTTGGGTTCTTTGTTACGATGATAAGTGGGACGTAAATACAAAAAGTTGAGAACTATTTCTCTTAAGTACTTGGTAGCTGTGCCCCTTAGTTCCATTTTCTTCCATTCCTCACTCCCTAGTTTTCTATTTCCTCTCTTGTATGCTGCATGCCATCAAGTTGATTCCAATATATGTTGATTTTAGTCATATTTCTCAGGTGTGTGAAATACTTAAGGGATGTTTTTACCAATGTCACCTTGCCCATGGATTTCTGTGGCTGAGCAGAGATGTGAAACCAGGTGTCCAAAGTATGAGACACTCTGTCCATTCCAGTAGCTCTCATTTCTTCTCTTGCCTCCTATAATTAACCACAATTCCATTGCCTGTTGAACATACTCTGTATCCATTGGGCTGTGCTGGATTTTTGTGGTCCGGAGAGGTAGAAAGTCCTTTTCTAAGAAAAACTAAGAAAAGTTAGGAATCTCTGGGAGTTGTTGCTGTGCTGAATCTTGACACAGATAATGAATTTGTTATTAGACTAGTTCAGGTTAGTAATGATACTTTGAATATAGTGTGTTTGTTCTGATTTGGTTGAAGTCTGTATAATAAAGCATACGTGTATAACAAATTATATTTAAACAAACTCTGAGGCTTGGGTTTTAACATGTTTGTTATTCTGGTGTTCAGAAATTCATGGGAGTGGAAGATGTTTCTGAACTCACCTATTTCTGGGAGCACTTTATAAAATTAAAATGTCCTGTTATTGGCCATTGTCAGGGGATTGAATTGCTGGAGGTTAATCTTGCAGCCCATGTTTCAGTGCAGTTGGACACTATGCTCATGTCAGAACTGATTCCAACCTATAATTATTTGATAACAATCAAATGTAAAACTGCATTCTTTCAGCTGAGATGATATGCCTTTCTAGTTCAATTTCAGAATTCCATAATTAATATTTAACCTCAATAACAGCTGGCACATGTCTGATATCTCCTTAACAGAACATCTGTATTCAGTATAGCTGCCCAGAGTAGTCAGTTGACTAGATGGGTGGGGTGTAAATGCAATAAAATAAATAAATAAGTAGCTGTGGCATAAAGCAGCAAGCAAGTTGTACTTACTCTATAAGACTAAAATAATTCTGTTGTGGTTTACCTTTTCATGAATGGCATCGGATCACACACTGTGGTTTTAAGAAAGGCTGTACAGTGGTGCCTCGCTTAGCAACGTTAATCCGTTCCCAGAAAAACGTTGCTAAGCGATTTCATCGCTAAGCGATTTTTAAAAGCCCATAGAAACACATTTAAACGTGTTTAATGCGTTCCTATGGGCTTCAAAACTAACCTTATCCGAAGATCCTCCATAGGGGTGGCCATTTTAGGTGCCTCTAAAGTGAGGCAAAACAGCAGGTGGCCATTTTGTTTTTCCGGCAGCCATTTTGAAACCACTGGTCAGCTGTGCAAAAATGGGGGCTTTGTGATGATCGCTTCCCCGCGATCATCGCAAAACGATTTTTCCCCATAGGGACCATCGCAAAGCGATCACTTTTGCGATGGCCAAAACCCCATTGCTAAGCGATTTCGTCACTCAGTGGAGCGATCGCTAAGCGAGGCACCACTGTATTCAGTGATCAAAAGCATATAAGGTAGCTGTTAGGAACATGAAGACAGCTGTACCGATTCAGACCCAAGTTCTACCATATATATTGTCCTGCTTTCCTAGTCTGCCAATCAGATGTTGCTGAGAAGGCCACAAGCCAAACATCAGAATAAGAGCATCTTCCCATTCATGTTCCCCATTCACTGGTTCAGCAGTATTTGTTTCTTATACGAGCACACATCAGCATCATGACCACTAGCCACTGATAGCCATATCTCCCCCGAATTAGTCCATTCTTCCCTTGAAGTAATCTAACTTGGTGATCATCATTACATCCTGCAATAGCTGAACTTTCTATTGTCCTCAATCCTAAGCCAGAGGACTGAATAACTGAATTGGTAGAGGACTATAAGGCTATTCAGTCCAACACCCAATGCAAGAATCAAAGTATATCTGACAGATGGTTGTCTAATTTTCTCTTGTATGTCTCCAGTATTGGAGCACTTGCTACCTCCAGATTTAATTGATTCCTAACTATTCTAACAGTTACAAAGTTTTTCCTGATAGTCAGCCAAAATCTGTCTTTCTTTAACTTGAACCCATTATTATGTATCCTGCACTCTGGGATGATCAAAAACAGATCATGCCCCTCCTCTGTATGGCAGTCTTTCAAGTATTTGAAGACTGCTATCATTATCTCCTCTCAGTCTTCTTTTCTCAAGGCTAAACATGCCATTTTTTCAGTCTTTCCTCATAGGGCTTGGTTTCTAGACTCCTGATCGTCCTTATTGCCCTCTGAATGTATCCCAGTTTGTCCAAATCCTCCTTAAAATGTTGTGTCCAGAACTGGACACAGTATTTAAGATGAGGCCTAACCAATGCCAAATAGAAGGAAACTAGTACTTAACAGGATTTGGAGACTATATTGTGTTAATGCAGCCTGAAATAGCATTAGCATTTTTTGCAGCCACATCACACTGTTGGCTCACATTCAGGTTGTGAAAAACATTCTCAACTGTAGTATTACTGAGCCAAGTGTCCTCCATTTTGCAACAGCGTTTGGTTTCCCCACCTAGGTATAGAACTTTGCACTTTTCCCTGTTAAATTTCATTCTCTTGTTTTCTGCCCAGTGCTCGAGCCTAATCTTTTTGAATGTTATTGTCTTCTGTGGTATTAGCTAATCCATCCAAATTTGTGCCATCCACAAATCTGATAAACAATCCCTGCACCCCAGGACCCAAGTCATTAATAAAAATGTTGAAGAGCATGGCCCCAGGATTGAGTCTTGTGGTTACCTCCTCCCACTTTGAGAAAAAGCCATTGATAAGCATTCTTTGAGTATGATTCTGTAACAAACTGTATTTCCATCTGATAGTTGTTCTATTCAGCCCACACCTGGTTAGCTTGCTAATCAGAACTTCATGGGGCACTTTGTCAAATGCTTTAATCAAGGTATATTATGTTTACAGCATTCCCACAGTCTACCAGGGAGGCTACCTGATCAAAAAAACTGGATAACATTAGTCTAGTTTGTTCTTGGCAAATTAGTGTTGGATTCTAGTTATTACTGCACTGTTTTCAAGGTACATGAACATTCTGCTCCCTAATTTTCTCTGGGATTGATATCAGGGTGACTCTTCTGTAATTCCCCAGTTCCGCCTTTTTGATGTTTTTGACGATAAGGACATTAGCCCTCATACAGTCATCTGGCACTTCACCCATTTTCCATGATATCAAGAAAATAATTAACAGTAGTTCTGATTTCTTCCACCAGTTCCTTCAATACTCTTGGAAGTAGTTCATCATTGATCTGAACTCATTTAAAATGTATTCCCTGACTATTTGTTTATCTATCTCAAACTGCAATCCTCTCCCATATACTTGTATTTTACATTTTCCTGGAGGGTCATAGAGTGTCTTTAGGGGGAAATGATACCGCCAATTGACTATGATTTCTTTAACTAGGTGACAGCCCAAGTTTTCTGTTATGCAGAATGGCATGGATTTCTGCAGGGGGAAAGGGGGTTATGCTAGTTGGACATACGGTGCTGTAGTTGTGCACACTATGTGAATTGTGATAAGATGCTACTGTGCCCTATCTTGGAAAAAAATTCATGCAGATGCAGTTGAAGAAAAATTCAGTGGCAGTTGATGTTAAAAAACTTACAAGGCAATGTGGTGTTTCTGATTATTGGGAACCTGCAGTTTCTTCATTCTGTATAGCTTCCAGTTTGCAGCCCAGTTCATTGTTCTCCATGGAACATAAATCAGAGTAAACTGCCTTAGGGTCAGGCTGCAAATCCTGTAGGCCCCCAGAGGGATAGAGGGGATAGCACTTCAGAAATGTCACTTTTCCCCCCTCCAAATTTCTTGACATTCAGTCCTCACAGATTTTCAGCCTTTATTTTTCTATATGGTATAGAGTTATCCTGGTTTATTGGTGAGCAGTGTTTCTTTTACCCCCACTCTCTTTGGCATGCAGTTTATGAAAGTCAGGTTTATTTAGATGCAGCATCTGCTCAGGAGAAGTGTGCGCAAGTGGTGCAAATATGAAATCAACATTTATGAAGCTTGGCAAGATGATTATGTGTGGCTATGTAACAGTTTCAAAGCTCCTATTAATGAGCAGGTCTGTTATTTTAATATTGTGTCATATGGAATGGCATAAAATGGAATTTTATTGCAGATTGGGCAAGCATCTGTGAAAACAGTTATTGAGTGAGTTAGAAGCAAGCTTTCTAATAAAATCCAAGTGCTGCTACACAGCCATTTTGCCCTTTCCTTTGCAAACAGACTTGTCAGGAGGATCAGGAGAGAGAAACAGGAAGCCTTATTGAGACAGTGCCCATGGCTAGTAGCTGTGGCAGTAGCCACTCATTGAAATGGAATTTGAAACAGCATTATACAAGTGTTTGAAGCGAGATGTTTAGCAATGGTGGTCCAATTAAAGGTATCACCCACGCTTACATTTGTGTAATCTTGGGGACCACATGGCCTTCTCTTTGTTCATTCTGTGTAGAAAATGCTGCTCAGAAGTCACCACCTTATAAGTGGCAAACCAATCCTCAGATTTCTCCAGGGAAGGGAGAAATTTTCCAGCCATTTTTCAGAAGTGATTTTCAGTATTAGCACTGTTTTGCAGCCCAGCTTTGTTCTTTCTCCGCACCGGATGTTTTTGTTTTTGCACTCCAACTGGCAGCAACAGCAACTATATCAGTAGGCTACCCACCATTTTACTTCCTCCCCAGTGCCATCTGGCTAGTATCATTCTTCAGCATGTTGGCGGTTGTGGTGGTAATTCAAATAGTGACAGAAAAAATGTTTGAAAATAATTCTGAATAATGGATTTCTATTTCTGGGTAGTGATGAAAACTTGAGTGTATCTCAGAAAAATGTCTTCTGAAAATTTTTGGCTCAAGCTTTCTTATTGTTAGGGTCCAAAGCCATTTCTAGGCCATTCAGATGTTACACCTTTGAGTGACCATTGAAGATGCGTTTGTACACCAATTTCCCCTGCAAACTCTTGAATGGGTATGAGAAAGGGCAAGGTACTGCCTATTTCACAGAAATAGGTGAAACTATTTCTGTGCTGTAGCTTGTCTTCTAATTTCCTAACAGTTTTATTCTTCAATGAAAGAGACTTATTTTTGTCTGCCTCACTGTGATGGCCCTTTTGTTATGTTACTATAACGTTACTACCTTTTGTTTTCTCTCTGTTACACTTCTCTTCATCACTTTGCAGTAATGCAGTTTCCTTGACTGCCCATACTTCCTTATCTGAAAAAGCACCATGGGAAGATTTACCTTATGACATTTTCCTGGGCATTTGTGGGAAGCTGTATCCAGCTGCCACACTGTGCCAGATTGCACAGTGAAGGGCAAGATGTCAGGGCACAGTCCTTAGCCACCTCATAAGTAAGGTAGACCCAAGAAATCTGAACCCCACAAATAGAAATGTAATTGAAATGTCTCCTCTTTTGAAAAGGGAATTTCTTGTCTATCAAATTGATTGAGAATAGTCAACATTCTTCTAAAATAAAATTTCCACACAAAAGCAGCACACTTTTTCAATTTAGGTACGGGAAAATATGATCGTCTTGATGTGTTAACTCCCTGGTAGGAGACAGCAAGATGCTGAATAACTGGGAAAGCCACTGAGCATAGCTGACTGAGCCATTTGATAAGTGAAGCGTCATACAGGTCTGTTCTACTTTTATAGGAGTTCAAAGAAGGAACAGACAGGAAGTTATTGTTTGCTAGATTATGTTTCCACCACCCTCCTTTGCAAAAGCTCTCACACACACCCTGAAATCTACAAAGTGGCTGAAATTCTATTGCTTAGAGCAGTAAGCTGCACTAGAGTATGCTCACTGAACCAGTAGGGATTTGGTAAGTCAACTCCTCTGTAAATTCCAATGATTCAAATGGGCTTATTTTTGTTGTGATTACTTTAGAATGGTAAGTTGCAACTAGAGTAGGCCCATTTGAATGTTCTCTAGCATGACTTACTATGCTAAGCAACAGGACTTCTGCCAGTAAATCAAAATCTTGCTTAAAGTCAATCCCGTTCTTTTCCTGCATCCGCTTCTTCCCTACATCCCCTTCTTTATTTATGGAGCCAAGCTCAAAAGAAATACATGTTGAAGTGTAATGCACATGATGAACTTAAAAGATGGATTTCCTTCCTTTTTCAACATTATTTTTCTTTGCCAAGAGTGCTCTGCATTCAATGTTTCATCCTACCCTTGCTACTGACAATGTGAACATCTATTGAATAGCTAAGAGAGCACATAAAAACGTTCAAAGAATGATTTTGAAATATATACTTTATTCACCCAAAAGGAGCCTAGCTGTTGACCTACTAAAGAATATAAATTCAGAGACATTCCCAAAGGCAGTGAATACTGACGTGTTCTGAGACCAGACTGACTGGCAATGATAGGAGGGATTCACAAATGAATAGAGGAGCTCTTTTGCTTCTTTGAAGAATATGAGAAATGTGCCAGTGGGATTTCAATTGGAGAAGAATCAGGAAGGAGTATTTTATATTGATCCAGGCAATGCCAAATATTCATGAAAACTTTCAATTCTGTTCTTCTTTTTTCCCTTTCCTTTTTTTTTTTTTTGATGGTGGGGGATAGGGGGGGCTAATTTTGCTTCCTTTTTGCCTTGAGCTATTTGCTATTCAATTAGAACTTTCAGCACTGCTGTTTATTGTTTCAGAATTGTTTGATGGACAAATTAGGACACGACAAGACAGACATCTGTCTTGCTGTTTGTACTGCAGTTCTCCGTGTTCATTTTATTGCCTCCCCTCCCCATCATCTATTCCAAATGATGTAAACTTCATTGCAAACAGAGCTGGCCTTTCCCCACAGGCATTCAGTACATTTTGTCCTGGTAGGGGAGCGTGATGCTTTTGGTAGTGTCTCTGGTCACATTGTGTTCTTTCATGTTTGGGCATGTATTGTTCACCTTTATCAGTCATTTGGGGCCAGTGTGGAGGGAGCATGTCCTGGTCACATGGGGATGAAACCTTCATTGTGGTGTGATCTGATGATTCAGTATTACTCTTTTGGGGTTCATAACCACAGAATTGGCACCTTATGTTTCCCAAGAAGGTTTTTTTTTACATTAATTTCCTAGTTCAGTATTATGTCAGATCACTACTTGGCTGGCACTGTGGAAAGGATGTTCAAACTTTTTTGGGTGTACACTTGCATGAAGTGCACATGCATGCTTTTTCTTTCACACACATACTGTTGCCTTAAAGGGCTTGGAGGGGAGAGAAGAACCAGAGGAAGTCACTCATCCCTCCATACACACATATGGTAGGAACCTTGTATCTGTGGAGGATTGGTTCTATGATCTACTGTGGATACTTGAAACTGCAGATGTGAGTGAACCTCATAATCAACAGATAAGGGGGTGGGACAAAGGCCACAAGGGGACACCCTTGTATGTTGTACCTAGGGCTGTGGCAGTCTGTGGATAAGTGAAACTAGAGACTCCAATCCTGCACATATACTGTACAAGGAGAAAGAGGGAGGGAAGAACTCTTCGATTATCCCACTCATCCTCTCTCTCTCTCTCATTAATAACAGTAAATGGTGCCTGGGCAGCACAAGGAAGAGGAATACATTTTTTAAAAAGGAAAAATAGCAAAGAAAGTGAGTTTTTTTGGGGTGGCGGGGTGGCACTGACTACCTGTCTACACTGAACTCGCTGCATTCTGTCCCACCTCTGTTTGATCAGAACGACAGCATTTGCAATATATCTGGAAGTTGAGTCGTGGTCACTGGACTTCTTCCTTATTAGGTTGAAACATTTCACTACTCATCCAAGTAGACTATTCAGTCTGAGGAGAGTTGGTTTGGTTGGAGATCCCTGATATATCCTCCATGTTGGTTTCACTCCCCCCTGGTCTGAATAGGCTCATTAGATGGACAAACGACTCGGGGGGAGTGAAAATCCCAGTTCATTTGCAAAATATTTTTAGGGAAGAAATTGGAATGCCTAGTTATAGGCTTCAGAGACAGGAAGTTTGTATGTGTTGTATATATGTTTATATCCAACTGTTGAGAATTCCCTCCCTTCAAATTCAGCTTCTTCATGTTCCTGATTTGGAGAGCAGCTAAGATTTTAAAAACAGAACAACCTCAGAATGCAGTAGAAGTAAAACTGACAGGACTTTGAATGCTTAGGCCCTTAAAAGTTTGAGTCTGTATGTATTCAGCCATGTTAATGATGAATTCAATTACCTCTTCTTTTCTGGAGCAGTCCTCTTTTTTAAAGGTTGCATGGCAGGCAGGTCCATCTTGTTCATCACTATGGCAGGAGTAACTGTACTCTTGATTTTGACTGATGCAAGCAAAGGAGAATTTTGTCTCCCTTTACTTTAAGTGAATTTATAAAATTTGCAAACTGTTTTTTCATACCAGCACAGAAAAAAACATGAAGTTTAGAAAACACAAATACAAGATAAAGTAAATTTTTTCCATCCTCTACTCAAAATGCACATTTCAAAACATGCTCTGATGCCCTTATAAAAATAAACTAACAAGTGGGATAGCTTCAGTGTGCATGTGTGTGTGTGTAAAAATATTTGATCAGTGCTCCCATTTTGCTTCAGTTTAATATTTAATACAGAATGGGCATAAGGGTATTTGAATGGAACATTACTCAAAATAAACTGGTTCCATTGAAGTACCACACCCAAGGAATTTAAAGCACATAAGAAATACTTGTTTATTTGAACCAGTTAAATGAAAATAAACTTTTCTTGATTGAACAAAATTATCATTATACTCGTGACTGAAATTCTGTTGCACAGAAAAAGGTTAAGCTTTTAGCAGCAAATTGCTGCAAGTTCAGAAATATCTGCAGGCACTACCTGTTGCTTACCCCAGTGCATGACTCAGTACACAACAGATAATGGCTACAGAGATTTCTTAAATTATAGCAGTTCACTGCTGAAACTTTTACCTTTTGCGTAACTGCAACAGGATTCAGCCATAGAATAATAACTGATTGCTATCAGAATGGAGGGAGGTACCAGCTGAAAATGAGTAAACTAGATTCTGATATTTCATTTGTTCTTAGGGCCAGGAATTGAAAAATGCATTGCTAACAGCAGCAGTATAAAAAGAATTATTTTAAAGCATCTTTTAAAAATATCATTTCTCAGGTGTCCTTGATCATGTATTTCCTTCTGTATTGTCTGGTTCACATAATATGAGCCTTTTGATGGAAAGCATGCATTCATGTTTTTATGTCACTTCAAAGGCAGCATATTCTTTATACCTTTCATTTATAATAAACAACATTATCGCATGCAGTCTGAGATAAGCTAATTCACTATTTTGAGGGTAGGCAGTGCCTTAAAGTCAGTGCTTTCCAGACTGATGTGTGTACTTTTTTTTGGTTAGACCCTACTTGGATACATGAGAGCACATTATATTTACCAAATTCATAAAAACCTGGGAGAATTGTTTGAGTTTTTTAAGATGCATGTTGTGCACAGCCTAGTGAGCAGAGATTACCAGGCATCTAATCCCTTGGGAGTCCCAAGGATCTTAACCACTCCCACCCACTACCCTCTTCTTCAGATTATTGGCTGTCGCTCTAGAAGGAAACTTGCCAGTGCACAGTTGCTTGTTCAGAAACTCCTTTGAGGATTTGAATATTTTTGGCTACAGCTACCAGAATTCTAGCTGGGGGAATTGCTGGCATATTCTGGGAGCTGTAGTAACAAACAAAGATCCCATTCCTATTCATATGTTCTACAGAATCATATTCAGAGAGTGTTTACCAATGGTTCCTTCTGAAACTGGGCAGGAGTAACAAGCACAGGGCTCAGTTCTGGCCAGGTGCTCTTTAACGTTTTTATTAATGACTTGGGTGAAGAGGTGCACAGAATGCTTATCAAATTTGTGGATGGCAGAAAATTGAGTGAAATTGCTAATACCCTGGAAGACAGAAACACAAATGATTGAGATCTTGATAGGATTGAAAACAACAGAACATTTTACAGACTAAGTGCAAAGTTCCACATCTAGGGAAAAGAAACCAAATGCACACTTACAAGATGGAGGATACTTGGCTCAGTGATAAAGGATTTTGAAATTGTTGTAGGTCACAAGCTGAATATGAGCCTGCAATATGATGGGACTTTAAAAAAGAAGCAAAGTATACTATAGTCTCAAAACCATGTGAAATATTAGTTTCCATCTATTTGGTGCTGGTACAGCCTCTTGAAAACTGTGTCTAGTTCTGGGCACTGCACTTTAAGATGGATGCAGACAGACTGGAATCAGGTTCAGAGGAACAGAATGAAGCCTGGACTGGAAACTAAAAGGACTGGACACTAAGCCCTATGAGGAAAGACTGAAAGACCTGGGCATTAGAAACGTTCACTGAGGGGAGATGTGATAGCACTCTTCAGTTCTGAAAGGTTGTCATACAAAGGATTTTTGCTTAATCATTCCAGAATGCAGGGCAAGTAATAATGTTTAAATCACTGGAAGCCAGATTTCAGTTGAATATCAGAAAAAAGCTTTCTAACTGTGAGAGCAGTATAACAATGGTACCACTTGCCCCAGGAGGTGGTGAGCTCTCCAACACTGGAGGCATTCAAGAAGAAGCTAGGCAGCCATCTGTCACATATACTTTAACTTTGATTCCTGCATTAAGTCTTAGAGGCCCCTTTCAACTCCATTATTATACAGTATGTTTCATTTGTCTATCCTTGCTGTACTGAGGGGATGTCTGATGAGGGCAAAGAAGGACCGCTTCTTCTTCAAGGTGTCTGATTCACACACATGATTTTTGCACCTGCACAGAACACCACATGGAACCTTCCAGAGCTGAACAGTCTGAAAAGAGAAGAAAATCCCCTCCCCCATGCATTCTCCAACTGTCACTAACAGTTCCCTCAGTCCTCTTCTGTCCAATGCTTAAGCAGCGCATCCAAGAGCACGCTCTGGAGCTTTATAGAGGACTAGATTAATCGGAAAATGAAGGTATGCAGCTTGGGGATGGTCTGATCAAGGCAAAAAAGCCCCACTTTAATAATAATAATAATAATAATAATAATAATAATAATAATAATAATAATAATAATAATAATAATAATAATAATAATAATAATATAATTTATTGTCATTGTAAGTATATACAGTACACAGTATACCATACAACGAAATTCACAGACACCCAGAGACCAGACACATGCACACACATAACATTCCCCAAACACTCCCCACCCACTAGAAGTCCCCCACTAAAAATACAAACATCTACACCTCAGGCCAAGTAACACAGTCCAACTAATTATTCACTACTGGTGGTCTTTAAGCTCATTATTAATTGCAATTATAGCTCTAGGATAAAAACTATTTAGAAAACGTGTGGTCCGAGTCTTAATTGTTCTATATCTTCTGCCAGACGGTAACAGTTCAAAAAAGTTATAAGCAGGATGGGAAGAGTCTCTCAGGATGCTGTGTGACTTCCTCAGACAGCGGGATGTGAAGATGCCATCCAGGGTTGGTAGCTGGAGCCCAATGATATTCTGGGCAATTTTAATGGTTCTCTGTAGAGCTTTTTTGTCCGCTACAGAGCTACTCCCAAACCATGACAGAATGCCATAAGTTAGGACACTCTCAATGGTGCTACGGTAGTAGGACAGAAGTAAATGCTGTGATAAATTTAACTTCCCGAGCATTCTCAGGAAATACAGCCTCTTCTGTGCCTTCTTTATTAGCATGTTGGCATTTATAGTCCATGAGAGGTCCTCTGAGATGTAAGTACCCAGAAATTTAAAACTATCAACTCTCTCCACTTCCTCACCGTTTATGTACAGTGATAAATGTACATTTCTCTTCCTCCTAAAATCAATTATGAGTTCTTTAGTTTTTTTGATGTTAAGTGTGAGATGATTTTCTTTACACCATAGTATCAATCTTTTTACTTCCTTTCTATAAGCAGACTCATTGTTCTTATTTATGAGTCCCACCACTGTTGTATCATCCGCAAATTTAATAATTGCATTGGTGTTATATAGTGGGGTGCAATCATGTGTGTACAGGGAATAGAGGAAGGGACTTAGCACGCAGCCCTGGGGAGCTCCTGTACTTAGTACCAGGGTAGAAGAATGGTGGGATCCCATCCTTACTGACTGTGGCCTATCTGTCAGAAAATTCTTTATCCACATGCAGATCTCCTGAGGTAATCCCAGGTTGATCATTTTTAAAAACAACCTATTTGGTAGAATGGTGTTAAAAGCAGAGCTATAATCCACAAACAACAGCCTCGCATAAGTTCCCTGTTGTTCTAAGTGGCTCAATACAGTATGGAGTACGATGGACACAGCATCATCAGTAGATCTATTTCTCCTGTATGCAAATTGCCATGGATCCAAAGAAGGTGGAAGACTAGCCTTAATGTAATCCAGCACCAATCTCTCAAAACATTTCATAATAACAGATGTTAAAGCTACTGGTCTGTAATCATTGGGAGATACCACAGCTGACTGCTTCGGGACTGGCACTATAATAGATGTCTTCAGGCAAGTGGGGACAGAACACTGCAACAAGGATAGATTGAAAATATCCGTAAAAACTCCAGCTAATTCTGCAGCACAGCCCCTAACAACTCGTCCCATGATTCCATCTGGTCCAGCTGCCTTTCGAATATTAATATTCTGGAAAGCGCGTCTCACATCTGAAATCTGCAGTACTAGTGGTTGTCTGTCGATGGTAGATTCTAGTGATGTATTATGGACAGTAGGTGCTGGAATAATGGTTGTTCCTGTTTCCACCTCAAAACGGCTGAAAAATTGATTTAACTGCTCAGCCAAAAAATCACTGCTGCTACACAGACTGTTTTTGTTACTCTGACCAGTGATTTGTCGTAGGCCGTGCCACACTCGGCGAGTGTCAGAACTTTCAAGGTGTTGTTCAATTCTCTGGCTGTACATAGCTTTGGCATCCCTAATGCCCCTTTTCAGTTTAGCTCTGGCCTCTCTATACTGTAGTTCATCACCAGAATGAAAAGCAGCATTTCTGGCTTTTAATAAAAGGCGCACTTCTCTATTTAGCCAAGGCTTGTTGTTAGAAAACACTCGTAATTGTCTTGTGGTAGTAATAACATCGATGCAGCTTTTGATATAAAACAGTACTGTCGAGGCATAAGTATCAACATTGTCCTCCTCAAACAGTGTCCAATCATTGCTCCTAAAGCAATCTTGAAGTTGCTCAGTTGCATCCACTGGCCACACTTGTATTTCTCTAATTGATGGTCTGATTCTTTTAACAAGGGGTCTGTACGATGGAATCAAAAAAAGAGATATATGATCTGACTGTCCCAAGCTAGGCAATGGCTTCGTCTTATATCCATGCATGATGTTACAATATACCTGATCCAAGGTATTTTCCCCTCTAGTGGGACAGTCCACATACTGATAAAAGTTAGGGAGGACGGTCTTTAAATTGGCTTGATTGAAATCACCTGGTACCACCAGCACTCCATCTGGGTAGGCCTGCTGCTGTTTGCTGATAGCAGTTAACAAACAACTCAAAGCTGTGGTTGTGTTAGCATCAGGAGGTATATATATTGCTGTTATTATAACAACATTAAACTCACGAGGCAGGTAAAAGGGGCGGCATTTCACTGCCAAATACTCCAAATCAGGAGAACAGTGAATGTCCATTATTTTAACATCTGTGCTCCAATTATACATACACTTTACATCCCAAGGAAGAATTTTCTGTATATAAATGAGGTACAGTTGTGGTATGATACCTGGCTGGGTAGTTTAAAGAACCAGGGACAGCTCCGCTGGTTGGCTGCATAGGAATTTGCTATAGATTGTGATCCGGAGCTTGAAACTATAGACTCCAAATGGAGATAATTCAGACAGCCGTTGGGGCAGGGACACTGCTTTTCTTAATATGCATGGTTTAAAGGAAGGACCATTTTCACTCCTGGTGCTTGTTAAAATTGTACTTGGGGAACTTGAGGTGGACTCTGAGAGAGAGGGAGGAGGGAGGATTGGGGTGAGAACAGATATAATCAAACATAAAGTTGTTATACAGGCCCAGTGGTTTCCATTAAATCTGTAAACAAAGATCCAAAGATGGATGGTGAATTCCTAAAGCATCTGTGTGGCAGTTCAGAGAACAGACAGATTAATTAAGAGGCTCAAAATTTGATGGAAAACATTGACTCCGTCCCCATTTGACAGATGCTATTGAGGCAGGATTGGTCTACTTGTTACTCTTTAAATATTGTCAGATTGTGGTTCCCATCAGCCTGCATTATCCTTCAGCCTGCCTAAGGCTGAAGGAAGTGCAGTCCAGCATCTGGAAGGTCACAGGTTGTCTACCCTTGCTTAATTATGTAATAGAGATATTGAGCTAGTTCATCTGTTTTTCTTTTTCTTTTTTGCAATGGTTGAGTGGTAAGAATAATGCACATTTGGATGTTCAGGACAAGCTCAATTGGGATTTGTCCTGCCTGCTAAGTTTCTTGCCCATGTCTCATGTTTGTAATGCTTTTTGTTTGAATTATCTGGGTTTGTGGCTTTTAAAATGTAATTTTAATTGACAGTTATGAATTTGCATAATTGCATCTAATTATCTCATCATGCTGCTGAAACTTATAATTACAAAATTAAAGTGTATAATGACATCTAAAAATCTTAAATGCAGTGAAATAATATACCAGTAACAGGGTGCTATATGTTGTGTTTAAGAACCTAAGATTATACAAGATATTTTGATTATCATTTTTTTTTAATTAGGAGGAAAATAGACTTTAAATGATTGGAAAAAATGGGCCTAAGTTTTTGGGTTTGTTTTTTTTTTACATTTTTTGTCTGAAGATAAAATGCTTTTTTAGTTCCTTGTTAACACAAAGGTTGCAGTCCTGTGCACTTACTTCTGAGTAGGCACACATATCCTTGCAGTGGAAATTATGTGTAAAAACAGTTGAAACTCATGTCCTTCCAACATACACAAAGCTGTATGTGTAATGCTGGTTTCTTGTACATACTTACTGTGACTGAATGCTTCATTCAAAACAAGTTCATTTCATTTTTTTCAGAGATCAATTTTGTTTTTTCTACAAAATAATCCAGATGCTTTATGAATCCAGTAAAACTGTGAAGAATTAATTGATCCAAAACAAATTACAACAGACACTAGAACTAGAAAGCACTAG
Organism: Pogona vitticeps; assembly: GCF_051106095.1. Classification (NCBI taxonomy): domain Eukaryota; kingdom Metazoa; phylum Chordata; class Lepidosauria; order Squamata; family Agamidae; genus Pogona; species Pogona vitticeps. The sequence continues at coordinate 102,614,608 of NC_135785.1, read as the reverse complement.
TAGTCAACTTTTTATAGAGGGTTATAACTTAATGCCTTTGTTTGTACACATTTATTTACTTAAATCTTCATCTATTATATTTGAAACCTGTCATTCCTCAGTGAGTTCAGGATAACATACTTGGCTCTCCTTAGCTCATTGTATCACCAAGGTAGGCCAGGCTAAGAGAAAATGCTGGACCAATATTCAGCCAGCATTTATGTTAGGAATTTTCATGTGCATCGCCGGAATTCCACCCTAATGCACTAACCACTGCACCACATTAGTTCTTCTTTACTTGGATGTAGAGTTTGGCTTGCTTATTTCCTTGATCACATGAATGGGAGATCCTTTCTATCTATTTGGAGTTCTAAAGAAGAGATAAGGCTCTTTTCTGTCAGAGGTTAGGACATTCTCCCCAAGCCAGAAGTGTCTCCACAGGTATGCTACAGGGTGAGAAAAGAGTAGAGACCACGGCTTCTTTCTTGACAGCTCTAGCTACTGTGGGAAGATAGCATTTTCTTTATGTTATATTATGTGCTGTCAAGTCAGAACAGACTTATAGTGACCCTAATGTGGTTTTACCAGTTCCCCATCCCCAGGGGGCTTTCATGGCTGAGTGGGGATTTGAACCAAGTTCACTCCTTTAATCCCAACTATTCTCCATGGAACATAAATCAGAGCATATCTGAGAGGAGTGTATCTTTGGCCATTGGCCAAAGGTAATTTTTATGCTTTGCTACAAAATAAGAAAGTGCTGATATCCATTGTGGTGTATAGGGAGGGACCTTATTTATATGGTTGTGTATGAGAAGATATTTGCGGTACTAGAAATGCTAGTTAGCTAGCAAACCTTTTGCACATGCATACGTGCACATGAAGGTCCCTGATTGGCAAGATTGTTCAAAGGATGTGATGTGTTAGTAGAGCTAGTTGGCACAGCCCTTTTCTGCTCAAACACATACCTTGAGCACAAGAGAACAACATTTGCATGAGTCTAAGGAGATGCACTCTATGAAAAATAAATGGTGCGGACTAATTTTAAGTTCACTCAGAATTCTCACTGAATTCAATGTAGTTTACTGCCTTTAGGGTAATGATCTTAAAAAGTGCTGTTGTATATGTAAATTAGGAGTCAGAAACTTTTGTCCTTCCAGATATTTTGGTCTTTAGTTCTCATCAGCTCAACTGAACATGGTTAAGGTGTGTCACAGCCCATACATCTGGAGAATATTCCCTGTCCCAGATAATGATGTTGCCATGCCTCTCTTTGGCTTGGAGCCTGAATATTTTGGCAAATCATCTTCTTCATATGAAAAATGGCACTTGTGAACATATTATGGCTACAGTTTCTTTGGGAACAGCCCAAAGCCTGTAACAGTGGGAGCTTGTAGATACAAATATACACTTTGTACATAAAATATTGCAATACTGTACATTAATGTTATGTGGACAGACCACTTGTGAAACTTCAGTCTCTGGAGCTGCTGTTGTCAGGGACCAATTACAGCAGCTACAAGACATGTCCATGAAGTAATCTCAAAACCTATCATTTAAGGCTGGGGAAACTGGTAGGTAAGAAAGAGAGGTGATTTTTCTTGCTTCGATAATTTCATAACAATTTTTCCAGAAAGATGAGATATGTCCTAAAGAACCCTGTTTTTCCTCACAGTGATGGGTTACTGTGGTGAGAGGTATGAACCACAGTGACAAAATGACTTCTGTTTTTGTCGAGTGCGTTTTTCTTCAAAACTCAAAATGATGTGTCAAACAGCAGGAATGGTTTCTGGGTCTATTTTTTAGATCGAATAATTGTGGCAATATTTGACAAACAGCTGGTATAGCGTGAAATGGCCTGCTGGAGGAAAAGGATGTCTTTTTGCTTGATTCTATTGATCATATAAATTGGCCTCTCGAGGGGGAACAGTGAGCCATAAACATCCAATTCAAAACTTACCTCGCTAAAATTCACTTAGGTGATCTTAGGCAAGTCAAAATGCATACAGTCCCAATACTATACCTCACCCCAATTAGAAAAACCAGAAAGGCTGATAAGAGATTCTCAATCATTGGGACAATAGGTTTTAATGACTTACATAACTTCTTGCCCCTGAAGAGTATACAAAGTCCTGGTATGTTTCCATGATTATTTACATTTGAATAACTGTTTTAAAAGTATGCACATCAATGTATATCTTTTGTTCCAGCAGACAGAAAGTAATGAAAGGACAGTAGAGGAGGGACTTTGGACCAAACTAAAGAGAAAGACAAAGAGTTCTGATCAGAAACCAAATAAAGGCTATGTAGAAATGTAATTAAAGTAGTAGATACTACTGTAGGAAGCTCAAGTTGAATTTTCCATGGGTTTCCATGTGATTCATTACATATGATCTTGAGCATTTTTAGTTAGAAATGAACCCTATTCAAATTAATGAGCTACATTTCAGAGGGTACCCAGTGTAGTGTAGTGGATAGATGGACTAGAATTCAAGAGACCTGGGTTCAGTTCTCTGGCTCTCCCATAGAAACTCACTGAGGGAGTGGAACGAGTAAAACCACTCTTTAAATATCTCACTTACCTTGAAAACTCTATAAGGATTCATTTTCGTTTAGTCGTTTAGTCGTGTCCGACTCTTCGTGACCCCATGGACCAGAGCACGCCAGGCCCTCCTATCTTCCACTGCCTCCCGGAGTTGTGTCAAATTCATGTTGGTTGCTTCGCAGACACTGTCCAGCCATCTCATCCTTGGTCGTCCCCTTCTCCTCTTGCCATCGCACTTTCCTAACATCAAGGTCTTTTCCAGGGAGTCTTCTCTTCTCATGAGATGGCCAAAGTACTGGAGCCTCAGCTTCAGGATGTGTCCTTCCAGTGAGCACTCAGGGTTGATTTCCTTTAGAATTGATAGGTTTGTTCTCCTTGCAGTCCAGGGGATTCTCAAGAGCCTCCTCCAGCACCACAATTCAAAGGCATCAATTCTTCAGCGGCCAGACTTCCTTATAGTCCAGCTCTCACTTCCATACATCACAACAGGAAAAACCATAGCTTTGACTATTCGGACTTTTGTTGGCAAGGTAATGTCTCTGCTTTTTAAGATGCTGTCAAAATTTGTCATCGCTTTCCTCCCGAGAAGCAGGCGTCTTTTAATTTCGTGGCTGCTGTCTCCATCTGCAGTGACCATGGAGCCCAGGAAGATAAAATCTGTCACTGCCTCCATATCTTCCCCTTCTATTTCCCAGGAGGTGATGGGACCAGTGGCCATGATCTTAGTTTTTTTGATGTTGAGTTTCAGACCGTTTTTTGCACTCTCCCCTTTCACCCTCATTACAAGGTTCTTTAATTCCTCCTCACTTTCTGCCATCAGAGTGGTATCATCTGCATATCGGAGGTAGTTGATATTTCTTCCGACAATCTTAATTCCAGCTTGGGATTCCTCCAGTCCAGCCTTCCACATGATGTATTCTGCATATAAGTTAAATAAGCAGGGAGACAATATACAGCCTTGTCGTACTCCTTTCCCAATTTTGAACCAATCAGTTGTTCCATATCCAGTTCTAACTGTTGCTTCCTGTCCCACATATAGGTTTCTCAGGAGATAGAAAAGATGGTCAGGCACTCCCATTTCTTTAAGGACTTGCCATAGTTTGCTGTGGTCGACACAGTCAAAGGCTTTTGCATAGTCAATGAAGCAGAAGTAGATATTTTTCTGGAACTCTTTGGCTTTCTCCATAATCCAGCGCAGGTTAGCAATTTGGTCTCTAGTTCCTCTGCCTCTTCGGAATCCAGCTTGTACTTCTGGGTGTTCTCGGTCCACATACCGCTGAAGCCTACCTTGGAGGATTTTGAGCATAACCTTGCTAGCATGTGAAATGAGTGCAATTGTATGGTATAAGGATTGCTATAAGTTAATTCTGATTTTACAGCATATAACAACAACAATAACAACAGCATACTTCTGAGTACATATAGTTAGGACTGGACGTCTGACAACTGCAGGGGGCTTTGTGCAGTGCTTAAAAAAAGCTACGGTACCTGATACCAAAGAAATGTGTTTTGCCAGCTTAATTTTGATATGTGGTTGATACATGCAAATTTTTTAAAAAATTATGGAATGGCTATTGAAAAGCTTCAGGTGAGATGAGAAGACTACTTAAAAATCTTGGCTGCAAACATATAAATATACTTCCATTGGAACGTAAGACTGCTATATCAGATTGTCTGTATAATTTCATGAGATACATGTAGGGCATTGCATCTGTCCATTTCTACATATTTTTGCATACCATACTGTTTATTTTTGGTGTCTACTTACCAGATATAGAATGCCTTGGATACTCTGGACTGTCTCAGATAGCTGATTTTTTCCCCTTCTGATCATAAATGTACAATTTTTGATACTTGCAGTCCTCTATGAAAAGCAGGGGAAAGAAACATCAGAATTTGTATTCCACTGGGTCCTTCTTTGTAGTTCTGGGGAGGAGGGGGGTAGGGATCTGATTAATATTTTTTAAAAAATCTCAATAAACTTCTGCAAAGTTGTGGAAAGTGACTCAGCACAAGGAATGGCTGGGAGATGGGTCATCATTCATCAAAACAAAGTGAAAAAGTGGCAGCTAATGGCAGCTAGATTGCTTACAGTCTTCTAGAAGAAGTAAATTTGGCTCACGTCTTTTGAAACAGCTTTTTTTCAACTGTAGTGTGAGGCCTAGATGCAGTGAATCAGGATCTGGTTATTTGGGGGCATTCTAGCCCGAAGTCTACTTTTTTCCAGCTGTTAATAGGCTCCTCTTTGAAAATTCTTTTCCATAGTTTCACTGGTTAACTGAGATCCTCTTGCATTTTAAGAAGGTCTTTCCCACATATTCCATCACATCTGTCAGAGCATGTCCCCGATGACAAAAAATGTCCCTTGTATAAAAAAAAGACCTGGATTCGGGGACTTCTATTTTTATCTTGGTGTTTGTTGTACATTGCTGCAGAGTGCTTTATGGAATGAGCTCTTGCTCCTTGAATTCTGAATGTCAACACCATGGAGGGCAGGCAGGAAAAGAAACTGGGGAAGGAGAGGCAAAGGCAAGAGAGACTGAATGTGAGCAAAGGGTTAAAAACTTGTGCTTCTTCCTGGTTGTGAATGGGGAGTAAGGGATTCAGCTAAAGCTTCAAGGAAGTTGTGGAAGCACAACTAAGGTGGCAAAGCACAAATGTTTTCGTTATTGCTGGATAGCTCAGTGGTTTAGGCATCGGAGTTCGATTCCCTGCTATGCCTCTCTGACAGGGGCTGGACTAAGTGATCCATAGGGTCCCTTCCAGCTCTGCAGTTCTAGGATTACTAAGGTTTCTTCTATATTTAAATCAATTTCAAAAACATTTTTTCTAGTTCCCTGTGCATAAAACTGCATTTATTTCAACATGCATCACACTTTTATGTGTGTTTCCCAGAAACAAGCAAATGAAGCAGCATGGCACCAACACAGGGGCACATGAAAGAGCTCTTGAAAATTTAAAGTAATCCATCCCAGACCTTGGAAAACATGCTGGCTGAAGGGTTATGGGACTTAAAGTTTGATAAAAACAACCCTTTGAATCTCTGACTCATCCTAGTATGTTTGGGGCTTTCATAAAAAATGCAGGAGACGGATCTATTTGGTTACTTAAAAAATATCTCCTGACATCTGAGTGTACATCTTCAAAAGGCACACATATTATTGCAAGGAGTGACACAGTTGCCTCAAGCAGCAGATTTTGGATATATTCCAAGTACAACAAATGGTTAAATGTTGACTTTATCATTGTTGTATTTTTGCTGCTCAAAAGGGAGAAAAGTGTTTTGTAGTACCGTATTTTTTTAAAACATCACATGTCAAACATGCTTCTGGTACTTTACAGGGTGAACAACTTTGATGGATCTGTGGCCAGTTTTCTCTCTGGAACCATTTGGAACTCATATGGACCACCAAAACTGTGTCCCTCTCTTCTGCCTAGGGAAGGGGCTGGAAATCTTGGGTTTTGATGTTAACATAATTTGGGAGAATGTTGTGATCTGTTTAAAAGATGGTGCTCCTGTAGGCTGCAGGACCAACCATTCACCTTCTGCATAATTCACCTTTTCTGCACTTTGCTCTCCTCTGTAATGTACACTGACTAAGGGAGGTCCCATTTGCTGCTCTGCTGTGGGTAGCAAAATCTCTTGGAATGACCGTGGATATGTTGGAAGATCTGTAGAGGGTACAGCTTAATGTTCCTCAGTCTGCTCATACCCAATGTGGCTTTATACATAAGATTGTTTACACAAGGCTTACAAATGGAGGCTGGCTTGGTTACTTTTCAGTTTGGCTAGGAAATTTTCTCTAATCTTTTGTTGAGGCTAAAACACTAGAAATCTTGAGATAATGAGTTTTCTAACATTTGATACTAAATGTTGTTAAGCTCAGAACTGGTAAAGTGCCTTGTGAAATGTCTTATTTGAATAAAAATGTCTCTGACTAGATTTAGGATTTTAAAAAAATCTTCTGCTTGCCTTGTATTGTTTTATTTGCCCCTTTATTGTATTATTTTGATTTTTGTTTTGTTGTTAAGAGTGTTGTGCCGGTTCTGTCAAGACATATGTGGCTATAAATTGTTTTACAAACAAGTCATAAATAAATTTCCTGTGTCTTGGCAAATTGAGATGGCAACGTGTATATTTATTAAACAGTCCAAATATCCAGGTTAGTCTTTGTTTTAAATTCTTCTGCTAGAATGGTGTTCCAGATGGGTTTCAGGGAAACTCATAGTCCTTTAGCATCTTCCTCATCTAGATTAATTCAGACGTATAGAAAGAAAAGTTTAGTGCACATGGACAAATTTTTTTAAAATCTGTATTATTATAAGCAGTGTTTAAGAAGGACAAATTCCACAAAATTGAATTCCAAGGCAATTAGTATTTAACCAGCAGTCCCACAATGAGGGACAAATGATGCATGCATACTGCTAGAAGCATGTGCTGGAAGATTACAGTTGGGGTTTCTTGTGTTTTTGAGAACTTTAAAATGGGTTTATCAATTATTCACATATAAAAATGGTGCTGGAAAACAACTGCCAAGTATTTTGTGGAAGACAAAAAACCCACCCTCCCCAGTGATATTTGTTTGATCATCATTGGTTTGCCAGAATTATGCCAGCGACAGCTCTGCAGTTTTCTTTAAAAGGTGTAACTATAAATATAATGTTTCATGTCTGTCTTCTGCCACAAGGGAAAAATCAAAATGCTGATGTTATAATTGGAGATGAAAGGAGTCACGTAGTTCTGCTTTGAAAAGTTTTATCCGAATTGCGAATGGATCCTGTTGCGGAACCTGTCTGAATGTTGGATCTCAGCTTAGATCTGAGAATGACTGTTTACAGCATGTAGGCCATGAGATAAAGGAAGTTGAATCTTGTCAATGCCAGAAAATGTGGCTTTGCTGATCTCTTCTTTATTTTAACTCAGACTCCTCAGAACTCTGAGGTGTATATAAGGTAACTACTCTTACGGCTAAGGAAGGGATAACTGATAAGGCAACAGAGAAAGAAAAAAATATCCCAGAAAAGTCTGAGGCAGTGATAGAGGCTGCATGTTCAATAAGTCAGTATGAAAGAGGTCAGATTTGCCTAAAACTGATATATGCCAATGTATACCTTTTAGAAGAAAGAACCAAAACTTCAATAAAATATTCTATCTTCTTATAGGAAAGAAGGCGGAGGCCCAGAGTCCATGTGACTGTTGTTAGTCCAGTTGTGAAAAACCGATGGGCAACTCCAGGACCCTTTCTCTCATTTCTTATGGTTCTCAATCTCTAAACTGAACTGGGTAGTCCTTTAAGTTTGAATAGGGGCAGGGCATCTTTGCCTTCCAGATATTTTGGACTTCAGCTCTCATGACTGGCCACCATTGGCCTTACTGTATGAGACTGGCGGGAGTCGAAGTTCAAAACTTCCACAGGGTGGAGAGCTTCCTAATTCCGCACTAAACAATGCCTTCAAATTAGGGATGGTCTTTTGATAGCACTTCTAATTGAGGACTTTGTTTAATGAGATAATGCACTCACTTTCAATGAGAATCTTTAATACTGGAAATGGTAGCTGAATGAGAAACTTGCTGAAGCAGAACAATACAAAGAGGCTTACAAGTAACTCTTTTATGCTGCTACTTAGATGTGTTTTTTTCTATATCTGATTTAACAAATCATTAATTTCATAATCATAAACAGCTATCCATGACAGTTCTTCTGGCAGTCTGCCAGAACTCCGGAACTGATTTCCATGTTCAGAATTACCTGGGTGACACAGATTCTCTTCCCATGGCCCAAAGCCTTGACTTTGGTGCAGAGTATGTGGTAGAAGATACAGCTACAGTTTAGTCTCCCCATCATTCTTGAAAAGATTCAGAGTGTTTATCTGCAAAGAGAAAAGGCAAACATTTATAATTGTGTTTTCCAATCAGCCATTATTATATAACTCTGCTATACAGCTTGTTTAGATTCTCTGTGGTAGGGAAGATATTTGTAAAAATAATACACTCTGCCTATTGACAGAATTCGGAAACTCTTGGATAAAGAGTGCTATGGCCCATCATATGACTGCAATCTCTTTTTGTTGATTCACTCTTACACTAGAGAAATGTTCATCCTGTTGTATGTGGGTCTTACCCTTCCCATTACAATGTATTGGGGAGATTTGAGCCTAACAAATCACACAGAATGACAGGGTACACTTGATGCTTTGTTCGCTTAAAATGAATTCTGTCAGGGTCTTCAAGGAATGATACACATGGTGGAGGAAGTGTCAGTATTTTCCTCACATGAAGCGAATATCAAACAAAATTACTGTCAACCAGTATGAGTTTTTTCTAGACATTTTTTAGGAGATGAGCAGCAGTTGTGATTGGATAATGCACTCTTGTTTATATTGGTGTCAAAGTCTGATAGATGGGGAGAATAAATGGATAATATAGACTTTATACACTTTTTTTTTCTTTTAGAGCGGGCAGTCTGTCTTGAGTTGACAATGTGAAGAGTGCTGTTGCCCTACAGGGCACAGAAAAGGCCATTATGGAAAATTAATGTTCAGTACTTTTTTAAGGGCCATTGTGAGAAAGACACATTAGGCTCCACTCAGAGAAGACGAAAATATCTTTGACTGAATAACAGAGGTAACTGTAACATAATGGGGTTGAAAGATTTAATCTGTGGGATGTTTCAGTTGTATGCTGTCTTTTCAATGGATTCCTCTGGGAGAATGACTAAAATGCAACCCCTGAATATAATGTAATTTTAAGTGTACAATGGCATTGGTGATAGGTGGATCAAAGTGAGGTCAATGATAGGGTTCCACTATGCTCTGATATTGGACTCTGTGGTACGCATCAGGCAATATTTATTTTAGAATTTCATGGGATAAATAACACATAGGGTTGAATCAAGAGATAGGCAAGTGGAAATCATGCTGGTTATGCCAGACCATAAACTGTTATGGAATTGCTAGTAGAAACTATTGTGACATGAACCAGAACTCGTGGTGCAGTGCCACATGTGAATGGAAATATGGGTCTGATTTGCTTCACTCACTCAGGGCTCTTGTGCTATGCTAGAGCAAAGGGTTTTGTTCTTCTATATGTTGCTGAGCAAGATCCTGTTAATGTAACTTTGTACAGCACAAATTGGACTGGGCACAGGAAGCATTTAATTTAAAGGAAATACTAAAATATCCATACCCCCTCCTTCTAGGTTCTCAGGTTTCCTAGGCTCACTTTTGCACCAGGTAAGCCTTTACGAGTCTCGAGACAGAAGAGAAAGAGAGCCTTTAGTAGTAAAAAATCACTGCTGGATCTCTGCTGACAGTTCCCACCCCAGCAGCAATCAAATGATGATTGGTGTTTTTTTTTACTATGAAAGACTCCCCCTCGCTCACATCCAAAGTGCACAGTTAAACAAGAGGGTTTTGCCTATTGTCTTCCAGTATTTTGTACAACATTGGTGGGAAACCCTGTAGTCCTCATGGTGATGTTGAACTACAGTTGCCATCATGCTCCAAGGGCCACACTGGCTGAGGCCAGAGTCCCAGAGATTCCTCATCCCCCATTATACAATGCCATTCTTTCCATTTTGCAGAGAGGTGTGATCCCTTGATTGAGATCTGCTGCTCAGCTCAAATAAACCCTGTATCTTAGCCTTAACTTCAACAGAATAATTAATCGTGGATAAACGATTTGTGTTGTTCTTCCCTCTGTTCTCTTTCCTCAGTCTCCCTTTCTCAGTTTGAAGAACCATCTCTTGCCAGAATTCTTTTGGCAGAGCCAGTTGAAACACTGGTGGGTTAAAAATTTACAGACCCATCCCAAGCAATGGTTGTGTGCATGCCTGCCTGCCCGCCTGCTCCCTGGATCTGCAAAGCAAAATATTGTCCTCTTGACTTCATTTGTTGTCATTAGGTTTTGATCTAATTACAGAAAAGTTCAAGTCTAGCCAAAACTGAGGCATCATGTCAAGTCAAGTGTGGATTGGAAGGTAGAATTGGAATGCAGAAAGTACCGCACAGTCTGAAATCTGGGTATATGTAGCATGACAAATCATGGTTGTCATAATTTGCTGAGAATCCAGAACTGTGCCCAGCAAGGAGTCATCCTTCACCATTGGCACTCAAACAGGGTGCTTCCAGATGTTTCACCTGGAGGTGGTACTTTATGCTGAATTAGGGCAGTGCTTTGGTGGTGGTAACATGCAAAACACCTACATTAAAGCAAATTGCTGTGGCTCCCATTCAAGAGAAATGACTGTAAAATTTTGATGTAGAACAAAATGAATTTAGTAAGGCTAAATAAATGTTTAAGAATAGAATTCTAGTTCCTTGTGTGTGATGATAGGGGCTTAGGAAAACCATTGCTGTTTTGTCTCTTGTGACTTGTAATTCTAATAGTAAAAAAGGAACTGATTGGGGCTTCAGGGAAGAAAGTGGGGACCATTTTTATTTTAGGCAAATGGGGCAATATTTTCTTTAACTTCCACTTCATGCTTTTTGTCATGCTTTCTACAGCTTGGTCTAATTGATCTTTTCATTAAGGCTGAACTGTAACTTACTTGGTTATGTATTTATTTTTGTGAATATGGATGACACTTGTTAACTGTCAATTTATTTCAATACTCTTTTGCATCCTTTTGCTTGCCTGGTTACTGCTGTGTCTCAATTCTCAAGTTGTTTTTATTATTATTATTATTATTATTATTATTATTATTATTATTATTATTATTATTATTATTATTATTATTATTATTATTATTATTATTATTATTATTATTATTATTATTATTATTATTATTAATAATAATAATAATAATAATAATAATAATAATAATAATAATAATAATAATAATAATAATAATAATAATAATAATAATATATTTATATTTATATTTATATTTATATTTTATTTATTTATTTATTTATTTATTTATTTATTTATTTATTTACTTACTTACTTACTTACTTACTTACTTACTTACTTACTTACTTACTTACTTACTTACTTATTATTATTAAACACCAGGCAGAGTCAGTGAAAATTACAAAAATATTGACTGGTATTATATAACAGATGCAAGTTTTAACCAGGCCTAGAAAAGCTCTGTAAGAATTGATGAACCAAAGTTTGTAGAAAGAATCTAATCACCTCATTCAGCTGAGCAAGTAACAAGCTGACCAGGTTGGGGAAGCTAATACCTGATTGGCCAGTGGGGTCAATAAAGTAGCTAGCCTCTGTGCACTGTTTGTTGGGGTTGAACAAGGAGAGACAGAAGGAGCCACTCTGAAGGACGGATTTATGATGCTGAATATTGCTGAGGACTTTGGATATGTGCTATGGTAACTGGACTGAATTTAAATGCTTTATTGTGTATGACTATTAGAATGGACTAAGACAACTCTGTATGTATGACTCTACTACTACTACAAACAATACAGTTTTTCTTTACCTTAATGGACTCTCATTCCTCTACTTGTCTGCATACTGATACCTGAATAGGATAAAACTCTGCTAAGGCTAAGGAAAAGGCATTGCCTAAACCTAAAGTCCCTATCATATGTACCATATCATATCTGTCAGCAAACTATGTATGCTATTCCTAATAATTCATTTTTTTAGCTCTGATGGTGTTGTTTCTGAGATCTGCAACTGCTTATAGTACTGTGTGAAATTTCTTGATATTGTTCCCAAAGCCCCAGTGACTATGGGGACCACTGAAGTGTGTTTCCTCCACAAGCAAGATGTTTTGATTGCCAGTTCTCTGTATTTTGTTAGGGTTGTTTGTTGTTGTTGTTGCTACCATCATCACTTCTCTCTTTTTCTCTCTCTCTGGTCTCACTGTCCTCAGCCTTGTTTGCCCTCTCATCTGCCTAATCTGATTAAGGTGACCCTGTTAATTTTGTGAATGACATCATGCCACTACATCTGATGTTATGATATCACAAATGCCTTTAAAAATTAATAATAGCCAATATTGTCTCAACCAGTCAGAATAAAAGGCAGAGAGGGCAAATGTGACTGAGAACAGTGGATTGAGTGGTGGCAAGGAGCAACAGCCAGTGGGACAAAAAATAAATAATAAAAACCCAGCTTTAAAAACAACAAGATTTATCTCCTTAATTTAAATAATCATATATATCGATATCAGTCAAGGTCTTCATATGCTTGTGGTGTTTGAGTCCAAACAGTACCATCTACAATCTGCTGAGAAGTAATGTCAAGGCTTGTGGAAATAAACACTTCAGTGGGGGAAACTGCTTGAAAGGGGAGATCCTTCCATCAGTCAAACATGTATAGAAGGAAGAGAATGCAGAAGGAAGAGAATGGAAGAATTCCATTGATATACAGTTGTGGCCAAAATTATTGGCACCCGTGTGAGTACCAAAACATTTGCAACTGTAACAATTTTCTGAGAAGGGTTGCATTTTCTGAGAGAATTGCAAGGGTGCCAATATTTTTGGCCATGACTGTATATATAAAGAGTAGAAAGATCATCTCATTGACTGGATGGGTCTGTTCTTGGTTCAAGCAGAGAAGTTATTTTAAAAAGGCTCCTGAGATAGAACAGACTATAGGGATAAATGGGGAAGTAAAATAATTTATTGTAGCTGGGCCTCGAAACAGATTTGTCCCTACAATAAAAAACAAAACAAATGGAAGAAGCGACCCCCTCTCCTGCGAAAGAATGAGCATATTCAGTGGGCAAGCAGTGCAGACTGACTTGAGGATTTGGATGAACAAATGGAATTGATATACTCCACATTACAGTAAAATACAGTACAATAAAAATTGTAAGATACTTGCCTGTAGTGTGTCACTTACAGATGCAAAAGATTTTTCTGCATTGCATTTTCTTCACATCTCACCTGCATTTGCTTTCCATTCTTGTTTTGGTTCAAGTTGTGAGACTTCATTTTTTTTCTTCTTGCACTGAAATTAGTGTGCACTTAAAAATATTTCCATATGTACATGTTTATTTATGTATTTTACCCAAAGTCTGCAGCTTTTCATTGTGGAGTGAACTGCCTTATTGTGCATTTTTCAGTGAAGAGCATTTTAGCCGTTCTCATGTTAAAGTGTGTGCTTTATGTATTTGAAATGCTCTGTAAAGCTTGTAAATCTGTGAAGTTTCTAGGTGAGGTATCGTTCTTCTTGCCGCAAATCTTGAGAGACGCAAAAAGTTAATTTTGTTGAAACTGTCAAAGAAATTCTTTTCTCTTTCGTTTCAGTAGTGGCTTCTCTGATGTTAACAAAAATAAAGTTATTTTAATAAGTAACTTTAAAGATGATTCATATCCAAGACTGTGCCACTTGTCAGACAAACAGAATGATTAGAAATATATGCAGATGTTCAAGAGCTGCAAGTCTGATAAGATTTGAACAGCTTGATGACAGGCCTGAGGAAAAAGCCTTTTATGTAAGTTGGCTTTTCTTTTCCTCCCCCTTTTTGACATAGCCTGATCAGACTTGGCAAAATGAGACCCAGTTTTTGTAATGAGGCATGCCAAAGGTGTACTTGCTTCTTTTCAGCACGCTTGCTTTATAAATGTGTTGATCTTGGTTACATTAGAATGTGACATGGCTGAGTCCCTCTCCACTTCATCAGGGACTTGGTCTGTGGCTGGAGATTGTGGTGGTGTTTACTAGTAGCTTCAGCAGCTGCCTGGCAGCTTCCCTGTCACACTTCTCATCACTTTTATGGCTGGCCAGTGAGGTGAAGACCAGGGTCGCCATGAGGGAGTTGGGGGAGGGTTCTATGGATGCAGACTGGGATGAAGAAATTTCCCCAGGTCAGCCTGGGGAGTATACATTTATATACAGTGGTGCCTCGCTTAACGAGCGCACCGTTTAACGAAGAATCCGTATAGCGATCCCTTTTTGGGGATTAAAATGGACCGAAATGCCCCCCCGCAGCGTTTTCGCGACCTCCGTAAGCAAGGGGAGGGGGCGAAAACACTGATAGGGGCCATTTTGGGTCATCCGGCGGCCATTTTGGAGCCGCCGATCAGCTGTTCGGCGGCTCCAAAATGGCAGCCGGAGCGAAAACATCGCTGGAGGGGTAAGTTTCCACGCTTATTGGAACGCATTAAACTAAGTTTAATGCGTTCCAATAGGCTTTGCTTACCCGCACAGCAATGTTTTCGTATAGCGAAGGTTAATCCGGAACGGATTAACCTCGCTATACGGGGCACCACTGTATAGTTCTTTGGCTCTCTCCAGCTCAGTCTGCTTTCAGCCATCTCTTTCATTGATATATGGGGTGTTGGTAGATGAAAGGTACTAGGGATATACATGCTTTTAGGAGTAGTATTGTTGGATTGTGGTCCATACCTAGATTTTGGTTACCATCAACTAATTGTTATCACTACTTTACTTGGAAATGTGTTTATGTTTATTAGTATACAGTAGTTGGGCATCTAAGACCAGATCTACTCAGAGTGATGACAATTTTGGATCCTTTCCTTTTCCTGGTTGTGGATTCCAGTGAAGATCTGAAAATGAAGAACAGCAGGGGCATTTCTGCTCAGGTTGGCAACTTGGTCTTCACAACAGATGTCAGATGTTACTAGTCTTGTGCGTGGGAGAGGGCACCCTATTTCCTGTCATCTTGGTTACCTTGGAGTAGGCTAGGAGGTCACATTGGCTGGCAATTGGGTTGCCCTAGGCCTGGACCCATTTCCTTATGCTGCACCAAGTTGCTTTATTGCTGTTACTGATAAAACTGTGTCACTGTGTTATGCACTTCCAATACATTTACATGCAGTGTTGTGTTGTTGTTGTAGTTATTATGGGGTATCAATCTGTGGCCCCATATATGCTGTCTGGGTCTCCCAACTTGAGGTCTTCTACCTAAGCTTCTGAGCAGTAGACTGATATGACTGTCCGATTTGAGTAAAAACAAGAGGTTGCTGTGATTGGCTTAACTGATTGAAACAAGCTAGACAGATCCTAAGCTACAGCTGTCTCTCTAAAAAACTTTTGAGATTAGCTCTTTGGTTTAAAGAGAATCAGTATGGTGCAATGGTGAAGGTGTTTGGCTAAGACTTGAATGGCTCACTGGATGACTTGGGGCCATCCATGATCTTTCAGTGAAACTTAGGTTCCAGGGTTATTATGAGGACAGCAGTGGGGAAGAAGACTTTGTAGACTACCATAAACTGCTTGAAGAAAAGGCAGGGTAGACATTTTACAAATAAATAATAAAGTGGTATGATACTTGCAGTGTAGAAAGTGATAGTGACTGTAACTGCTGTTCTATGGCATCATAATGACTGAAATGCAGTAGTAAGTTGCAACTAGAGTAGATCTATTGAATTAGTGGAACTTATAGAAGAGCTGACTCCAGCTGTGTTGGCCAAGGCTTCAGTCCAAGGTTGGGAACCAGTGCTATAAAGGTAGGATAAGTCTTTTGATCTTCACAGTTTAAATTTGTGTGAGTGGTTGCTGTTGCTGAGTGAATTGCCAACAGTTATGCCAATACAGTTGTGCCCCGCTGGATGATTACCCCGCTGTACAACAAATCTGCATTACGATCGCAAAACGCTGTTTTAAATGGGCAGTTTTTGTTTGCCGATCGGTTCCCTGTTTCGGGAACCAATTTTTTGCTTTACGACGATCAGCAAAGAGCTGATTGTCGGTTTTCAAAATGGCCATCAGCTTTCAAAATGCCCCCCCCCCCCGCTGTTTTCTAGGACTGATTCCTCGCTATACAGGCACCGAAAATGGCCGCCATATGGAGGATCTTCGCTGGACAGCGAGTTTTTCAGCCCACTGGAATGCATAGAATGGGGTTTTCAATGCGTTTCAGTGGGATTTTTTCGTTTCATTTGATGATGTTTTCGCTCTACAGCGATTTTGCTGGAACAAATTAACATCGTCAAGTGAGGCACCACTACTGTAGTTCAAGATCTTCCTGATTTGAAATTCATGAACTAACACGTTGTACAGTACTTTTGGGTCCCACTAGCTGAGCCCTTTTGCCTTTATCTTTATTAGCGATACGCCAGTCAATAAGACAAAGAGGAGATCCTTTAACTGTACTTTTATTCAGCTGAGTAAAGCAACAGGGCAGCTCACCAATGGCATGTAGGCTGTGGGTGGTGGCCCCAACTCCTTTGTTACAGACATTTTTATACCTTTCCATACCCGACCACTCCCCACCCACCTTTACTTTGTGGTTTAATTGTAGCACAGGGCATAAGCGTATTTCTTATTTCTTGTGTTTGGACTGCCTATCTCGCTGTCTTGCCCACATCCTTCTTCCTGTACATGTTTTGCAGTATGTATAGTTCCTTGACTCAATCAATAGCACAGAGTAATGATTAGGCTAAATGGGTCAAAAGCAACGTGGCAGTGATTAGGCTGTTATACCTAGGTGAGGCATATGTAACTGTGCTACGAGGGAGTCCTTCACTACCACCACACCACCATATGCATATATGTGTGTTTCTGCACTGAAGGGATCTGTTTGCTCAGACTGCCAGGAGAGAAGAGAATACAATACAATACAGTGATGCCTACATGATACCACGAAGCACTAAAAATACAGAATGTGTTAAAGACACTCTTCCCCAACTCTCTACCAGTTACGTTAGATTATAACTTCTTTGATCCCCAGTTAGCATGTTAACTGTGGGTGACTGGAGTTGTAGTATCGGTACATGGACTGGATGAAGGTCAATAAACTGAGGCTCAATCCAGACAAGTTGGAAGTGCTGCTGGTAGGTGCTCCACCAAATAGGTTAAAGGGCCATTGCCCTGCCCTAGACACGGTTACACTCCCCCTATAGGACAGGGTCTGCAGCTTGGGGATGCTCCTTGACCTGGTTCTGACCTTGGAAGCCCAGGTGGGCTCGGTCTCCAGGGGTGCCTTCTTGCAGCTGCAGAGAATATATCAACTTCACCCTTACCTGGATGAGTGGAGCCTGGCAACAGTCACACATACATTGGTAACAACAGGACTGGACTATTGCAATGTGCTGTACATGGGGCAGCCTTTGAAGATGGTCCGACGACTGCAACTGGCACAGAACCCGGCTCCATGGCTGGTAAGTGCTGCTGCTATACAGATTCATATCGCGCCAGTTCTGAAACATTTTCACTGGCTGCCAGTTGCTGCTCGGGCCCAATTCATACTGTTGACTTTGACATATAAAGCCCTAAACAGCTTAGGACCTGGTTACCTAAAGGACCGCCTTCCATACAAGCCTGCCCGTCTTCTAAGATCAGGCCAGGAGGCCCTTCTGAAGGTGCCATCCCTGAAAGAGGTGAGGGGGATGACACGTCGAAATAGGGCCTTCTTGGCTGTTGCCCCCCAACTTTGGAACGTCCTCCCTATAGAGATCCGCCTGGCTCCAAAACTTTCGGCTTTTCAGTGCCAGGCAAAGCCCTTTCTGTTTAGCCAGCATTTTAATTAAATAGTATTCTTTAGCTGGTCATGTGAGCAGCAGGATTTACGAATGATAAATTGACTGTTTAATATATGGTATTATTATAATATTTCCTATTTTAATGGTTTAAATGTTTTCTAAAGTTTTAATATTGTTATATGCCGCTCAGAGACCATTGAGTGCAGCTTAAAAAAATCTTGTAAGTAAATAAATAAATAAATCTGGAAGGCACCAGGTTGGGAAGGTGTGAAAGGTAAAAATAAAGGAATCTTCCTTTTTCTTGAATGTTAAGCATGAAGGACAGGTTATGTTACCCAGACTCTGGTGTTACACAACATGCTACATTTGTTCCTCATATATTTCTCTTTTCAACTATGAATTAATAAAATAATTTATGCAAATATAGCGTAAACCTAAGAAATTTCAAATGCTTCTTCTGAAGATGAACTATCACCTGTCTCTTTGTAGGAAAGATTCAGAGGGCTTTGGGGAGAGCAAGTGGTTGGGGAATAGTTTCACATAATATTCCACACCAGCAAATTTCAGAGGCAGCATTCTTTGCTTGGTTAGGTTCAGGGGATTTTTGGGGGCTGTATCTAATCTTCAATTTTTCCAATCCCATTTTTCAGTACTATTCAGCTTCCCTGAAAGCACCTAGCAGTATTTTGTAAGGTGACTGTGAGGTAACTGGCTCAGTGCATTACTTAGTAAATGGCTATATTTCTCTTGTTTGCTCGCTCTCCGCACCCTATATAAAACCAAAGATGGAAATATTGATGGTAACATCTTTCTAATGCAGCTTCAAATTGTGCAGAATGAATTATGTTGTACCCTTAGGATTGCTGCATTTGCTTTGTGCCTAACCATCATCCTATTTCCTGCTTCCCTTACATATGTATTTTTGCATGTGTGTTCTTAATGCCAGAACGAAAAATGGAGCTTATGCTTATTTTTTCATTTACAGTATATATTTTGCAACTATACTAAATTTGCATAAACCCAGAAAATTATTTTTACTCTTAAGTCTGTCTATGCTGGATGCCATGCCTGAAGTTCTTTAATATGTCCTGCTAGAAAATACCAGCTGATTTTACTGTTGCACAGAAATTGGGAAAGTTACTTTTTTTGGACTATAGCTTCCAGACTTTTCAACCAGCATGGTGGGCGATGGTGGTGTCCAAAAATAAGCTTCCTCAAAGTGGATGGGTTTTGGGAAGGATGATACATAGATCACTACTGAGTATATAGCTGAGTTGACATTTGAACTAGTTCTTAGTTTTAATCCATTCATTACACCAAGTGATTATTAATTTCAGTGACTGTCCATTGATGCCTATAACCGAAATGCTGGATGGCTCAGTGACTTAGGCATCTAGCTGCAGAGCCAGAGGTTGGGAGTTTGATTCCCCACTGTGCCTCCCTGACAGGGACTGGACTCGATCCACAGGATGCCTTCCAGCTCTGCAGTTCTAACAGGAAGAAGAAGAAGATGGTGATGAAATATCATTCCCCTTAAACATAAACAAAGGTGATTGGGTGCTGACACTGAGTGCTTCAGTGATTGGTGGACTTGTTGAGCATGCTGCTAGTGTAAATGGCTAAACCGAGAGGTAGGTGCATATACAGTATTCTTGATGAGACATACGTGAAAAGTGCACCTGATCAAGTACCTGGCAAGTGATCAGCCTATTTGTTTCTTCTCTTATATACCGAAAGGGAAAACTTATAGACCAACATAATTACTTTTCCTATGTTGGATAAATCCAGTCATGAGTTCAAATTTACTTTTTTCAGTGTGGTCTGATTTGGACTAGTCTTTTTCACCCCTTGCTATTTTAAAATGTACTTGCAAAAATAGTGTAGAAGGAACTGTCAAGAGTGACATGTCAGTAATAATGCTGCAGCATAATAGAACATTCCATAATTTACTTTTCCCCAAGTCACAACAAATACAAAATAGAACCAAAATATTGTTTCTTCAGACAGTGGGAGAACAAAAAGGTCTTAGCAAGATAGAAAAGATAGTTACTCACTAAAACACTATTTTTGCAGACAGCTTTTGTACCCTACAGAAAAGGTTACATCTTGGCTTGTTGCATGTGAGATGCTTTTTCCAGATGTCAGATCTATAAGCAGGAGCATATCTCACTGGAAACTGGGGCACCCATGAAATTCCTTTTTTTGTACTTCGTTCATTGTCCCTCTTCAACAGCCAATGTAATTATCCTAAATAAACGAAAATACAAAATAACTTGTGCTGCCCCATCCCAGATATACATAGGCATCCTTCAGTCTCGAGAGACTATGGTAACATGCTCTGAATTGAGGAGTGTCCTCTCCAGAGCATGAAGCCTGGGTAAGGTAATATGGAGGATAGGCTGTTACCCAAGCAGCAGATCCCCCCTCTCCACATTGCTGAAATGGTCCAATGGAAAGGCAAGAGCCAATACAACTGGTTCCAGCAATGTCGCAGGAGTTGGCAGAACGACACATGCTGCCTTCGGGACTCCAGCTCCGGATTTTGCCTCGAGGTTAACTCTGAAGCCTTTCCCATGAGTGGATATAGCCACAAGGCAGTGGAGGATTGAAATTGGAGTTTTCCTTCTCCTAGATGGGCTGCCTTCCATGGCTGACGAGCCCCACCTACCCGGCGTCCCAGATATATGGATTGCATAATTGTATAGGTTATAGAATGTAGTTTCTTTGATGCAGAATGTGGCTTATTTTAAACCAAACTTTGATAAATAAATTTAATACATGGCAACCTATCTGTCACCAGGTTGTCCAAATTGTATCCTAACAGCAGGATAAAATGGGAACAGATTTTCTATCACTAGTTTCTGTTGAAGACACGTTAAGAATTATTATTGTAATCGATTCATATGAATCGATTACATCGAGTTCTATACTAAATGAAGGTTTAAACTGAGGAGGAAGTATAATGCTGCAAAACAGAACAAAACTCAACACTATTGTTTTGCCTCATTAGCCAACCAGATAGTGACATGTTTTCCTTTTTATTTTGTGAAAGGCGGTTTATAGTTCACTAGTATTTTAGTTAGTGTGAATATAAGCCAATAAATACTAACATTTATGTATATTAGGACTAGGAAGCCAGACTATCTAGCATGCTGGAATAGGGCACTGTACACATACATGACAAACTACCGTATTTTTCCATTTACAAGACAACCCACAGTATAAGATAACAACCCCCCTTTCTAACACCCAAATTAGAAAATTTGAGGGCAGTGCGCGCACGTTCCCCTTTGATCCTCCGGCCCTTTCCTGGCTGCCTTTCCCACTTTCTAAGCCTTGTTGAGCTTAGGAAATGGGTAATGCAGCCATGAAAGGGCAGCGTGCTTCCGCCCCTTTGATCTCAACGCCCTTTCATGGCTGCTTCAGGATCAGAGGGGTGCGAGTGTGCTGCCCTTTCATGGCTGCTTTACTCTGCAGTTTTGCAAAAGGCAGGGAGAGTGGTTGCCTGCCCTGTATAAAACGACCCTCAATTTTTGGTCCAATTATTTAAGTAAAAAGTCTCAGCTTATTTATTTATTTATTTATTTATTTATTTATTTATTTATTTATTGGACTTATATACCGCCACATAGCGCTACAAGCACTGTCCGGGCGGTTTACAATTTTTTAATTAAACAGGCTACACATTGCCCCCCCAGCAAGCTGGGTACTCCTTTTACCGACCTCGGAAGGATGGAAGGCTGAGTCAACCTTGAGCCGGCTACCTGGGATTTGAACCCCAGGTCGTGAGCACAGTTTTAGCTGCAGTACAGCATTTTAACCACTGCGCCACGAGGCTCGCTATATACATGGAAAAATACGGTATATTACAGTTTTAAATACAAACACTGAGGAGATTTACTTTGAAACGGTGGATGATGCATTGCCTATGCTCGGGTAACTCCTATTTTTTTTAACGGTTGTGTGTTTTTCTGTTACACTACTGTTGGGAAATTTCAGAAGCTTCCACATTTGTAGGGCTTTAAGCCAAAAGCACATTTAATCATTAAGTGCATATGCTTGACCTCAGTAAAATGAGTTTTTAGGGTGTTGATTTCCATATTTTTTTCCTCCTGATATTTATCTGAATTATCACTTGGTTCCATAGATCTAATGCTACTGGATGTGGGTCAGGATTGATGTCTGAATACCGTTCCTTCAACCTTTAGGCTAATCAACCAAACCTTTAGTGAATCGGCCATATCAGGATAATAATGACGATATAGTTTAATCAATGTGATTACTGCTTAAGGACATGCCTTTTATTTTGTTGACTCGTTTGGTTTTGATGTGTTCTGATAATGAGGGGAGGAAAAGAAAACATCAAGGATAACTTTTTTTTTTCAAGGTTGGACCCAAAATGTTCCCACAAAATGGCTTGACTTTCAGGCAGAATGACTTGATTTCCTCGAGCAACTGTAGAAAGATGGCATGAAAGTTGTAAATGGTTAGCTCTTAAAATTTTACATCACTATATTTTTGATTTGTATTGCCAGGGACACAATTAGATCCCTATGGCATTTTCTGCCTCATTGTACCCAAGTAGCTCAGCTGGCTTTCAGTCTTCTGCTCCTTAAGGGGATGCCTTTTCTTCCTCTACACAAGGCAGCAAAATCAAGCTTGATTTTTCTTCTAAGAATGTGTGGTGTCTTTTACTTATAAAGCTTAAGGGTAGTTAACACTTTTTGTCATACCGACAGCTTTCTCTAAGCACAAATTAGTTCCATTTCTTTCTTTTTTTGTACTTGCAAATGGGATTTTAAAAAACTGGTTGCGAAGTTTGCATTTTTTATCTACATGAAAATTCACATGCAACTTCCCATAGATATCTCTATACCTGTATCTTCTGCAAACACTCTCCCCAAATACATGTCTTAGTGTACAGTATTCTATTTTCCCCCAATGTATGCAGTTTCCCTGATGTGCAGATCTTTGTTGGTATTTTTGATAGGAGGGCTGGATTACAAATTTTGAAGAGGTTTTGGAAGTGCTAAATAGATTGGATCGTGTTAACATGTGGACCAAATGATTTCGACCACCATGCCTAGTTAATATTTTCTTCAATATTCTCTCCAAAGAAGTTATATTGCTGTTGTCACAATATGCATACACATTAAATTCTAATAAAGTAATTGGTTAGAAGGCAGGTGATTAACCAACTCAGGACTGTAATTGATTGTTAAACCAAGAAAGCCTTGGTGTTGGTTGAGTTTCCATATTTTCTTCTTTGCATTGCCTAAATAACATCTGGAGGGATTGCCTGAATCCAATGTTGTTTATTGAATCCAGTGATGCTTCTATCCATTTATAATACATTTAGAAACTTCTATCACACTCTGATTAATATTATTTATTCTGGAGTGTCTTTAGTGAGAGTCACACTCTTGCTGAATGGAAAGCAAGGTTACACAAGACATTGGCAATTTGTGACAACACCAAATTCAATCTTATTCAAAATGATAGTCTTCTAAAAATCTGTAAGCTCTGGTGACAATTCAACAGATGTTCAGTGCCTTAAAAAAAGATTAAAGTCCCCAAATCCTATAGGCAGTATAGCCAGTGCTTTGATTTTGAAGCAGCTATAGTTCGCGGGAGAAGAAGAGTGGTTTGGGTGATAGTAGTGATTATTATTCCCACAACAAACATTAGGAGAAACCTTTTAGCAGTAAGAGCCGTTTAACAGTGGTCTAGGATTAATCTGAGAGTTGCTGGATCCTCTTTTTATAAGACAGACAGACTTAAAGAGCCTGAAGGGCTATCTCTCAGAGATTCTCCTGCTTAGAGTCTGAGATTGGAGTAGATGACCTCCACAGTTCCTGCTAATGCTGTATTCCACACTTCCACCAAGTGCTGAAGGTGTCATGCATGTGTTTTCCCTTTTTATTTTCGGAACTACCCTTTGAATTGTTTAGGCTGGAGAGTTGTGGCAGGAATAAGGTCATTCTTTCAGAGGATATTTTAACATACAATTATTTTAAGAGTATGTGACAAGCGTGCCTGTGGTTACATTAAGCCAAGCTAGTATTGTAAAATTGGGGGAGGGGGAGGAACCTTGTGTAAGATCCAAATTTAAATCTTCAGCTTTCTAAGATAAAAATGGAATAGAAGAAATTCTTGAGTTGCCGACTCGGCTTACAGAAAATTATTTTTCTCGTGTGGATTGTACTGTTTGGTATTTACTATGTAGACGATGGTATGCAACATGCTTTCTAGTGCTTTTAAGTCTGATTAAAAGTGTTACCGCATTACTGGAGGAGGTACGCCAAGCCCCTTCCCTCCCAATATTCAGAAAGCATGTAAAAACACTGCTGTGCAGAGAAGCATTTCAGAATATCCTCCCCCTTTTATTTTGTTCTTTTTTATGTTATATGTTAATTGTGTTTTGGAGTTTGTCATCACTATTGTGCTTCTTTGGGGAGGTGCTTTTATTTTATTGGTGGATGAGTGTGGCCAATGTTCCCGCTAAGCTGTGCAGGCGTGCCGCGCTATATTGGGCACACACAGCCAAGCCATTGTTGCCATCCATTTGCTTCCAGTTGCAGCTTGTACCCTGTGTGTGAATGGGGCAAAGAGGGACTCCAGATAAATAGAGGGAACTTTGGGTGTGGGGTCCTTATGTTTATTATTTTGTTGTAAACCACTCAGAGTAGGAGTGAGTGAGTGAGTGAATAATATTCAGTTCTGTCCAGTCAAAGCTTATTGCTCTGTCCACTAAATCATTGACTGTACTTTATAGAAAATGAAGCAAGTGTTGAATTACACTAATTTGGTCTGCATAACCCAAAGATACATGTGTCTCCCTTGTTTTATGCCAGTGAAATGAGAACTCAAGGAGGCCCTCTTAATTCTTGTGAAGGCGATGGGTACGGCACAGTGATTTCAGGGCAATTTTTGAGCCTTGTATATATTGCAGTTGCCAACTTCATTTACTTGTCATCATAGCCATCTACAGAGCAACCAGGCAGCAATATCCATACTAGGTTTTTTATTGCTTTAGGTGACAAATAAGCAACCATGGCTCTTAAGAAAGCTAAGAATTCTCTCAAGAAATCAAGATTAGCCTATTTTCATAAATATATCTGATGGTAATAATACTGAGGAAGAAATATTTTTAAAGCACATGAAATAACTCTGAACCCTTCACACAGAATGATTTTTCAAACGTTTCTCTGAATCCTTTAAAGCTAAACTATTGAGCTTTTCAGTGCACTGAAAACCTGTCATGGAAGGCTGTGGTGGATAGTGTGGAGCAAAATTTCTGAAGACTTGCCAGCTGTCTCTGATGCTGGGGCTGTACTTAAATAATAACTCCATTACTTTGAATTGGTCCTCCAACTAAGAAGCTGTTAGATGACTTACTTGTTTTGGATTTCTCTGTAGCTCCCTGATAGATATTAACACATGATTATTTCCACTGGAGAAGCTAGTTAAATGTTGAACAGAAGTAAAGAAGTATGTAGTTGTAGATGAATGGGGAAGAACTTTTGTAGCTCTTAATAAGGAAATCAGTGGGATCTAGCATTTAGACCAGGGGTCAGGGAACTTTTTTACCTTTAACCCCCTAAAAAATTTATATACGCCAACATTACCCTTGATTTAAAAGGAAGGATCTCAGTCACATGCGTCACCGTCACACGTGGCCAGTTGAGTGCCGGTGCTGAAGCCTTGCCACCCACATCTTGGCCGCCTCCGCAGCCGCCTGGCAGGGCTGTGCTCAGTCCTTGGCCCTGCAGGGGTGGCTCCCTTTGTCTGCCAGCAGGCGGCTCCTGGGCGGCCATCGAAGAGCAGCAGGTGGCTCACGCGCCAGGGGCTGCCTCCTGCTCCAGCACCAGCACCGACTCCGGTGGCTGCTTGCTGGGGGTGGCTGCTTTGGGCCTTGGCATCAGGGCTCCCGCAGGCCTCGCCATCAAAGCGCTGTGACAGCTGGCACATGGAGGGTGAGAGGCTCCGCCAGGCCCGGCTGGCCAGCACAGAGGCACTGCTGAAGGAAGCTGCGCAGCTGGCCGAGCACTACTGCCGCCTGATGGGCTCCTCTGGGAATGGAGACAGGGCGTGGGCTGGTGTCATCCCAGCGCCGGGAGGCTGAGCCTGGCCTGGGTCACCGTCATGGCTGTGCCCACCCCCTCCGCCGCAATCCACCATAGATCTGTTCAAGAAATTTGGAGATATTAGAGGAAAATTTTGTACAAAGATGGACATGATGAAGGACAAAAATGGTAGGGACCTAACAGAAGCAGAAGTCATCAAGAAGAGGTGACAAGAATACACAGAGGAATTATACCAGAAAGATCTGGATGTCCTGGACAACCCAGTCAACCAGATACTGTGGTTTCTGACCTTGAGCTAGACATCCTGGAGAGTGAAATCAAGTGGGCCTTAGAAAGCCTGGCAAACAACAAGGCCAGTGGCGCTGATGGCATTCCAGTCAAACTATTTAAGATTTTAAAAGAAGACGTGGTTAAGGTGCTACACTCAATATGCCAGCAAGTTTGGAAAACTCAGCAGTGGCCAGAGGACTGGAAAAGATCAGTCTCCATCCCAATCCCAAAGAAGGGCAGTGCTAAAGAATGCTCCAACTACCATATGTCATTTCACACGTTAGCAAGGTTATGCGCATAATCCTACAAGGTAGACTTCAGCAGTATGTGGACCGAGAACACCCAGAAGTACAAGCTGCATTTCAAAGGGGCAGAGGAACTAGAGACCAAATTGCTAACATCCACTGGATTATGGACGAAGCCAGAGAGTTCCAGAAAAGCATCTACTATTGCTTCATTGACTATGCAAAAGCCTTTGACTGTGTCAACCACAGCAAACTATGGCAAGTTCTTAAAGAAATGGGAGTGTCTGGCCACCTTATCTATCTCTTGAGAAATCTATATGTGGGATAGGAAGCAACAGTTAGAACTGGATATGGAACAACTGATTGGTTCAAAATTGGGAAAGGAGTACGACAGGGCTGTATATTATCCCCCGGCACATTTAATTTATATGCAGAATAAATCATGCGAAAGGCCAGATTGGAGGAATCCCAAGCCAGAATTAAGGTTGCTGGAAGAAATATCAACAACTTCCGATATGCAGATGATACCACTGGCAGAAAGTGAGGCGGAATTAAAGAAACCTCTTAATGAGGGTGAAAGAGGAGAGCACAAAAATGGTCTGAAGCTCAACATCAAAAAACTAAGACCATGGCCACTGGTCTCATCACCTCCTGGCAAATTGAGGCAGTGACAGATTTTGTTTTCTTGGGCTCCATGATCACTGCGGATGGGGACAGCAGCAACGAAATCAAAAGATGTCTGTTTCTTGGGAGGAAAGCAACGAGAAACCTAGAAAGCATCTTAAAAAGCAGAGACCTCACTTTGCTGACAAAGGTCTGCATAGTCAAAGTTATAGTTTTTCCAGTAGTGATGTATGGAAGTGAGAGCTGAACCAAAAAGAGGGCTGCCTGCTGAAGAATTGATGCTTTTGAATTGTGGTGCTGGAGGAGACTCTTGAGAGTCCCCTGAGTTGTAAAAAGAACAAACCTACCCATTCTGAAGAAAATCAACCCTGAGTACTCACTGGAAGGACAGATCCTGAAGCTGAGGCTCCAATACTTTGGCCATCTGATGAGAAGAGATGACTCCCTGGAAAAGCCCCTGATGTTGGGAAAGTGTTAGGGCAAGAGGAGAAGGGGACGATAGAGGACGAGATGGTTGGACAGTGTCATCGAAGCTACCAAAATGAATTTAACCAAACTCTGGGAGGCAGTGGAAGACAGGAGGGCCTGGTATGCTGTGGTCAGTGGGGTCACGAAGAGTCGGACACGATTTAACGACTAAACAAATCCTACAAAACAATTATGGAGCCAAATCATGGCATAGAATTGGTCTTGGCAGACTTCTGAGGAATGAAGCCTTTTGCTCAGTATTTGCGAGCCATGGTGGACCAAGTATATTGCCCCTCCTCTTGAATTCTAAGTGTCAGAAGAAGGACTATTTTCATCGCAAGCGCTAAAAGAAAAAGCTTAATTAGTGGTGAGAGCCTAGTGGTTAGAGCTTTCTTTTCTTTCTTTTCTTTTTTCCTTTGGGATTACCACCATGTTCAAACATACACACCCCCTTAGGTCACAAGTTGTCAATTCAAGCAAAGGAACTGGCATGAAGTGTGTGCACTTGAATTTTACAGCCAATTCTCTTTTTGTTTGGAATTGTCTGAACTCTCCTCAAAATCTTAGTGGGCAAACCTGGATAATGTTGGCTATGTCAGTATATGCCTCTGGGCTTCTGATTTCCTATCCCATGTGCCACTCATATACTGTTTTAATCTTTGAAATGTTGGTAGGAAGGTAGTAAATAATTTCATCCATTTTCTGCTGCTGCTTCAGTCATAATATACTGTACGCTAGCTTTTATGTCCACCCCTTGAAGGAAGAGGCAAAAAGCAAATGCTAAAAATGAGTTGCTTCAGTCAAAACATGATAACTGTACTTTCCTGCCCATTATTTTGAAAACTCAGTTATCATCAACCCCCTCTACTTGCATCTCCAACAGGGTAGGCTCTGCAGCTCTCATTGGATAGCAAGGGTGCCAAGGCTGAGGTGATGCCGGGTCAGCAAGTAGTTGTGTTGCCAGGGCCTCAGGTCCCTGACTCGTTTTGTGGCTGAACCAGCTGGGTTGGAGGAGGTAGCTCCCCTTGCCCTCTATTCCTGTTTGTACCTCTGCAGAGATGCAAAAGATGGAGTCCCAATACTTGACTGGCTCCTCCCATGTCTCGCCTTCATCTGATGTGGTTGACAGTGACCCTGAGCCCGACAACTCCCACCCTCTTATCCTTGCTGCTGTACCCTTCTCCAGCTGCCCCACATCCGGTGGTGACCTTCCTCTAGCTATGGCAGTATAGCCCTGCCTTGGAGATTTGTTTTCTCTTGGACTCCCCTAGGCTTATGGAACAGGGTCAGACAGCCTGCTGGGGGTGCTTGAGGCGACCTCCTCAGGCCTGGTAATCAAATCTATCTCATTCTTTTCCAATGTTTATTCACGTCATACAAAGCGTTAAGATCTCATCTTTCTGATACTTGAAGACAGGGGAAGAAGAGCAGGGAGGGGGAACAGTTTTTGATGCCTGCCAAAAGACTTCTAGATCTCCTTAATATGAGATATAGCTGAAAGGGCAGGTGTTCCCTTCAGCCCGTCACTGTGGAGAGAAGCGCTTACAGGAAGATAGAGAAATCATTGCTAAACTACTTAGATAGTCCTTAATGAGTTATGAATTGCTGAGGGGGAAGCATCCTAGAGCTCATATACATATATGAGTGTTAGAAGTGAACCTGTTTTTCCTCCATTTCAGGAATCTTTTATTTTCCCAGCACATTTGTCATACTTTAGAGGCCCAAACCTAATAAACACCTGACTTCTCAAGATGCAATTTACTTACCAAACCCTCTCCATGCTATACACTAGAGGGAGGCAAAGGGTTCTTGTATAGTATGTGACAATGTTACTACAATGCCTCTTATAATCAAAATTACTTTCTTCCCCTATATTTTATAAGGATTTCATTGGGTTTCTGAAACAATATTGACAGACATCTATAGCAGATTCATTGCTGATGTAACTTCTTTTATCCTTCGATATTTATATTTTCAAGGGCCAGATGTGCTATTCTATTGTAGTAATGGCAGCTAAGAGTCTTGAGGCACCTTGAGGTCTATCAAATCTTATCTGGCATGAGCTTCAGTAGACTGCAGCTTACTTCATCAGATATGTGCCTATATCTAGCCTCACCAAGCATATATTTTGAAACATGGTGGGCTGGGGGGGAGCAGGATGTGAAACGCAAGAGAAATGCAAAAGGCAGCAGCATGGTACCCATCTTAATATTTGTCATCATGAGTTAATAGCAGTCGCTGGCAGATAGAGGGACATGCAAGCAAGCATAAACAAATAGATTAACTCATATATGATTTTGGAACTGCTCCATCAGAATCAAAGCTCATCCCACTGAATAACTGTACATTACATAGTGTGAATTCCAGAAATTATAGTTATGAGCTAGACTTTAAATTCTGTTTTGTGCTTTTTAGAAAGGAAACCTATGTGTGCATAGAATGTATCCTCCTTTTAGAGCCGGTTTGCATGCTGAACCACCAGACCAACTATGTAGATCATGCCTGGATAGTATGTGGCCTTCAGATTTTGGAGTACAACTCCTGTCCTCTCTCATCATTGACTGAATTAAGTAAGGTTGGTGGGAGTTGCAGTCCAATGATATCTGGTAGGTATAAGTTACTCACTGATGACACAGAGAACTGAGAATTTAGTCAGTAATTAAATCTCTGTTCCGTAGGGAATCTGCTATGTAACTGAATGCAGATGCTTCACCTTTTGATCCGTCCACCCCTTTGTTTTGCTTTGCTTTGCGACTTATTTCATAGAATATGCACCAGGCCAAATATATGAATGAATCTATGAAAGTAATAGAAAGCCCGAGCATGACTGAGGCTTTTTAGATCATGCCCTGCAAAGAGAGAAAAGGTCAATGCAGTAGTGCTTCATTTCCAGTTCCCTTTCTATTAAATCCATTTGATTGACAGAAGGGCTTAGAGGTGGGGAATGTGTCCCTTTTTTCATAATTATTGCAAGCTGTATCTTTGTCACAATCAACCAGTTTGCCTAAATGAGTTGGACGTTATTATCATAAAGCAGATTTATTATCTTAGCCTTTGTGGTCAGTAACATAAGCAAAAGAGCATTCAAAATGAGGTCCTTAACCTTTCAAGAGTGCATCAGTCCAATTTCTGCAACACATTTAACTGAGCTATTTCGTGTCACTTGGGTTGAATCCACCAGGGTTATTAACAAGTGCCAAGTGAATTGCTTCTTCTAAATAAAATGATGTAATTTTTATCTCTCTGCATTTTTGGATATTCACAACTCATTGGGAGCAAGGCAGCCTACAAATAATACTAAATTAATTAATTTAGTAAATTATAGAACAACCATACCTTGTTGACTTAGCAGCTGTATGGAATCACCAGGCTGACATTCTTTTGAGAGTTGTCAGGTTTCTTCCAGCTTTTCTGATATTACAGGATGTCCATAATTCTGTTTCTGTTGCTTTTGTTGTTGCTGCTGGTGGTAATGATGACAAAAGAACAGTGCAGTAGCTCAGAGTGAAGAGCACCTGCAGTGATTTTTCCTATTGATTAAAAGACTGACTAGAGAGTGACATATTGACAGGGAGTGCTATTTTCAGAAAGTGACATATCAACAGAGAATGCACATCCTGGGATCTTACAGCCAGCATAGCCAGAGGTCATGGTAGCTGCGAAATTCTGGGATTCGACACCCAAAAAAGCAAAGCAACAATAGCAAAAACTGCTTGTACCGTCTCGGCATATCAGGTGAGTGAACCTAATGTCATCCTGCCAGACTTCAGCAGTTCT
This sequence comes from Pogona vitticeps, assembly GCF_051106095.1. NCBI lineage: Eukaryota > Metazoa > Chordata > Lepidosauria > Squamata > Agamidae > Pogona > Pogona vitticeps. Next base: position 102,583,256 of record NC_135785.1, on the reverse strand, counting down.
GATATCATATTTCATTGGGTACAAGTAATGAATCTCTCAACTTTTGTGGTTGTTTTTTTTTCACTTACTGAATATTTAAATATTTATGAAAATTTGAAATTTTTTTTTTAAATATTAAATATTTATAAACAGTGTTTCTAACTAGTGATGTGACAGGCGGGGAGGAAGAGCCTGAAGGGTCTCAGATGCGGCTTCATAAGCAAGTGACACTGAAAGTACCAATGCATGTCCACTTGCATTCACCTAACCAGTTGCCAGAACTAGTAGTAGTGGTCCTGTCCAGAAGGCATATAAATCAGTATATTAATTGTAGTTGGTATGGTTTGGTTCAAACCAAATTATGGTGTCTACACATGATTCTACTTAAAATGATACATCCTGCTCCTTTAAGAGCTGTCATGCACCATTCTGGAACAGAGCTGGGGCATGAATTCTTTTTGATATGATTCAGTGGGATCCTAATTAGACAGGAGATATTCGTACAGTATTCATATCCCTGGGGATATGAATACGAATATTGGCACTCTGTTGCTGCCTCTTTTTTTTGCAAGTAAATCCGATAAGCTTACTTGTGAGTCAACCAGCTATCAAAAGACTTGTGTGGGCCCTGCTCACAGGAGAATAAACAACCTGACTGTGAACAGACGGATAACTCGTGAGAGACAAAATAGATCGAACTGAATATGAGAACTTTTTAAGTGTCACCAGATCATTCCAAATTCCCCTGTCTGGGAAGGTCTGATGACAAGTTAACAAACTCTTAGGAACATGCTGTCCAAAACTGGAGCTCCCAAGAAGTCAATAATTTGGAAGCATTTTCAGTGGTTTGTAACAGACAGACACATGGCTGAGTGCATGCACTGCAAGCAGGTGCTCAAGCATGAGCAGGACTTTAGCCACCTCTAGTAGCATGATCAGCTACTGTTAAAATTTGGTGTTTTTTTAAATGTCACTTTTGTACTCTTGGCTATTAATGGGACCTAGAGTTTGGAATAGTTTTTTTTTTTTGGACTACAGGTCTCAGCATCACTACAGCTAATGCAGCCATGACATGCCATTTTGATTATTTTGGATTACAGCTACAGCAAGTCAGATAGCTGTGATGTAGAATGGAACTTTTGTTTATAATTTTGTCTATATGAACCTTTGATTCTGCGGTCTTCCATTTGTTCCCTTCCATGTTTCCCAACAAGATACTTCTTTTTTCCCTTCCCACAGAAATCCATAAAGTGAGATTTATGCAATGTATTTTGAGTGAATGTGCTAGAAGTTGTCTTTCCAGAAATAAATCTTGACTAAACAATCTGAGCTGGCATGGCTTTCTTTGACCTCCTCCCATAATGCACTGTGATTATCTATTTGCAGTTAAATTACTGCATTCTTATTATTCTTAGTTCTCACTTGTCTGATATCCAAAGGCCCACCACTGAAGGATGGTACTTGTTACTTGGTCTGATCAGAAGGAATAAAACTTCTGCACCTTCTGTACACATTTGAAGCCTTTAGGAATGATAGCTAATGTTATTATTAAAACCAGCAGCAAAACATATAATTAAAATGCATTGCTCTCTTGAGAAATTGGGTCTGTTAAGAGAGAAAAAGCATACACACATTCTAATAAATTGTATATATTAGGTGATGAGAGGGTTGTGGGAAAAATTAAAATGCATCTTTTAGCTGTGAACTGGATATGAGTCCCTTTGGTGAATGTATAAGCTTTCTTCAAACATTTTTGGTGCTTGTGTTGGAGGAGGGTGAGAAGGAGAAATAAATACTTTAAATAAATCTACTATGCTGTATCTGAGCTTCTATTTTAATGATGCTAATTTTTACTCATTGTAAAACATGGCTTTGGAAGAATTAAAAGGATACTGTAATATGTTACTGAAAGTCTGGATCTTTTTGCACTTCATTTGCTGTTCGCGTATTACGAATTTATAATGTTAAAATGTCACCACTTTCAGAAGCTTGATAAGTGTGGGTGTGATTTATTTATTATTTATTTATTGAATTTATATCCCACACCATCTGGCAACTAGGCCACTTTGGGCAGCAATATCAGCAACAACATTAAAACACGATAAAAAATAAATTAATACATAGCCAAATAGGGTACAGTACATTAAAACAGATGGCAATAAAGGTGGATCTTGTCCAGATCCAACCTCTGTCCATTTGCCCTCATCCACTCCAGAATGGTCCCCAAGCAGCATTCAAGGGTCGAAACAGCACCAATGCAGTAGGAAAAAAGGAGAGGTAGAGCTGGGTGTCATCAGCATACTGATGACATTGGGCCCCACAACTCCGGATGACCTCATCCAGCGGCCTCGTGTAGGTATTAAATAGCATTGGCAAGAAGATTGAGCCCTGCAGAACCCCACAATTGAGGATCCACAGGGTAGAAGTCATCTCGCCAAGTTACATTCTCTGGGGATGGTCCTCCAAGAACAAACGGAGCCACACCAAAGCAAGGCCAGCGATTTCCAACTCAGAGAGGATACCATGGCTGATGGTATCAAAGGCCACTGAGATATCGAGGAGGACCAACAAGGACATATTGCCCCTGATGGCCTCCCTCAGGAGGTCATTCTGCAGGGTGACTAGTGCTGTTTCCGTACTATGCCACGGCTTGAAGCCCGACTGGAATGGGATCAAGGGCATCAGTTTCCTCCAGGAGGGCCTGGAGCTGATCGATCACCACCCTCTTGACCACTTTACTCAAGAAAGAAACATTGGCAACATGCCTATAATTCCCAGTTTTGTCCACCTCCACATTAGGTTTCTTTCAAATGGGCCTAATGAATGTCTCCTTGAGGGCAGGGGAAACCATGCCCTCCTGGAGAGAACCATTAATTATTGTGGTGGCCCTTTCTGTTGTTAGCAGCTTGGCTGCTTTGATAAGCCAGGCCAGACAAGGGTCTAAAGAGGAGGTGGTGGCACGACAGTGCACAAGCACCTTTTCCACCTCATTGGACGTCACAGGTTCAAAGCAAATTAACCTTACCGGGCAAGACAACTTGGCTCGATCTACAGTCTGTAAAAAGGGATCAAGGTCCTGGCAGATGGCCTCAACTTTAGATTTAAAAAATGCCGCATATTGATCACAGGAAATACTAGAGGGAGGCCTATCACTGTGGGCAACTCCAGATAGATCGGTACTATATGGGAAAGTTCCGTCTGCTAGTTGTGAGTTTCGCTTATCTGGTCAGCGAAGAATGCTCTTCTAGCAACTTTTACCCTAGCTAGGTAAAGGTTAGACACAATCCTGGCAGTTTTTAAATTAATTTCTGTCGGGCTCTTCTCCAAATGCTCTCTAGCCTTCTCTGATTACGCTTCATGGCCCTCAGCTGCTGGTTAAACCAGGGAGCTGGTTGAGCTCAGTGGTGGAGAGGGCATTTAGGTGTGATCTTGTTGACCACCCTGGTGGTATACCAGCCATCCACCAGAGCATTGACAGCTGCAACCCCCTCATGCTAACTTGAAATCCAACAGGATCCAGTAACCTACAGGAGTGGACCATCTTAATAGGTCCAAACTCCCCACGGAGGGAAGCACCACTGAGAGGTTGCATTTAATTAGGTGGTGATCCAACCATGACAAGGGGAGGTGATAACAAGTTGGCCACCATCGGAGCACATTCTCTCTGCTCAGCAGCAAAGACCAGATCCAGCATATGGCCATCCACATGGGTAGAGCTATTGACTTGCTGGGTCAAGTCCAAGGAGGCCATGGTTTCCAGGAACTCATGAGCTGAGCCAGAAACCTCAGCCTCCACATGAATGTTGAAGTCCCCGAGAACCAATAGTCTGGGGGCCTCAAGAGTGCCGCAGAGATGAAATCCGCCAGCTCTGGCAGATCCAGGGACTGTGCTGGATCATGGGGACAATCCCAAAACTACTCCTGGCCCCAAACAACACATGGATGGACTCTAGACTTGGGCTTGCCATGCTGGCTACATCTAATATGGGCTGCAGCCAGATATCACCAGGAGAACTACACATTTCCCCACCCACATTCTAGAGCCTTAGCTTGTTTCATTACTGAGCACCCACACTTTGATTTAAATAGAACTTGCTTTATTTCTGTAGGTTGTGTGTGTGTCATCCCAAACTGGCTAGAATTTGTGTGAGATGATACAAATAATGAGAAAGTCTCTTTGCCACACTCTTATGCCTACTGCTGTGTTTATTTTCCCTGATATGTATACCAGCAACTGTGCAGAAGAACGGCTAGCTAGATAGTTCAGTGGCTTAGGTTTCAGGCTACGGAGCTAGAGTTTGGGAATTTGATCTCCCACTTGTACCTCCTGGAAAAAGAGCCAGCTTGTATGGCCTTGTGCAAGCTGCACAATCCCAAGATGCTCTCAGAAAAAGGGAATGGTAAACCACTTAAGAGTACCCTTTACTGAGAAAACCTTGAAAAAGGTTGCTTCAATTAGAATTGACTTAATGGCAAACAATTATTATTATGGAAGAATGGGCTTGTAGTGAAAGAGGCCAGAAAGATGAATCCTCTGTACCAAAATCTGTATCAGATTGTGACTTTGAGAAGTCACACTCTGATACTCTGGTTGGTGGGTGAATAATATCTCCTGTTTCCTTAAAGCAGGAGATACTATTCACCCAACAACCAAGGCATCCTACTCCTTCTTATGATCCAGGGAAAGAGAGAGAAAAGAGTTCAGTTTCAGAGGCATTAGATTCAAAGGGACTAGCAACACTTTATCCCTTTAAATTTCTCTTAGATCTCTGCTTAGAAAGAGCTGCCAGTCACTCAGCAACTACTACTGTTGTCCTAACAATGTCAGTCTTCCCTGGGAGTGCTTCTAGATCTTTGTGAAATCTGGACAAAGGAAGCCGTTAAGATGTCCTGGTATCTGCTCCAGCTATCCAGTTTCTGCCCAGTGCCAAGAAGGGCCCAGCCTGACCAAATGACAGTTATGGACAGTAGTCTGGATTACAGTATTGCAGGATGAATCCTGCATTGTGTATATTTCAGAATTGGCTCTAGAAACTTCTTTGCTAGATCAGAGGCCAATGGTACACAAGATGATAAACCTCAAAAATCTGGTAAATATTCTTTTGTTTTTAAAGCCATGAAAGTGAGTTGAAGACCAAGAAGACAGCTGAAGATTTACAGCTGAACATTTATTTTCTGTTTTGCTGCATAGTGCTCTTTGTGTGTTCTTATTTTGCTCTTCCTTTCCTGTTTGGATGATCTATAGATTATCTGACTCATTCTATTGGGGCACTTTTTTTTCAGCAAGCCCTATTGAGAAGATGCTGGTCATGCAAATATCTCCTGACAAATGTTCATCAGCAGACCTAGTAGCTGCAGAGGAAGAGTGGACAACCGCTTACTGATTGTGCTCAAAATCTTTTTCATTTAAAAATTGCCTAAAGATAAGAATATTGATGAGCATGAGAAAAACACCATGTTGGTGGTATTTTCTTTGGCCATTTGGATACTACCACGTTTCTCCAAAAATAAGACATGGTCTTATATTAATTTTTTGCTCAAAAAAAAAAAAAACCCACACACACAAAGGGGTGCTTTATTTTTTCATGTACAACAGTCTAAATTTATTATAATACAATCATGTCATCTTCTGGTTGCTTCATAATGCTGCACAATGGTGGAGGTGGGGTTTTACTTAATTGGGGCTTATTTTGGGAGTAGGGCTTATATTACGAGCATTCTGAAAAATCATTTGTTGTTGTTTAGTCATTAAGTTGTGTCCGACTATTTGTGACACCATGAAAACTCATACTAGGGCTTATTTTCTGGTCAGGTCTTATTTTCAGAGAAACAGGGTAGTAACGTTGACTGCTAGCGTGCTATGGTAGCTTTAGTTGCACAGGGTACAATTCCCACAGGCATCTAGTTGACCATTGTAGGAACAGAATGCTGGACTACAGCAGTCTTCCATCTATTCCAGAAAGATTCCTGTGTACTACTGAATGGGGGTTGTGCTTTATCTTTGTACTTTCCCCTCTTTCACACATTTAAAGGACTAAACTCTCTCTGTTGTTCTTGTCATGCTTCTCTAATGTAAGTTCTGGCCACCTGATCTTTTGACTAAAGCAGTTGACGTTAACAAGGAGGAAGAAAGGGTTCTTTTTTCCCCCAGTTTGTATTTTGTACATTCCACACTTGTTGCCACAGAACAGAAGGTGAGGGGAAAAAACACATCAAGAACCTTGTGGAATTTGATAACCTCAGAGCAATAAAGAGGAGGTAATAAAAGTCCATGTTTGAGAAACCTTTAACACCCTGGGACCTGAAAGCCAAAGTTGGTTTTCGTTTAACAACCTTAGGAAATTATTAGCTGGGCAAAAATCATGAGGACCATTGAGTCTGAAGAAAAGGTCACTGCCTTGTTTTGTGAGGTTATGGAGAGTAATGTAACAAGTAAGTTTGGGGAAAAAAAATTGATGAAAATTAAAGGTGACATAGCATATTGAGTTTTAGTCCCAATTCCCTGAACAAACAGACAAACAAACAAACAATTACAGTAATTGAGGCAGTATTAATTAAACTGCCCCAATGGTTTCTGCCCTGTGTCCTCCTCACCTATTTCAAATAACATGTTTACTTCTATGTATGATGATTCATATGTATGAAAATCTTACAAGGTAGCCTTCAGCAGTATGTGGACTGAGAACTCCCAGAAGTACAAGCTGGCTTTCGAAGGGGCGGAGGAACTTGAGACCAAATTGCCAACATGAACTGGATTATGGAGAAAGCCAGAGAATTCCTTCATTGACTATGCAAAAGCCCTTGACTGTGTGGACCACACAAAAATATGGCAAGTCCTTAAAGAAATGGGAGTGCCTGACCACCTTATATATCTCCTGATAAACCTATACGTGTGACAGGAAGCAACAGTTAGAACTGGATATGGAAACACTGATTAGCTCTAAATTGGGAAAGGAGTACAACAAGGCTGTATATTGTCCCCCAGCTTATTTAACTTATATGCAAAATACATCATGTGAAAGGCCGGGCTGGAGGAATCCCAAGCCGGAATCAAGATTGCCAGAAGAAATATCAACAACCTCCGATATGCAGATGATACCACTCTAATTGAAGAAAGTGAGGAGGAATTAAAGAACCTTGTAATGAGGGTGAAAGAGGAGAGCACAAAAATGATCTGAAGCTCAACATCAAAAAAACTAAGATCATGGCCACTGGTCCCATCACCTCCTGGCAAAGAGAAGGCGAAGATATGGAGTCAGCGACAGATTTTACTTTCTTGGGCTCCATTATCACTGCGAATGGTGACAGCAGCAACAAAATTAAATGACGCCTGCTTCTTGGGAGGAAAGCGATGACAAACTTCGACAGCATCTTAAAAAGCAGAGACCTCACCTTGCTGACAAAGGTCCACATAGTCAAAGCTACGGTTTTTCCAGTAGTGAAGTATGGAAGCAAGAATTGGACCATAAAGAAAGCTGGCCGCCAAAGAATTGACGCTTTTGAATTGGAGGAGACTCTTGGGACTGCAAGGAGAACAAACCTTTCTAAAGGAAATCAACCCTGAGTGCTCACTGGAAGGACAGATCCTGAAGCTGAGGTTTCAACACTTTGGCCATCTCATGAGAAGAGAAGACTCCCTGGAAAAGACCCTGATGTTAGGAAAGGGTGAAGGCAAGAGGAGAAGATGGACGAGATGGCTGGTCAGTGTAATTGAAGCTACCAACATGAATTTGACCAAACTCCAGGAGGCAGTGAAAGATAGGAGGGCCTGGTATGCTCTGGTCAGTGGGGTCATAATGAGTCGAACACAACTAAATGACTAAACAACAACAACATGATGATGATTTGGTATAGCAGTGGTTCCCAACCTTGGATAAGCAGCAATTCCCAGAAACCCTGGGCAGCAGAGCTCATGATGAAGGCTTCTGGAAATTGCAGAGCAAGGACACTTGGACTACCCAAGGTTGGGAATCACTGCAATATAGCCATGGCTGATGGAACTGTCCATGGTGGCTGGTAGACTCTGGGTGTTGTAATCCAAAAATCAACTTTCTTGAGTTCTTGAAATAACAACAAAGAAACCTCCATTTCTGTATAAGAAAATGATTCTTTTCATCTATTGCAGCTCACAGTCAAATGCATTCAGTCTTTTTAAAAAAGCTTTCTTAGATTGCTGTTGTCACTAATACACTTTTAGACTAGCCACCAAAAATGTATCAAGGGTTCCTTGTTTGAATTTGTCAGCTAAAGCTTACTAAATAGCAGGTGTAAATATATATTTTATTATTATTATTATTTTATTTACTGGCCAGGTATGTAAACCATACCCGGAATTTAATATGGCTACCGGCCACACTTAAAAACACTACATACATACACACACACCATAAACAGAAAAATTCACAAGACAATTAAGAGCAAATTCTACAAAAACCGATTGTATTATTAATTGTATTTTGATTTTTCAGTAAATATCTAATAACTTTTAAACTTGATTTTAACTGTTATGTTTTCATATTTATAAGTGTTGTATAATTATCATATTAAGTAGCAGTATTATTAAATTCAAAGCAGCAATTTTAAATCTAATTATACAAAGCCTGCTCACATTGTTATTGGGCATTAATTTCCAATCTTGAATGTAAGTACTAGATGTGTTGTGCTGTACTCATTGGAATGGTACATTAATTAATTCATATTTAAGTTTGAACACTGTATTACATCTATGTAACTTACATTTTTAGTACCCTTTGTATGTGGGTGATGGGTGTAACTGATTGCATCTGTTTATCTGTTTATGAAGAGCCACAGCTAGTTTGTGAAATGATGCTAATGCTGTTTTCCCCCCCTTGTTCAATTAAAATAACCTCTTGATTTACATCTTTTGGCAGTTACAAAAAAGTGAAAAAAATGTATTGCTAGGTTTCATAGATAGGTGTTGTGGTAGAGGATCCCTGGTTTGAACAGTGATTGAGGGAGAGTAGGTGAAACTGGCTGAATCGATTATAAAAGCTTTTACTAGACTGTAGAAGTTAATTGGGATGGATTGATGTTGGGTCCACTCATAGTTACTATAATCTATGACAAATTAAAGTCTTGTTTGTTTCTTTGAAATTGATGGGATTACCTTTTTTTTTTTAGCTGAATGCCTGGTCTATTTCTAACAGAAGCACTCTATCTTGCCAGAAACACTCTACTGAATATAGGGGTCAAACTGTTACCAATGTTGCTATTTAAAAAGTTAAAGAAAAACACAATTAACCATGATTCCACTCTCCCAAGCCAGTGTCTACTAGCTGCAACATTCTGTCTCAAATAACCAAATTCCCTGTCACATACATTTCTCCCCATCAGGCGACTTCATCAGTTTCAAATCTTCCAGGTGGAAGAGGATGAGGAAGGATGTGCTCGTTTCATTATTGGAAACAAGTGTTATGTTATTCTGATTTTTCTGTTTTAAAACAAAAGTTCTTCAAGACTGTTGGGTAGATGCAGTCTTACTTCAAAAGAGGATAATTTCTTAGTTGTCATATTCATTTTCTGGTCAAGGATTAATATTAGCTTTATGGTGATATGTTAAATCACCTTTTAGTTAATTAGAGGACTGATGAAGATATATAGATTCTTAATTAAAAATTAATAGAATTTAGGTTCAGTCTGGTTTCAGTTGTTTAATTAGGACTGCAGATTTATAGACCTCTCAGCGTATATCTTATGCAGAGATACGTTTTGAAAGACGGAGACTCTGGCTTTGCTAAGAGGGAGTGTATTGTCATACATCCAAACAGAGTATTCACTTCTGGGCATGAGCAAGAGAAGACTATATACAGAGCAAAGACAGCCTGTGACCAGGGCAAGACGGATGCATTTTGGTGGGGACACCTCCTGTCACATACCATGAGGTTCCCCTTACCAATAAGTGTTATGCTTTTACCTGTTAATTGGGCATCAATTCTAGGTAGTATCTATATAGTAAACATGTCATCAAACATCTGCATTATGAAAGCTAAGTCCTACCATGGCAGATGTTCTGTGATATGTTATAAACATCTAAGTTTAGAGATAGTCCCTCAAAGCTTCTGTAGGCGAACTTACCAGCACTGAAAATTTTAGACCTTTTTGTCCAGATGATCAGATATGAAGAGAACAATTGAGGCATCATGAAAATGGGAGTGAGAAAGAGGAATTGCACGTTCCTATATAATAACTTGTAAAATGTACCCTTTTGTCCTATAACTCCCAGAATCCATTGGTCGGCAGTTTTCCAAACTCTGATCCATGATCTTAAGATTTCTGAATACTACTACTCTTTAAGGCTAAACTAAGCTGGAGGATAAGTTCCTGAAAAAATAATTTTGCCTCTTTTAAACAATTATAATTTATTGTGTTATAGTTTATGTATACGAAGGAACAGAAGGACATTATACCTGAGGGCATGATCCAGCTTTCTATAAATTTCAGTAAGAGAAGTTAACTGTGATTGCACCAATTTCATTGATTTCAAATGGGCAAACGTGAATCATATAGTTAACTGTCCTATTGAAATCTATGAAAAAGAGCTTGTTTGTGGCTTAGGAATCACATTATTATTTTAACAATTTATTACATATATATGTATACCATCCAATTTAGTGCAAAACATTACTCAGGTTGATTGACAACGGACATAAGTAGTATATCTGCCTGGAAATTCCCAACAATACAATTAAAAATAAAACAAAGCAAACCCCAAAAGACCACAAAACAGCAAAAACAAAACAATAAAAAGACAACTGATTAAAAAAGCAGTATACAGATAGAATAAATACATAGGGAAGAGACATGCTTTCTGTACTTGTTACAAATCAAAATAGTACATGCCTTTCTGATATTTGTAGGTTTGGGGTTTTTTTAAGGATAAAGCAATTGGTATTTGTACTCCATGAGCCAAAGAATACCTTTTGATTAAGGTAAGATAGAATGATGTCACCTCTGCTTTTTCCGTCATTCACTTCCATAATGCCTGGCTATATTTGTTCTATTTTTGTGTGCCAGCTGCAAAATATATAGTACAATGGTGTTCATGTTTTCTATTAGAAATCTAGGCTTGCTTGTGTGCAGGTGAGTCTTTCATCTCTGGCAACATTAGCACTACAGGGACACGGACTGAGCATTTATTATTTCTCTTCTGAGAGCAGGTTTTATTTCTGAAAGATTTAATACATTTCCGTCACATATATCTGAAAGCTTTAACACATTTCCGTCTTGTATGAGAACAAGAATCGCCTGACATTCTCATTAAACTGCAAACTAAGGATAAAGATGATAAACGTATTGCAATCTCCCCTTTCCCATTGTTTGTGTGGTGAGGGATTGTGATCTCCCCATGTTTTTACCCCCAGTTTTCAACGTCTTAAGGCACGTGGTATAATAGCATAATTTAAAAAATGTGACTTAGGGTTTTTTTGTTTTTTGTTGTTGTTTTTTTGCCTTGGTGAGGGGAAGCTGAAGGGCAAAGAGAGTCTCCTGTAGAAAGAGGTTCCCAAGAACAATGCTTTGGACAGAATTGCATTGGCTTTGGAGCAAAACTTTGGGTAGGAATCCTTGAATCATCACTTGTACAGAGCTTGACAATTTTTTTTTAAAACTGCAATCATAATTCTAGTGTCCTTAAATTCTCCAAATGGTCACCGAGAAGAAGCAGGGCTTGCCAGGTTTTGTGGCCAAAAGGTGCTTCTTTTAGCCATTTATTTGAACAAGCAGTTTTTTCCTCAAAATCCTTGAGAAAAAACTCTGAGTCATCTACTTCTTTATTAGAACAGTGTCTCTGGACTGCTTCTGCTTCTGTTTATCATTAAAAAAAAATTACTCCTGTGCTCGTAATTAAAAGTTTCCTGTCAGGAGCCTCTAATGTAGAAATGATCTGTATGGGAAAATGCCATAGTGGTAATCACTAATGCCTGGTGTAGGAATAAAATCCCCCAGAATGTTAGAGGAAAAATCACTAATAATATTGGGTTTTCTGAGTGGTGAGAAAAATACTGAAATTTTTGTTGACAAACTTGGTACTTTTGCAGGAAGAAATGCCCCAAGTCACTATTATAGCTACAGTTTTTTTAAAATGGCAAATTACCTATCTGTTTTCTCAAAAATAAAATAGGGAGAGCACTTTCCCTGCCCCCAGCAAAAGGGCATTCATTGGAATTCTCTTTGAAGTACGTACCATGTTTCCCCGAAAAAAAAGAGAGGGTCTTATATTAATTTTTGCTCCAAAAATGCATTAGGGCTTATTTTCAGGGGATGTTTTATTTTACAATCATATCATCATCTTCTGGTTGCTGCACAATGGTGGAGGGCAGGGTTTCACTTAATCGGGGCTTATTTTTCAGGAATGGCTTGTATTGCGAGCATCCTGAAAAATCATACTAGGGCTTATTTTCAGCTTAGATCTTATTTTCGGGAAAACAAGATACGTCCAGCCCCCCTCACTAGTGATTTCTTAAAAAGGGAGAACTCAGCACGTTTTTAAAATCCAGTTTTTCATTTATCCCCAGATATTTTTATACCACTGAGCCTGTTTTGCATATATGGTTTTTAGTAGCTATTGCTGCTCTTGTACGTTTAAAACATACTGTGTTTTATATTTTATTTATTTTGACTTTGAGGTTGTAATAATAAGTTCCTCCATTTGGACCATGGGCTACTAGAAGTTGTAATGCTTTACATTTTTTTATTTTGTGATCTGCCTCACAAGTTGCATCTAAATAATGAAGAAAAACATTTCAGGGATTTTACGTTTTTGTTCTAATCCCTTATTTGAACATGTTTAAACTACTGTGTTTTTGGTTTTGTTCTAATTTTTATAACTGTCTTTTCACTTTAGCACACATTCCTAATAACACCAAGTGCTGTTTTTATACTAAGGAATAGTTTCTTTTATTGGTATTGAGAAGTTCAAATTAAGTTAACAAGGAAAAAAGCTAACGCTGAAGGCACTGAAGTGGGAGTAACTGCTCTGTACCTTCCTCCTGGACAGATATTATGTTGGTTACATATGCTTATTTTCTGCTTATTCTGCCTACAAGCCTATCATCTCACAACGTCTGTTTATGATAGTCTGAGCAGAACAATACTGAGGAAAGAAACAGATGCCAGTTTCAAAGGGTCAGTCAGGAAGAAGGGCTGTTCACAATCACTTGAAGAGGCAGCTTAAGAGGCCATTACTGTTCCAAAAGGTGCATCCGTGAAAATCTTTGTTCAAGATATATATTTTTATTGCACAGCATCATCAGACTTTGGCATCTCTTGCCAGAACTAAGATGTCCAGAACAAGACCTAATGTTTTCAAAATATTAGTGTGGCAGAGCAAAATAGAACAGGCCACTTTAATTTCCTTCCTTTTCAATATATTGTCTTGCTGTGACTCATATCACTTCAGGTAGTGGTGATATATTTCAGACTTTATCTCACAGATTATTGCATGGATATTACATTACATTTCATCATTTGCCTGTATCTGGGATTTAGAAGCAAACCCCGTGACACCCTGTGATGTCCCCTAGCTAAGTGGTACACTAGAAAGAAAATTGAGTTAGAGCAGCTTCTTGTGTACATTAAATTCACAAAAATGGTTTATTTTTTTTCCCAAGGGCCAGAATCCTACTGACGTTGCATAATGTTTGCATAACTTGTCATAGGTAATTGCCACTAATTGTCAAGGTGCCAGGATGTGTCTTGGTTGCATGCCTGGTCATATGTCCCATTGCACAACCATGATGTGTTCTGTCACCAATATGATTCCACCCAATGTTTACAACAGTTGTCCTCAGAACTGGAAGACATGAAGATTGAAAGCCCTTGAAAGAAGGAAATTGCAGAACCATTGTCTTATTGTTTTTGTGAAATCATGGTGAAGTACTGGATGTTTGGAGGACGGCTAACATTGTCCTATCTTTAAAAGGAGCAAAAAAGAGGAACCAGAGAACTACAGACCAATCAGCATGATATATAGATCACAGGGAAAATTCCCGAGCAAATTATAAAGCAGTCATTTTGCAAGCAACTTGAAAACAATACAGTAATAAATAGAAGTGTAGCGGATAGCCCAGATGTCACCTGTCCATCACAGCAGAACCTTGACGGGGGAGCCAATGGAGAGACCGGAAGGCGGGGTGAGAAGAGAGTTGGGAGTCGGGGGAAGGAAAAAAGAAGAAGTGCTGGAAAGAGAGAGCTGTTGGCTTGGGAATTGGACCAGGAGGGTCAGAGATAGAGTTAAAAGAGTGATTTGAATAAACCAGACCTTGTTTAATATATGTGATGCACTTCCTGCGATTTATACTGCAATTCCCAACTGAATATTAACCCCACCCTGTTCAATAAACTGATTGTGTTTGGCAGCATAAGTGTCCAGTACTTAATTGATGTTAAAGAAATAATATCTGGTGGCAGCGTGAAGAGGAGGAAGGAGCGTGAGCCTTTGTGAGGAAGAAATAAAACAGGGGCCACAAGGGTGAGCGCCACAAGAAGCCATCATGGATTTGTCAAGAACAATTCCTGCCAGACTAATGTTACCTTGTTTTTTTAATCTGGTAACCTCCCTGATAGACGGCGGAAATGCTGTAGATATAAAATATCTTGACTTCATTACAGCCTTTGATAAAGTGCCCATGATATTCTAATCAGTAAACTAATTAGGTGTGAGCAGGATAGAACAATTATCAGGTAGATAGAAAGTTTGTTACAGAATCGTACTCAGAGACTGCTTATCAATGGCTTCTCAAACTGAGAGGAAGTAACAGGTGGGATACCACAAGGCTCAGTCCTTGGCCCAGTACTCTTCAACATTTTTATCGATGACTTTGATGAAGGAGTGCAGGGAGTACTTATCAAATTTATGAATGACACAATACTGTATGGAATAGACTTAAGAACTAGGCTGAAAACAACAGTATTAACAGGGAGAAGTGCAAAATTTTACACCTAGGAACCCCTCCACACACACACAGTTACATGATGTGGGATGCTTGCTTCAATAATAGTATGAATGAGAAGGATTTTGGAATTGTTGTAGCTCAAAAGCTGAATATGAGCCAACAGAGCAATGTGGCTGCAAAAAAGGCAAATGCTAGTTTAGGATGAATTAACCAAATTATAATCTCCAAATCCCCTCTGTTCAGCACTGATTAGGCCTCATCTAGAGTACTGTGTCCAGTTCTGGACACCAGACATTAAGAAGAATGCCAACAAACTGGAGCAAATTCAGAGAAGGGTAACAAGGATAATCAGGGGACTACAAGGAAAGACTTTTTTTTTTAAAAAAAAGGCATGTTTTCTTTTGATAAAATAAGACTGGAGGAGATATTATATTTTCATATACTTGAAACATAGTCATACAGAGGGGGGTAGGATCTGTTCTCGATGACCCCAGAATGCATAACACATAATAATGGGCTCAAGCTACAGGAAGCCAGCTTCAAGCTGAATATCGGGAAAACCTTTTAAGTGTTAGAGCAGTACTCCACTATGGAGGCATTAAAGAGAAAATTGGACAACCATCTGTCAGATCTGCTTTGATTTGGATTTCTGCATTGAGCCTAAGTCATGTTTTTAGTTCCAACTAGAGTAAAACCATTAAATGAATAAAGTTCTTAAGTCAGCATTTACGCATACCCCATTGATTCAGTGGAGCTGTTCTAATTATGCTTGGTTTTACATCTTGGTGATTGTTTTCATGATCATCAGTTTTTATTCTGTCTTTCAGGACTATGTCCTCACAATATAGCTTCCGGCATATAAAACATGATGAGCTATCAGTCAAAGTATATCAAAACACCATAAGATGGCATTAAACATAAATTCCAACAATAATAAAATGAATTGATAAAATTGTCAATAACAATAGCAGCCGAAGAAAAGATTAAAAATAGATAAAAGCTGTTTTAAAATAATACTGAATTTATGTCTGAGGGAAGGCAATTGCAAACAAGTGGATTCCTAGAGTCTCTTCTCAGACATGACTTGATGAGGCCATATTGTTCTCATATTGATGTATCCTCCCAGAAACAGAGGCTAGAATTGAGAATTCTTAGTCCCTTGTGCCTACTAACCTAATTGCTCTTTCTCTGTGTGTGCTGTCAAGACTACTAGCAATCTGGAACAGTTGGTGTTTGGTATGTAATCTGGTTTTCTGGACTACCATTTCTGCTTTTACAAATTATGTACCTGGTGGCTTCAGGCTGCTCTGTTGCCCCATTCCTTCTCATGGATGGCCTTTGTTCTTGGCCAATCTTTTACATCTAACTCTTCCTGCGTGTAGTTGTTACTTGAGTGATACTGCAACAGTGAACCTGCTGCACCCACTTAATTGTGTTTCACTTTAATTTGCTTTTGCCTTGCTCCTTGGTTTTCTTTCTTCTCAACAAGACTCTTAAGCCTCACATTCTCTGTTTTCTTGCTAAACCTATTTATTCTGGATGTCCTACAGAAGTAGCCCCTTAACAAGACAGCTTTGTTTTGCCACCTAATAAACCAATGCACTACTACAGTGTTTTCCTGCCATTTAACATGAATGAGATCAACCTTGCCAGCTCTCCCTTTCTGAAAGGCATAGATCTTGTGTGGAACAACAAGGATGTGCAGGGAGTCTTGCCTGGTAGCACAGTATCACTTACTACTGAACTACTAAGAAAGTGAATCTCTACCATAGCTGTGGCTCTCATTTCCTTGCAAATAGCTAGACAGAGGAAATGTATATTAACATATGTCCAAGGGCTGGAAATGATGACGGTATAAAATTAAACAGCATCCACAGACGACGGTGGAAAGAAACCTCTCAGGCAATATGAGTGCAAAGAACATTCTCCATATAGTTTTCTTGTACTATAGCCATCAAATTAAGAAACCAAAGTACCAAGGATCTTCTCAGCAAAGTTGAAAATAGCAGCTCTCTACAATAAGACATCGAAAGTTTCACTTGAGTTGATTAATTTTTGATGCATTACCCTTTAAATAGTATGCAGAGTAGTGATGCAAGGAGGAGACAATTTCTGAAGCTGACAAGGTGATTAGCTTTTTGGTTCTCAAGTTGTGAGTATTTTTCTTTGCTGCAGCCTTTGGAGTAAAAAATCAGAGAAACAGTGCACAATGGGTCAAAGTTGGTATGCCCTATAGTGTTTTGCATTTAAATGGTTTAAGCCACCATGCAGCATGCTGGGCCTGGGAAGCAGAATAGAAATATCTAAAATGATCTAGGGACGTGATGGTGCTGTGGGTTAAACTGCAAAAGCCTCTGGGCTGCAAGGTTGGAAGACCAGCAGTCGTAAGATTGAATCCACACGACAGAGTGAGCTCCCATTGCTTGTCCCAGCTTCTGCCAACCTAGCAGTTTGAAAGTATGTAAAAATGTGAGTAGATAAATAGGTACCACCACGGTGGGAAGGTCTAGTCGCACTGGCCACGTGACCATGGAATCTGTCTATGGACAAACGCTGGCTCTACAGCTTGGAAACGGTGATGAGCACTGTCCCCTAGAGTCGGGCACAACTGTACAATTGTCAAGGGGAACCTTTACCTTTTATCCTGATGAGCTTCTGCAGAACAGAAAGTCCCACCAACACAGTAATTTAGAATTTTCCAACTCATACAGGTGTTGCCATTTCATCAACAGAAATCTCCATGTAGAAAACTCTCCACTTGCACAACAGCAGTGTCGCACAAGTGGCACAGTTACTACACTGTGAGGATTTTGTGGTCAGCAGAAGCTCTGTAGATTGTGAGCCAGTAGGTCAGATGAAGGACAGTTAATACCTACACACTGGCAACTAGCAGGATGCTGTCCCTGCTGTGCAGGAGGTGAGTAGAGACTTTATTCATTACAGTAATGTATCGTAGTACCCTATCCATTTTACTCAGACATCTCTGTCAGGAACACATGGAAAGGCATTTTTGTTTTCATTGTAGTATTGTCCCCAGGTGTTTTGCATTACATTTCCCCTTACAAGTGGAGAGCAGCCATTCACTTATTTGGGTGACATGTTGAAACTTCATTGAGATGGGAAATAAATGTTTCCCTTTCATGGTGGCCCCAGGATTTGAGAATGATGACTGCTTTTTCATCAATATACTATGCCATATTTGACCCTCTTCCTTGAGTAGGCTACTATGTGAGAGGACTGGGGGAAGTATCCGTTGTACAGATAGATATCTGATCGTGGTTAAACAAAACTGGAAATATTTATTTTCTGGACTGGTTAAAGTTCCTGCCCCTCATCCAGATGCCATTGAGCAGCCCCAAGCAGCCATTTTGTTGTCCACTATTTGCTACTGAGATGTACTCATTCTCCATCCTATTCTTGTGACTCTAATTGTTGATTAGATGTTTCTGTTTGATAAATTTGTTAGTCCATGAACCTAAGGATGTTTATGTCTAAGCAGTGAGCTGTTGCCCTTAACTGCATTGGGATGTTCTCCTGTAGAAAAGGCAGGAGCAGAGTATGAAGCTAAGTGCAGATGCAAAACAGCCAGGCTCATAGCCTTGGAGGGCCACAGGAAAGAGATCCATATTGGGGCAGGGGAAAGTTTAGATAAGGGCAAGAGACAAAATTTGTCCCTTAAGATGAGGTGTTGGTGGATGGCAGTATGTGTGCCACATGGCCTGATCTGCAGTCCCTAAATTAGTCTGCTTTCTTCAGGTGTGGTGCTGGATGTTCCCTGGTTGCCGATGTTGAAGTCCAATTCAGTTATCCATCTGGTGAGCTTCTATACATTCAATAGGGAAGAGCCATCATGCTGCCCTTTGCCTTAGGCTACAAAATATCTTGCACCAGCCATGTGTATTGTTCCCTACAGGTGGATTCAATCAGTGGGAGTTAAAACTTCGAAAAGCTGCTTTGTTATTTGAGAGGCACTTCTGTCTTTGTATAGATGTCATAGTCATTTGGGCTGAACTCTCCTCCTTAGGTCTCCGGAGGGCCATGTATCATTCTATACTGAAGGCGAGCATCTGGAAGCTGTTTATTTATTTAGAAGCACCTATGCTATTTCAAGAAGCAAGTTGTATCGGCCTTATTTTTTTTTTTTGTGCTGAGACAAAACACGAAATTTAAAATTCTAAGTACCAGCAAAAAAAGAAGTTTAAAAACTCATAATAAGAAAGAAAATAAGTTCCAGTTAGTCATGACACTTTTGATCAGTTTTCGCAGGGGAAATCAAAGGTTGATACTTAGCTGAGAAAACTAAAGAAAAGGGGGAGAAAACCTCAGTGTTTGTGCATCGGTAAGATTCTTTGCTGAAAATAGCAAATGTCGCTCGGTCCAATTAAATGTTGGTCTGAATTCTGTATGAAGTGCTACAGTGACATTTGGCAGTCAGTTTGCTGTAATCTGAGCCTTTAATCAGGCAAACACAGAAAAAGGCAGCATGGCACTTTCATCTCATGGTCATGCTGAGATTCTGTAGGCCAGGAGACAAAGGAAAGAATAGCCATTTCCCTACAAGTGAGTAAGGTGGCTTTGTGTTTGAGGGGGACAGAGGAGGAGACTGTACCCCTCTTGCCCTCCAAAGCAAACTTTGATATGCAGATATATTGGCTGGCTGGAATTCAGGTGCATAGACTTTAGGAACATACGAGTATGAGCATTGATCTATCCAGCTCAGGATTGTTGGCACTTGTTGGCAGTGGGTATCCAAGGTTTCAGGTATGATTCTTTCTTACTCCTCCCTGGAGTTCCTTCGCATTTCCCCCACCTGTTTATGAGGGATGCCTGAGCCTTCTTGGCCTACAAAGTGTGGCGAGACTTTGTATATTCCGGGTCGTATGATGGTATGGATAGCATAGGAAGGTGTAAGCTTGGCCGGGTCTGACCTACTGCAGCCTAAACCAAAGTAGCTAAGTAAAGAAGCTACTCTTAACTGTGTAATCCTGTAACTTGCTAGAAAAACAAACATTATACATGCCTGACTCTGCATCACTGCTTCAAGACAATCTTGTTAATTAGTTGAGACAACAACTTGTGCCAAGAAAAGGGGTATGCAGATTTGTAATCTAGTTCCTCACTCTTCATCTAAGCCAAATGGTACCCATGTATCAGCAAGAGTTTAAGAGGCAGCTCAGGGTTTTTTACATGCATGCATATGGAATTATGAACTTTACCATGGTTAATTGTGACTGACGAGGTGATGAGCATGTGAGCATCTGGAGACAAGTATCTCCTCCTTTAGAAGCCATTAGATAGTTATTAAAAATGAGTAGGATTTTTCCCACACTGACATAGTTCAGAAAGCACAGAAATTAGCTTTTATTAATTAATGATGAGTCAACTGCTGGAACACTATCCTGGAATAATGTATATATAAAAGGAATGTTTAGGCCAGTTTTTCATCTGGAAGAGACTGTGTTTCCGCACTGAACTTCACAATTGCCAAAAACCAGCACTGCCAAGTGCTTTGGTTTTGGGTGAGAAGCAGTTAATGGGTGAAATAAGGAGTCAACTTCTGGGATTTTCCTTTGCATGGTGTCACTTGTGAATGGCAGTGAGCACAAGAGAGTATCCTGTAGACCAGGGGTCCCCAATCCCCGGGCTGCGGACCGGTCCTGGTCCGTGGCCTTTGAACAACCAGGCTGCTGAGACAGATCTTTGAGGACCAAAGGAATGCACAGGTATGCGCGTAGGTGCATGCACTCTGGCCCACCTACCTGCATGAATGCACACATGCACTCAAACACACACCCTGCACGCATGGATGCCCACCCATTCCAGCATGCAACCATGCCCCCTGCGCAGATGCACACATGTATGCCCCCCACCCACATGCACAGATACACACATCCCTGCACGCATGCACAGGCACCCCCCTGCCTACACACATGGATGGACGCCCATCCCCCTGCTCCTTAGGAGAATGGTCTTCAACGAAACCGGTTCCTGGCATTAAAAAGGTTGGGGACCACTGCTGTAGACCATTTTGACTGCTTCTGTTGGTGTTATTTGGATTCAGTCTGCTCTTTGCTATGTATGGCTTGGCATCCTTTTTCCTGCTGGCAATGCAGTTACAATGTTGGTCAGCAATATGGGACCATTTGCTAACATTTTGAAACATGAGTACAGAACTATCATATCCCACATTCATAAAATAGAGATTTTTTAAAGAATTAATTAGTATTGTTTGGGTCATGTCTAAAACTATCTCAGTTGATTGACAGCTCTGCCTATCGTATGGGAAACTATTATTATTAGTTTCACCTACCTTTCTCAGCATGTAATGGAGTCACAGTTTCTATGCTAAATTTGGCCCTGATGCTCAAGCAGAATCTTTCGCTCCAGACATTCTGCTGCTGCTAAAACCAACTGAGTCACTTCCACAAGCTCACAGTATAGTATATTCCTTTATCTGTGCTAAACTGGAGCCTTTATCTGGTGAGCTAAAGCTTAAATGCAAAATCAAGATATGATTTCTTATGCAAGTTATTATAATATACCTGCTCTAAAAGGACTAAAATGTCCACCCTGCATGCCACAACAGAATAATATGCAAGCTCACTGGAGTCTATATAGTTAGGGATCTGAAGATATGGGACACATAAGGTGTCAACCTACATATTGCCTCTCTCTGTCTGTACAGATTTGCATAAAATGCAAATACTATAATTACTGATGGGTTTCCTCCTTGGCATTGTGTTAACATACACCTCGATTTTTATTATGTTCTGATACGTAAAAACCATACCATTCAAAGGAATTGTTCTTTCTTTTTCACATGACTGTATGTGTCACGGCTTCTATTCTGGTGCCAGCTAGACCTGCAAATTAATTTCAGGCCTTCCATTCTTCTCCTTTAAGATGTACACCATCTATATCGGAAATGCCACAGTACCAGAAATTGTGGATGCTAGTTACATGTGATCATTTTCAGTGTTATTAAATCCTGGAAAGAGGAACATTTGGATTTGTGAAGCAAAAATCAAGTAGGATTTAATAGGTGCAGTGTGTTTGGACTGTGATTTGTTGAAGAGTCTCATCATGTGTGAGATACGCAATATGATGTAGTGCAGGGGTCACCAACCCCTGGTCCGTGGCCCGGTGTTGGTCTGTGGGCTTGTCAGAACTGGGCCACGGATACGGATCTCCGCCCCCGCATGCATGTGATGTGGGTGTGTCACGCTCACGGGGAGGCATGTGCCCACAGTGGGCGTGTCACACTCGGATGGGGTGTGTTGCACTTGTGGATGTGTCACGCTCGCAGTGAGCGTGTTGTGCTCACGGTGGGGGTGTTGTGCTCACAGTGGCCGTGTCACACACACCCCAACTAGTCCACACCCCCAAAAAGGTTGGGGACCACTGGTGTAGTGGATAGAGTAGACTTAAAAGACTCAGGAAACCTGGGTTCAAATTCCCACTTGCCTGTGAAAATTCACAGAAGGTGATTTGTGTGTGTGTAAATGGTAAAAACCACTTCTTAAATGTTTCATTTATCTTAAAATCCTTATTAGGGTTGCTAAAAGTGATTCCAACTTATGGTGCAGAAAATAACACTCATCATCTATATTTGGTTTCACCAACACTGTATCTTTTCTTCCCTGATACACTTCCATAGCAGTGTGCTTTACCTCGGGCAGTAGTTCCCAACTTTGGGTAACCCAGATATTCTTTGACATCAGTTCTCAGAAGCCCCATTCAGCTCAGCCGTTAGAGAAATCTTCTGGGAATTGCAGCCCAAGAACACCTGGATTACCCAAGGTTGGAATAAATGGAGTAAATGGGGTAAATGGAATTTTGGACAACAAAATTGGCATTACTACAAATATAATGGCGTTGGCATAACTTCTTTCAATCCTAATCCTTGTTCAATCCTATGAAATGCTTCTCTTAGGAACAATGTTGTGGTATGGTTAAAATCTGCTTGCTACAAGGTAGCTTGATATCTCTTGAGAGGAACCATATGAGTTTATTCAGTGCCTGTTCACTCGTTTGCTTCACCTTTTTTCACACTGCTTTCAATTAAGATGTACATTTTGCTGCTTAATTATCTGTTAAGAAGCCAAATATTGCCAGGCTGATTTACCAGGAAATTAGTTTGTGATGTATATAGATGCAGCAAATTCCATGTTGCTTATTATGTTTAATATTGCCCATTGTTAGACTTCTAATACCACAGTGCATTTTCTGTTGTATTTCTATTTGATGGCCATTCTGCCTTGTCTTGGTCCTTATAAAGGACTTAGGTGGGTAAAGTTGTTTTGATCCTTAAAAATTACATTGACTGTTTTAGGTTTTCCTAAAATATTATACTATATAATGTATGCAAGAACTCTTCAAATTTGCAGACATTTTGCTTATTGGTATATGTTGGTACATGGCATATGTTAATGCCAAATAATTTTCTGCCTTTAGAAGTTTTCAATGTATGCCCAATCCGCCTGATCTGTGACTTCTGTCCCCCTGCGGGAGGAAGCCACAGAAGTTTATAAATTTGCAAGGTTGGCGTGAGAAGCACTCTTGGGAAAAAGAATGAAGTTGGATGGTATATTTGTGGGAGAATATCATTGCCGTCAGTGTTAGACAAGAAGTGACATATCTATTACCAGGGAATCTAAAATTTAGGCAAGTGGGAAAACAGCAGCCTGCACATATCCAGCTAGTCACTGAAATGAATATTGAAGGGTAATCATGATCATCTTTAATCGAGTCTGCAGAGCACTCAATTTTCATTTCTCTAAACTTTGATATTTTGAGTGGAGGGCATTTCTGGCTTCTGGAAGTATCTGTCTTGTTACCAAGTGAATTGGAGTGTAGTTTCTATCAGTGTTTCATACTTGTTTTTTTTTCAGATCTAATGCTGGTTGTAATCCAGGCTTTTAGCAAAAGCTTTTGAAGTTTAAAGTCTATTTTGCAATTTAAGGGGGCCTTAATGACACTGCTTACAAAGAAAGGTGGTCTCACCTTTTCTAGAGAGTAGGAATATAGTGCTGAATTGTTGTAATGCTGCTTTTAAAGCCACAACATTGCTCCATAAACAGGCCTATGAAATGAGATCCCGTTTTAATGATGTACAAAACAATGAGTGTTCCTGCTCCTGCTATTATACAGTTTGCATTATAGCTAATTAATTCAGAGCAGGGTGTTTTGATAGCCTTAATTGCACATTATTCCCTCTTTCCAGGAGCTTAGATTCCAGAGCCATAGAGCCTGATAATTTGCAAGGAAAAAGTAACATTGAAGAATTCACAGTAGTACATTCACTGACACCATCCCATGTACTTCTCTATTGCAAATTATATGGTTTTTAGGTGTGTAGGTCTCAGGGATGGTGTATATGCATAGCTTATTAATAGCAGAATACATAGTTTACATGGAGAAGGTCATGGTCAATCTCTGGCATTTCTGTTATGGTGGCAATTCTGTCTGGAATCTGAGAGATCACTGCAGTCTATGTCAACAGAACTGGGCTAAATGAACCATAGTTTGACATGGTATAAGACAGCTTCCTCTGTTCTTATGCTCTTCTATTCAGTATTTTAGGACTGTAGATTGACTTCCTTGTGAAGTAATTGTGACTAAAGTTCTTAGAATTCAGATTTGAGTTCAGTTTGTGAGAATGAATTGTGATAGCTTGTTTGAATATGGCTTTCACAGAGAATGTAACAGACTTCTCTCTCTCTCTCTCTCTCTCTCTCTCTCTCTCTCTCTCTTTCTTAGTTTATACCCCACCCATCTGATAGCAAGCCACTACTCTAGGCAGCATTACAAATTAGAACAAACATTAATATTAACATAAAAACAGCAATAAGAATAAATTAATCACAGTATAAAAATGTGTAATCTAGCTTTGAAATATGACCACAAGAAGACGTAACCCAGTTTTGAAGATTAGAAGATTTCTAACTGGATATTTAGAAGCAAAGTGGGGCAATTATAGGAGCCAAGACTCACAATTTCTGAGAAATCGAAGTAAATTTTGTATGTAGATTAGTGGTTTGAGGAAACTCTGTTCCTACACCCCCCCCAAACTCAGTTTGAACTTAATTCAAACAAAAACATGTTTACTCTTTACTTCTCAAACATGTTAAAAACTATATGGAGTATTTGTTGATAAGTATAAATCAAACCATCACAAAGTCTGCAGCTGAGTTTCTTCTGTGTAAGATCTCGTAAAAAGGTACTATTATTTTAACTGACTGCTTTCTCCTAAATGCGTATATGTTTAAATGATTATTTTATTTTATTGTTTTGTTTTTGTTGTTCTTTTTTAACCTGGACCTTTGACAGCATAATAACAATGAAGAAGAGGCTTGTCCACACCTACTAGTTGTCATTAAATATTGCAGTTGTCACATCATGCTAGATATCCGTTATGGATATCCAGTTCAGAGGCATTAGGAGATATCTTGCTTTTGATTTTTTTTAACCTAGATTTTGCTGTTTGAATGAACACCATTTATTCAGAAATAAATTAGGACCCATTTAACTCCCTGCCATCTGTAGTTAAAAGAACTGCATGGCAAAAGAAAGGCCTCCACTTTCAGAGCAGGTAAAATTCTGTGTACATCGCAGCAGCAAAATACTTGGGTTGGTAGAGAAGTGCTTTGTAATATGGCATTTTCCTCTGTTATTAAAAAAAAACTGCTAGATGATGTGGGTCCTTAAATTTCTGGCATTTGTGTCTAGGGCAAAAGTCCTGCCTGAAAACTTGCAAAACTGCAGCCAGCCTATATAGACAATGCTGAGAACCTCTCCATGTTGGCACATAGGTATGGCATATGGTTCCATGTTTGGCATGGAAAAAAAGACCTCATCCATTCATGTTTCTATTTAAAATGATCAATCTTTCCCCTTTAAAAGCTGGCCTGTATCTTTCTGACAAAGGGCTACAATATGCAGTCTTTTGGGGACAATTCACTGAGAGGTAAAATGACTCTTTGTTCTGCTTTTGTGGAGAGGTACTAAGAGTTTGAATAGTAAGGTGCTTTTAAGCCCCAGCCAGATCACACCAAATTTCACAGTATGGACAGACCCTAATTTAATTAAGTCTGTGGGCTGATTTGGTATAGCCAACTTTTTCTATTTGTTATTCTCCATTCATGCTGCTATAGGCATAGGACACTCTAATATATGTGCTCTAATATAATATATGTTTTCTCATGCTGTGGCCTGTTGTGCTCTGTAACTTGGCATGCATCTTAGAAAGCCACAGTCTCTGTGGTTATGATCTTGTGTATAGGGCCTGGCCTATTCCATTTTGATTTGCTGTTTTCTATTTTCCTTGGCTAACCTAAGCTGTTTCTGTGTCTCCTGATGCCAAGATGAATCAAAGAGCCATCAGGTTGCCCTGTTTGGCAAGGAAGGGGACCTGAGACAACAGATGTGCTCATTAAACACCAATAACAAGTTTGTTTCTCATATGCATACCTTCACTTATTATGGCAGGGGATGGAGGACATATTTAACATATCTGTACTGCTCATTAGAACCAAATGATATATTGCCAAGATGCAGTTTCTGGATGTAAACAGCAAAAAATGTATAAAGGCTATCTGATGCGCCCACTAGTTATTCAGACTTCTTGTATTGACTTGTAAGCCACACTGTCATCTGTTCTAGCTATTGGGTGTCTGTGTAAGTTATTAAAAAGGGTTTCCTTGTAAATAAACTTGGTGCTAACATTTCATTTCTTGAGATTCTCACAAATTCCTGCTTTCCCCATGGTTGGAGGCAACTTCCTGTGATGTCCATGCAATGAGAGACGTTGTACTTTTCTTCATACAAAGGCATATTTTTCTTTCAAAAATTATTTCATGTGACTAAAGTGAGTGGATGTACTTATAGCAAATAGTTTGCGTTGGTGGTGCTAAGTGCTTTTCAGTTTCACGCCTTCAGTCAATTTAATTCAGCGATTTATACTCATACTTTTTATAGAGTATTTTTATGGGCAGAGATGCCTATTGAACCAGATTGTTCATATATAACATAATGAGAAGTAAGGACAAGCTACAGAATAGTCAACCAATGGCACTTAATATTTACTGTAACGTGTTCCAAGTATCTGAAGTGTTTCACATATATTATCTCAGTCATTGTTAGAACAGATCCTCAGTGACAAGGCAGTATTATTATTTCCAGTTGCAGGTCAGACTATAATGTTTTGTTTTATAAGTGGCTGCAGCTTTAGTTACATCTCAAATTCTTATTTAGAGCTCAGAGTTCCCAAGTAATACAGTAATTGTTTTGTTGGTTCAGCTAGTAAAATTGCATTTTAGTACATTGCTAGTTTCACTGGTGAAACTTCATTTCATAATTAAGCTGTGCTGGGACTTGAAAAGCCAGTAAACATACAGTAAGAACTAACTTGTCAGACATGATTTTCCTGCTGACCTTATCCCATACACTCATATTCTGCCCATCAGTACCAGCCCAACCATTGGGCAGAGTGAAGTGATTGCTTTAGGCAGCAGCTGCTGAGAAGCAATAGCAAACCTCCCTGAGCTATTTCTCTTGAGTTCTTTGACTTTTCCCTGTCTTGAAGGAGAGGTTTTTGTGTGCCTCAAAGGCAGTCATGCATCCTTAACTTACAGTTTCTTGTCCTCAGGTGCAATGAGGACATTTTTCTATTGCCCATGTTTGAGAAACATTCAACTGTCAATCCAGGTTTATATATATATATTCATTGTTATTGTTGTTGTTGTTATGAAAAATTGATAGATGTCAAGTAATGTGGTATGTCAAGTAATATATATTTCTTCTTCCCTCTCTACCACATTACTTGACATCTATCAATTTTTCATAACAACAACAATAACTATAACTATATATATATATATTCATTGTTGTTGTTATGAGAAATTGATAAATGTCAAGGAATGCGGTATAGGGGGAAGAAGAAATGTAATATAGATTTTTAGAAGAGGGAAGAAAGGAGTGATTGGCGTAGCCATCACAGTTCAGGAATTAGAGAGCAGTCTCTTGAGGGACTAAACAAAGGATGACCAATCAGCATTGTGGGATTTTAATGGATATTTTTTTCCAGACAAATTTGATGCCTTTTGTGAGTAGAAATGCAGATTGGCTATTACATATGCTTGTATGTGCCACAAAGATATTAATATTTTTTAATGCAGTGGTTCAGGATTGTTCTACTTGAAGATCCATTGGAGGAGGGACCCTTAAGTATATGCATGGCACTGAGGCTAAAATTTCTTCTTCTTCTTCTTCTTCTTCTTCTTCTTCTTCTTCTTCTTCTTCTTCTTCTTCTTCTTCTTCATCATCATCATCATCATCATCATCATCATCATCATCATCATCATCTTCTGCCTATAATCTCTGAGCACAGAAGGCTGATTGAAAGCATTTGGGTAGAAACCAAAAGAGAATGAAATGGACATGACTGGGAATGTCTACCAACATCCAAGCTAGACTGAAAACGTGGATGATGCTTTCTGAGATCAGATTACCAAACATTAAATGTGGAGAGATATATTAATAATGAGAAGTCAAGTTCTCTGATATTTGTTGGAAGTCTTACTCTTCCAAGATTGTAAAATACCTTTCTCCCCTTGCTGGCAATTTCATCATACAGAATGTGGAAGAAGTGACATAGGGATCAGCTGTCCTTGACTTGATTCTCACCAACAGGGACAGACAGGCTAACAAGGTGAAAACAGTGGGACTTTTGGGACTTTTAAGAAAAATAAATTTAGTGAGCACAAGGGAAAACTGTGTGAGAGCCGATGGTCAGAAATGTTCAAAAAGAATAGAGTTGACAATGAGTTGAAGTTTCTTAATAATGAGATGTTGAAGGGGCAATCACAATTAGTTCCAAAAAGAATGAAAAGTCAGTGGCATCTAAAGAACTCTGTATGGATGCATAAAGACTAGGAGCTTTCAGATGAGGTGATGTTTAAAAATGGAATATGTAAGAAATGGGAGGAGGTGCTGAAGTAGCCAATATTTCTAGAGAAAGGTTCTGAAGAACTTATATTCCAAATGATGGCTGACCCTATTCTATGTATTTATTTCATTTCTGTTCTGCCCAATTGTTGGATAAAAGCATAAGATGTAGCTCGAAATGAAACATAAGGTAAATTCCCTCTTTACAGATATAGCTACAGAATAAATCAGATCATAATTAACAGTAGGTCACAACCATAACACAAAGACCTAAAAAGCAGCAACACTTTGTTTGGTCTTTATTGAAACTAAAATGTGAGCACATCATTGAAAAGGCTGAGAAATACTGACAGTCCACTGACAATACCAAATGACAGTTGTTTTCATTCTTTGGTATGGAGAAGATTTACTGTACAAATGCTACGTAGTCAGATAAGATACGTAGACAGTGTTTCTACTTTGCTGTGTCATGGACAAATCACAGCTGAAAAGCTTCTTTCAGTTTTCTAAGCAGAGATCTTTCTCTCTCCCTTGCTTCATTTGCTGTCCTAAATTCATCAACCCATTGTTCCTTATAATAAAATTGTTGTCTCCTTGACTGTAATTTATATGCTGCACTGTAGCTGGAAATTTTGCTATCAACTAACCAAATAAACAATGAAACAGAATAGCAATATTGGTTGGATGGTTGGTGTCACGATCCCGACGTGGCCCCTGCTTGTTTCACCAAACTAGGAGATCACGCTATGTGCCCCTCAGCTGCCATGAGTTGATTATATCAACATTACTTATTATTAATAATGGAGGTCCAGGCCATATATTTTAAAAAAAGAATAGAAATTGTTTATTGTTACAAATGTAGGTACTCCAAGCAATGTTGTTAACTCTTAACAAACATTCTCCTTCATTCCCTCTCAATCACCACTTTGCCGCCTAAGCTCCCAAAACTCTCTCAACTCTCCTCAACTCTAACTCCCTCTCTCTCTAACTCCTCCTCCTCCTCCAGAGTCTCTTATATCTTGTGACTCCACCCCTCCAGCACTCCCATTAATCTATGCAGATAGCATATGAATATTCATGATGGGCGGATGCCACAGTAGGTTTCTGTAATGAAAATACAACTTATCTTTGCCCCAGAAGCAGATAAAGTAAGATGGGAAAACAGAATTTAGGCCATCTCGTTCCATGATTAGAATGCTTGTAGAAGACAAAGCCAATTGGAGTAGTGTGTCATAAAACTAACATCTGTATATATGAGTGACAGCTAGCACATATTCCTTTTATGTGCCTGTGAGGATGGAAATACTTTCTTGACAGGTTATCTCATTCAACATTTTATCCTATCAACAACATCTCTTGTCCAACATTTTATATGAACCATGTACGAATCATTGAAGTGTGCAATGTATGATTGCAACGATAGTTTGCAAACTTCACATAATCATGAGGTGATAAGTGCTGCAGAGTAATGCCATGTCCCTCTAAAGTAGGCAACACTGCCTTGTTACTTACATCACTAGATCCATCTGATAAATTATTGTCATTCAAGGTGTGTGCTAATATTGCAGATTAAAATCTTCCTGGTCAGGTTTATGGAAATAAGTTGATTTCAGAAAGCAAGTCTCATTTCTCTGTCTGATATTATATAGATCCATGGTAGTATGATTCTCTCAGTCCTCAAGTGTTATTGAAGAAATGTACTGGATCAGGTGAGAGAAACCTTCCCCAGCTGTCAAAAATCTCTTAACCTTGGCTACAATGACCAGAGGTGATGGAAGCTGTGGTTGAACAGAATTCCTACGCCACTCTTTTTTCATTTCTGTACAAGAATCTATTAGGATGATGTGAGATGCCATTTGCTTTGATAGCTAAAGCCCAGTGCATCAGAAAAATGGACACTATTTCCCCAAGAAACAATAAGAATAAATGAAACTGGCTTATGCTGAGATTGTTGGTCAATTTCCCTTAATTTTATCAACACCAATGAGCAGCAGTATTCCAGGTTTCCGATAAGAATCTTTTCCAGCTGTAGCTAGGTATGTCAGAGGCTGAACTTGCGACCTTCTTCATGCACAATATGTTGCTCTACCACAGTGCTCTGGTCCTTCTCCACAAAGGTAATTGTCTCATACTTCACTCCGTAAAAAAAAAAAAATTAAAGAAAAGTAGAGGTCTGGAGAGGCAAGGGCTTTATTGTTTTTCAAGGGATAGTAACATATAAATACACAGCCTAAATGCTCTACCAGAAAACAGCACGTTGCTTTTGTGTACCTGGCAAGAGATTGGGCTCTTCTTTGTCTGGTTGAATACATTGCAAATTTTGTTCATGCAGGTGCCCGGTGAATTCTGTTCAAATGTGTATTTAGGCAATTGAGCAGGGATCTTGAAAGGAAATTCACTGGCACAAAGGCATTGCAAAAAGAACTTAACTTAATTGGATGCCTTGCACCATCTGATAGCATTTGTTCCATAGCTGAAATCCAGTTGCTAGTTTGAACTAGAGTAGATCTATCAAAACAATTGCTGAATGGTAAGTCAACACTTATGTGGGTTACTCTATTTGGGAGTACCAATTGAATTGAGACCCAAATATGTGACATTTGAACCCACACAGGAACACAATTTTTAACCAATTTTTTTTAAATTTTGAGTACAATCCTTTAAGTTATTTCAATGCAAAAATTGTCTTCCCATTTTTAAAAGGCAACAGCATATACATTCTATGATACATCTGGTTTTTCTCCAGGAAGCTTAACAGGGCTGTTTCTCCAGTCAGCTTTGTAATGTGAATGTAAAACCTACTTTGGCCATACATTATTTAATTTGCATTACAAATGTCTCCACTCTGCTCCAGTTTCTCCTCTGTTACAGAGATTAACATAAATGGCCTATGAGTAGCTCACGGGCAAGTTAAGGTTTGTGAAAAAGTTTGACATTGCAGACGTTCTAGGCATGTGCCAGCTGCATAGGCTCCGTGGTCCCCTGCCATGACCTTCAGCAATACTGAAATTTCAAACTGGGCATTGGATGAGTCTAACCCAAAAAGAAATTAAAAAGGATCATGAACAAATAAAATTTCGACCTGCTTAGAATTGTTGTAGGCAGGTCTTATTTTGAGAACTATGCTTAGTGAGCACTGTGCTCAATGTGCACAAAGTTTGTTTATATGGTCTTAGCAGAACTTAAAGTAATTCATTCCCATTACTCTTTATTACAGTGTTTAGGAAATAATTCATTGTTGTCACTCATTGCAGTGTTATAGAAGAAGCCTATCCCATCATTCACGTTACTTTTTAATTAGTCCCTGTCTTTGGTAAAGAAAAACACTTTAAGAATACAAGAGGAGAGCTGAAATCTTGAATGATTTCTGTCAAACAACATCTTAAGTGCCCTGAAAAAAAATTTGCAATTTAACTAGAGAACATTACTCATTGTACCAACAAAGTAACTCAATTCTTCCTTGTGTTACTTGTAAAATGCAACTGGACTGCACTTCTGTTACCATAAGAAAATAACTCACTGCAGGTACCATATTACATGTAGGGTCCGTTTTAAGGAGAATGGTGGGGAATAAATAAATAAATAAATAAATAAATAAATAAATAAACAAACAAATAAATAAATAAATAAATAAATAAATAAATAAATAAATAAATAAATAAATAAATAAATAAATAAATAAATGTAGTGTGTAACTTGTAAATTATTTGTTCAGTTACTCCTCACTTATATTTCAAATGTATATTTACAAAAAGGGCAAGTAGGAAAAAGAACATAGTTTG
Source organism: Pogona vitticeps (assembly GCF_051106095.1). Taxonomy (NCBI): domain Eukaryota; kingdom Metazoa; phylum Chordata; class Lepidosauria; order Squamata; family Agamidae; genus Pogona; species Pogona vitticeps. The sequence goes on along the minus strand of NC_135785.1, from coordinate 102,550,639 downwards.
CATATTTCAAAAATGTACCGCATATATGAATATAGAATGTGTGTGAGAGCTCCTTGGTGATCAGTTTTTGCCTCAAAATATGTGTTTCAGAACATTTGTTCTATTTATTTATTTATTTATTTATTTATTTATTTATTTATTTATTTATTTATTTATTTATTTATTTATTTATTTATTTATTTATTTATTTGCTTTTTACCCCATCCCCCTAGACAGCGTGTACTCGGGGTGGCTTACAAATATCAGAAAATCATAAAATATAATAAAGCATCATAATCTATGAAGTGTACTGTAGCCAGCTGAAAAACTGGTTATTTTTATGTCAAATTTTATGTCAAATGTCAATACTTTTTCTACTGCTTTCTTCATTAGGGACTTCTTTAGGTCAGGTCATATGGACCCATGTATCCCATTAGAAACTGGAACATCCTGAATCCTGATGGTTGTGTCTATTATGAGAACTCAGCCTGAAAGAGTCCTTAGTGTTCCGTGTTCCAGTTGGAACATAAGCAGCATTTCAGAGTTGGAAACACTCCTTGTCTCAATGCTGGTGTGTTACAGACACTCTTATCTATGGAACAAAGACATCTAAGGTGTTTTTTGTTTGCTCTGTAAAGGGTCCATTCTGTCATTTCCACTGTATTGGATACCTGTTCCGTACATTATATCAGAACACAATCTTCCACAGATTGTCTGATAACAAATGTGTGTAGTTCCCGAAGAAAATGCCACTGGCATTTTTCAATAAAGTGTGAACATCTGGCCAAAGAATTGAGGCATTTCTTATAATAAATTACTATGGGAAATGTTGACATTCATGGGTCAGAATCCTGTTGCTGTTTTATGCTTGTATAAGGAAAATCATGTAGGTTTTGGCAGCAAATTGCTGGTTGCGATCAGGAAATGGAACCAGCATTTCATTAATGAGTGGCAATGCGTTAACCAAATTTAGGCAGTTCTCTTACAGAACGATAAACCAGCAGTAGGATTCTGGCCATGGTTTATACTGTGATTGCAACAGCTCAGCCTTCCACAACATGGTGCTCTCCAGATGCTTTGGATTATAACTATTGCAAGACTTCTTCTTTTTTTTCTTTTAAGAACTGTCAGAATTATAAGTCCCAACCAAACAGAGGGCACCAGGTGGGGGAAGGCTACAGTAGCCTCTTAGGAAAATCAGCTTTCAATACCTGTTACTTTCACCAGCTCCAAACCTGGCATAACCTGTAAGGCAGTGCTGTATGGCAGTGTAAATACAACACATCATTTTATTGTGGACATCAAAGAATCTTAAGGGGGGGCTGAGAAACAGGAAAGCAACTTTGAAGATCTACATCCACATTTTTATTTTCTCTTCACGATAAGAAAGGTGAGGTATACAGTATTTAGATTAATTTCTAAAGAGGCCTGTTTAAAGATATCAAGAGTGTGAGCCAGCAAATGAACCTGAGGCATAGAGGAATCATTAGAAAAGGCACTCCAACTTCTGAAATTATAGACTTGCCAACTGGTTAAAGAATGTTGAAGCTTGCATCCTTTGTTTCACCCTAGCAAACATACTTGGTACTGACTCCCACAAAATGTTATATCATTTAGGTTACAGATGGGGAAGATGTGATTTTTGAGTGCTAATTTTGTAACTAGAGCCAGGGTAACAATAATTCAGCAGCACAACAGTCTTCTGTTTTCATCATTTACTTCTCTCATCAACTTGTCCTTTGGCATCAGTGTCAGAGTTGCATCATAATTTGCAATTGTGAGACAGTTAACTCAGTTCTCTCATCGGCTCTCCTACTGCCTCTTGAGACATCCATGGCCAAAGTTAAATCTAAACAACCCCATTATTTCTCTGGAAGTTGAGTTAAAATGGTTGTTAAAATGTGCAGCTTCTCAAAAATTTGTCTCTTGGCTTTTCAGAGCTTAATACAATTTCTTATTAAGTAGAGGAAGGCCAAACCAGTGGGAAGAACTGCTTTCTTTTTATTTCAACAAGAAACACAAAGCAAAACAAAAGCAAAAAAACAACAACATTGTGGCACCTTGCATCGATGGGAATTTCTTTTTATCTTCGTTATATTGTTAGCAGTGAAAAAAAAGAGTCAGTATTTCACAATACTCTTTCCAGGCTTGGTGCTGTTGATTAAACTGTAAGAAAAATCCCTGGTGTGGTATCCTGTACCTCTCCACAGCTAGAAGCAGTCATAAAATAAAATTACAGACAGCTCCCCTCCCCCACTTTGTTGCATTTGAGTGTCAAATACTGTACTCAGCATGCTTTGTTTAAGTTGGTCCAAGGCCAAAATTAGTTTTGTGGGGGAGTGAAAAAGTACTGAGCACTATTATTGGGGAAATAGGCAATGTGTTGGGATTGCTCTTACCTTGGTCGCAAGTATGTGACAAACAGACATTTCCAGAGAAATAGCTGCATTAATCTGCTATCTTTTGCAGCAACAAGAAGCAAGAATGTGGTGACACCTGTAATAGTAATAGTTGTGTGCAACTATATGTGTAAGTTGATTCTGACTTACATTCACCCCTTCCGGGGTTTTTTAGTATTCAGAGGTTCTTTACCATTCACTTCTTCTGGAAGTGCTCTGCGATGGTGCTTCTTGCTCAAGACTACACAGACTGGCCCTTCTCCTGGGAGGCACCAGAGGAAAGCAAACTCCCAACTGCTTGTTCCACAACCAGCTGCTAAACTCAATGAGCTATCTACCCAGCCAACTTTAGCTAGTCTTATTTGGCATAAAATAAAGGGAATCTAACCCCCTTATATTCGCGAAGGCTTTCACGGCCGGGATCTAATGGTTGTTGTGGGTTTTTCGGGCTCTTTGGCCATGTTCTGAAGGTTGTTCTTCCTAAAGTTTCACCAGTCTCTGTGGCCGGCATCTTCAGAGGACAGAAGATACCGGCCACAGAGACTGGCAAAATGTTAGGAAGAACAACCTTCAGAATATGGCCAAAGAGCCCGAAAAACCCACAACCTCTAGCCCCCTTGTTCAAATGCCTGAAGAAGGACATCTGAAGAACTGGGCTACAGTCCTTGCGAGTTTATACCCAATAAACCTTGCTAGTCTTTAAGACATCGGAAGGGGACACTTGGTAGTTTCTGCTGTGATAAACATTATGCTCTGAAGGGCTCTATAAAACCTCAGAAGGAAGAAATTAGAATTTACAAAATAGAAATATACCATAATAGTTTCTTGTTCATATTACGTACTACATAGATCCTTGTCTAAGGGGCATGCTATCTATTTGAAGAGACAGAACACACATTTTGCTGTCATTCGAACTTATCACAATGGTCAGTGTTTTACTTTCCTCCATAAGAATGAGTGACAACTACTTGCATGGAAGGAAAGAGAGAGTTGTGCCATTGGCCTCTCTATGCCCCAGGAGATCTGAGCCTGCCTCCATTTACATATAACTTTGCCTTGAGTTCTGTTCTGTGGGACTTTTTCTGCTCAAAACACTTTCTGGATATAACCCAACTTGGTATGAATGATCAATGTTCCCAAGAAAAGAAGAAAGTCTTCACCAGAGGGCTTGCTTGTTGCTATGTTAGAAAAGCAGAATAATGTATTTTACCTTGTTTTCGACTAATCTTGTTCTCCTACAAAGCTGCACTGACAGTAGAATGTGGAAGAAAAGAGGAGGAGGAGGCAATGAAAAGAAACTGTCAGAGTTTTGGCTTATTAACACAATAGTTTCTGTGTGCCCTTCTGCTGAAACTGGGCCATTTGAGTCCTTAGTAATAATAGCTATTGAGAAAACACACAACAGCTTTGAAATTTGGGAATCATAAACGCTTCTAGCTTTCCACAAGATGGAGGTTGGTTAGTTGTTTTTCCTCAGTGCAGCTTTCACCGCATTTTTGACCTGCATCCTTCTGAAAAGGAGAGGTTTTGACCCCTCAACAGAAGGATGCCTGTTTTCCTTTAAAATCTCAGCATGGTTTTGCTGCAGCTAAAAAAAAGTACTGGTACTATGAACCTGATGATGATCAGATCCCAAACAAAATATTATTTGAATCTTTCATATGTAGTCACCAGGTTTCCAGCAGGAATAGACTACTGTGGAGGAGCTTCTTCTCCAGTTTCTCTTCCATGTTAACAGCAACCAGGTGAATTGCCTGTAACAGGTTCAAAGGGAATCTAAGACCAGCTGCTTCAGTGTTTAGGGTTTCAAAGTGTCTGCATTTCCATCTGGATGTGTAGCTAGTGAAATGTAGTATGAGGTGATACCTGGCCATCACTGTCATCCAAATTAAACCTGTGACACTCAAGGGAAAAGTGGGCAACATACTCTTACTGGAGGGTGTGGAAAGGGATTGTTAGTTGTATAAGGAGGGACTGGGCCAACATGATACAGGAAGTCTGTCCAAAATGGCCCTTAGTGAGAGAGGAGCTGTAGAAAAGGCCCTTCTGCAACTGTGTTTCTAGTGTTATGCAGTCTGAACCAATTCCAAATACTTATGCCTTCTAAGAACCAGCTATTACAAACTTGCAGTCAAAGGGAAGGCAGGATGACCCCCTCCATTTGCACCAGCTCAAGAGTCAGTCCAATTGTTACAGTGAGCAGAACCTGCTTTCCCTTGTCAATTTTTATTTTATAGAACTCTTGCCCCTTGAAGACTCATCAGTCATTTTTTTTTGAAGAGTAGCTATCCTTCCATTTTAGAGAATATTTGGTGATAAATAAGGCACATGGGGGTGGGCTTCATCAGTCTGCTTTAATTGTAACAATTGTTCAAGTGGGTTTTAGTGTCTGCCTATATTTTAGAAGTGTGTAATTCACAGACCACAAAGAAGAAACATCTGGTCTTTAGAGGCCACAAAGAAGAAACAACCAATAAAGTGGTTGCTTTGTTATATGTTAAACCACTGGTTCTTAACCTTTGTTACTCAGATGTTTTTGGACTGCAACTCCCAGAAGCCTTCACCATCAGCTCTGCTGGCTGGGGTTCCTGGGAGTTGCAGTTCAAAAACACCTGAGTAACAAAGGTTAAGAACAACTGTGTTAAACTATCAACAATAGGACCTGCGGACATGCAGTGCTGATCAAGGTGCAGAGGAGAAGATTCTGGATAAAAATATGTTTTAAAATATTTAAGCAGTTTGATTTCAGTATGGAAACCAAGTGCTTCTTAGCCCTACAGAGCTTGTAGTCAAAGTAGGGTTTCCCCCCACCATTTCAGTCTAATTTAATACAGATTTGAATGCTGCTTGTGCTCTGTGCAGTTGAGCTAACCATATGGGAAGATTTGCAACTGAAGTGTTTAAAAAAAAAAACTGCAAACGTTCTCTTTCATTCAAATTTAAACTTGATCTTTCCAGTAGAGCATATCCCAAGGGACCAGTTTAACAGAGACAGTAAAATATTCATATTTCTTTCAAACATTTATTTGTACAATGTTAATACATTAGAAGAGAGGAATATGACCTTCTCTTTCTCTCCGTCTGTTAATGAGGAGGACAGTTCTCTGAAATAGCAACATCTTTAATATGTCTGTAGCCGGCTGGATAGCTCAGTGAATTACATTTCTGGCTGCAGAGCCAGAGGTTGGTTATTCAGTCCCCTACTGTGCATCCCAAAAGAGCCAACCTGTCTAGCCTTGGGCAAGCTGCAGTCTCAGAGTGCCTTCAGAAGAAGGGAATGGAAAACTACTTCTCTGTGTTCTTTACCTAGAAAACTCTGAAACGGGTCGCCATAATTCAGAATGGACTTGACAGAACACAATTATTTATTATTAATATGTCTGTAGAATAAATTTATGAGAATGCAGGATTCACTACTATATTCAGGTGGGAGGCTGCGTTGTCATTCCTTATTCTCTTTCTGTGTTTCTCTGGCTTTCCATTTGAACTAAATTTAGCTTGTGGTTCTTGCTGTAGCACTGCATTAACCAGCCAGTCCAGTCTCATCTGATTTTGGAAGCTAGGTAGGATCTGAGCTAATTTGTACTTGGATGGGAGGCCACTATGGAATACCAGAGATCCCCAGGTAGGGGGAAGAAACATTTCACCTCAAATCCTGGAGAGTTGTTGTCAGATAGCTGATAATATGGACCTACACAGACTGATAGCAATGGTCTAACTCAGTTTAAGATAGCCCTCTTTAATTCCTGTGTTCCACATCATCTAGAAATGTGATTGGGATGGATAGAATACAACCACCTCCAAGAGAACCTTGAAGGTGGATTGCAGTGGGTTTTTATTTTATGCTTTTTTTAAAGTTTTCCTGCTCTATAGAATGTCCTCTCCATCTTGGCCCATTGGCTTTGATATTATCAAAATTTTGGATGCCTGATCAAGCAATTTCTCTGCTTCCAAGTATTTGAGAGAATGTGATTGGCCAGTTCTTGAACCCATCAGCTGTAGGCCAATCATCCCTGTACAATATTTTGTTCTTATGCGTGCTATTGTAAAAAACGTGCTTGTGAACAGAAGATCAGCTACCTCAGGTGTTCAAGGATTAAAGACCAGAGCTTTAAAAAGTTATTTTTATCTATCTATCTATCTATCTATCTATCTATCTATCTATCTATCTATCTATCTATCTATCTATCTATCTATCTATCTATCTGTCTGTCTGTCTGTCTGTCTGTCTGTCTGTCTGTCTGTCTGTCTGTCTGTCTGTCTGTCTGTCTGTCTGTCTATCTATCTATCTATCTATCTATCTATCTATCTATCTATCTATCTATAGTGTGTGTGTAACCATTTGAATGTACTCACCTCTGACTCATGGGAGGTTACTGTGCAATCCATTATTTTGTGGGGAGAAGAGGCCTTCTAGAAAATTAGCAACATGTTCTTCCAAGCTTTGGTAAGATTTTGATTTCTGGAGCTAATTATCATGACAGTGTTCTTTGTCACACTTCAAAGAAGTTAATAATCAAAATATTTGAGCAAGGTTTCTCAACTGGTTACATTTCAATCTTAAGATAAAAGCGAGGAAGAAATAATCACCTTCGCAAATACAACGAAAAAATAATCATCTCATTTTTGGAGTATTTTTTTAAAGGTGGCATACCTGTGCCTTCCACCTGCTTTTTATGTCCTCTCTGAGAAATGGATCAGAACAGCATTCTGTAATTAAAACTTTAAGTACCTGTTGTGTTTTTAAAGCCTACACATGGCTTTTGATAAACCATTTCCTCAGTTAATGAACAGTAAAGTTTAATTGGATGTATTATTGCGTGATACAGATGAACATCTAAATATAAGATCAAAAGCAAAGTGCAATAAATGCAAAATAATGCATGCAATTAAATAACTTTTGCTGCTGTTAAAATGCAGATTTGTCTTCTCGCAACTGACAGAGTACTAAAGAGTTCTGAGAACTGTTATTTTTCTAATAATATGGTTCCTATTTAAGGAAAGAGTAAAGTAGGTTTTAAAAAAAGACGTGGCATACATCTGCAGTGCCTTATAGCCTTATACATTTTGATTGAGGGCCAAATTTCACAGACAGTGAGCTGCAATACCATGTAAGCTTAGCTACGGTCCATCCTGGCTTTAGAGATGATGATCAGGCGTTTTTACCTGCAAGCTATCTGAATATTCTGACCCTTCCAAAATATAGAAAAGCTTTTACATTGGCAAAGTTTAATGTACTTCCTTCAGTCCTGCTGGAAGGCAGATACAAGAACATTCCCTATGAAGAGCGCTTATGTCCTTGTGAGGCTGGTGTGGTGGAGACACATGGTTGGCCATGTTCTATTGTATTGCTCCTTCTACACTGGTTTCTATGACACTTTTATTCGTCCAATTTTGCAAAGCATCCCCGGTAGAGATGATGAGTACTATACATGTTATCTGCTGGCAGACCAGTGTGCATCAGTAACGATTAAAGTGGCCAGCTTCTCTGCAGCAGCACTAGTCTGCAGGCGAGAAATGGTGCCTTAATCCTCTAGATATATACATGTTTGTATGAATATGTGAATATGTATGCATTGGGGTGGGGTTATGCTTCTAACAATTATCTATGGAATTTGTCTCCCTAAGATTCTGCCACACATAATCTATATTACAGCTGTATTGATACTGTTTATTTTTATGTAGTTGTTCTGTGTTATTCACATCTGATCTGTAGATCGTACAAATAAAATATATATACAGTATACATGTGATGCTGGAATATCTGTGATTGGTTCTCCTGAGTTCTTTTTGGACAGGGTAAATCCTGCCGAGGATTGTCTGATAGAGGTGACTTATTCAGATCAGGCTGTGACATTAGGGCTTAGCCCTTTCCCTCTGCACTCTTTTCATACTCCATTCCCTTCTCCACTCGGACCCATTAGCTATCATTCAGAGAAAAACCTACAGTAAAGTATCTGTGGAAAGTATCATGGTAGAAGAGAAATAAATATTTACGGAAATTATTTTGTACCTCAGCAGTCTTGGTTTGGCCATTCAGATCTGAATGTGCAACTTGTAATCTTCAAAATACAAGCTTGTTATTTGTTGATTAGATATATATCTTCCACTTTTTTGCTAGCTCGGAGAGGCGTTTAGCAGTTTTTCCAGATGCAGGTACTGTTCCCAAAGGGCCTTTCCTGATCTTGATAGGAGGCCCTCAGAGTAAGTAGTTGAAGCACCATGGTCAGCTTCATGTTAATCCCCTGCTTTGATAACCTTCCCCAGGCTCTTTGGCTGAGCTGATGAACTAACACGCTCAGTCCCTGGCATTAAGGGGATTTGTTCTTCAAGAGGTTCAGGCTTCGTTGTCATCCTTGTGTCAGAAGCAATCCAGTGGTGTTTCCAGAGTGAAAGGATCATTTGACAATACACTGTTGTTACCCAGAGGATGCTCAAATGCGCTCACAGTTCTAACATTCTTTGGGGAGGCTCAACGTTTATAGATTCCAGAGATCTATATTTAGCTTGATCCTTGATCTCTGGTTAGAACTTAAAGACATTTTCTTTGGGTTAAAATTTTAAATCAGAACAGCCAGTGGCTATGCTGGCTATGATCATTGAGGAGATGTACCAATACAGAAGTGTAACTTTACCTGGATCTAGGTCTAGTCCAGGCCCTGTCTAGTAGTGAGATCAGGATCAGTTTCCAGCCCTCCAATACCAACCTGATGGATCTGGTCTCTCCTACCTTGCCTGTGTTCAGGCTATCCATGGTGGGCAATCCTGAGCTGGAATTGGTTCACAGTCTAAGACCAGTAATTATTTCTGCAGGGTTCTGATTTTCTGATTTGAGCAGGCAATGTAATGGAAGTGGTAGGTTCATTACACATACCATTTTATAATATTTAATGCTTTTCTGTCAAATACTCTCAGATACAAAACACGCTCTGCTGCCAGTTGCCAAATGCAGTTTAAAATTCCAAATTTAGTACTATCAGCTGATGTATAATGTATTAGTTTGGAGGGGGAAGATCTGTGAATTTCCTTCTAGTGAGTCTTCAGTACTTAAATTTCACAGAGGACCACATTGAGAAGCAAGTTTGCTTCATCTGCATGCCATGTCTTCCTTCTTGCCTTGAGAAAGATAAGCAGAGTGCCAATTCCTCTTTCCTTTTAAAGTGGGCCATTGTAGCAGGCAAAGATATAGCGCTACTTATTGACCAGGCCTGGAGGAGGAGTAGGAGTAGGAGTGGGTGACTCATCTGAAGGCTCTCACCTCTGACTGGTGGGATGGACCATAAGTGTCCCACCACAAAGGTAATAGGAGAGAAAGACCACTGTGATAGTGCGCTGACAGATAACCTTGTTCTGGGAAATAACAACTAAGACAGTGTTGTGTTGTCACCTTAATCAGGGAAGAGGGTAAAGAAAGACATGGATTATGAGGAATGACCAACCTGCCCCAACCTGGACCCCTTTGTATATGTTGTCTGCAGTTGTCAGTACAGGAATTGCAGTCCAACATATCTGGAAGTCACTGGAGGGAGGGAGGCTGCTATAGGGAGAAAAATAGCAAGGAAGAAGGATCAGGAGAAGTGTGAGTGAGTGATTTGTTATGATATCATTTGTAGTAAAGACAATATAGATTAATCTGTGCATTAGCAAATTTAAATCAACAATCTCTTGGATCCTGTGTGAAGCCATTTTGAAATTCAATCATAATTTACTTTCAACATGCTATAATGTGACTTGGTTCCCAGTCTTCCAGTAATAAAAATGTCTGGGGCTCAGCTCATGGCTATGAGTCCTACATATATCCTTTGCAAAATGTTGCATTTCTCAGACTTTATCCAAATCTCATTTTGGAAATATCTTTATCCTGTTCTGGAGAAGGTTCATACAAGGGTGGAGGCAGAGTAAAAAGTCTCTGAGCTATTTATTCCCTTCCTTCATTTGGCACACACTCATTAAATTGATCCTTTTCCCAGACAGCTCTTTCTAATTGGACTCTGCTTTCCTTTCTCATTAGTATACTTTTAGGAGGATTGAAATAGGGTATCTGTGTGTTGGGGGAGGTGAAGGTGGAGGAGTTATGTCGAAGCTCATTCAGTTAAATGTATCACTGTGTCAAGTGCTAGCTTCCTAGTATTCCCATCAGGTAAAATACGTAAAGCTGAGTCGTCTGCTTTGCAAATGCCTTTGCAAAATGCTGTTGGGTTTGCTAGAAGTTACGTACTTTGTACGATGATTAGGAACACAAGGATTTAGGAAGCTGCTTTCTGCGAGTAGGACCATTGATCCTTCTAGCCCGGTATAGCCACCTCTGACTGGCAGCAGCAGTTTTCCAGGCTTTCAGGCAATATTCTTTCTTAGCCCTACCTGGAGATCCCTGGTATTTCCTTTTGATTGCCTGTCAAAGTACTAGCCAGGTTTGACCCTGCTTAGCTTCCAAAATCAGACAGTAACAATTGTATCCAGAGAAGATAGTATGGTAGTGAAGAGAAACTACAGTGAAATCTGAGTATTTATGTGGTCTCTTCATCCAAGGTGGGGAAGAAACCCTGGCTTCTTCCTGTGCTGCTATAGTAATGTTGGCACTACTCATGTGGTTCATTGGCTCCCACATCATACAGGTCTTTCCCACCAAATTAATGCCCACTTGGATGTCTGGATGATGACTCTGAGATGGGTTGTCCTCTAAATCTGTCAACACAACTGATCTGATATTGGACCTGAGGTACTAGTTGACCACGGAGCAGCAATGGAGGATGCACATTGACTGCTGAGGAGGAATGGTCTCTGCTGGCACCAGGTAGGAGTGTAGCAGCAACACTTTTGTGTGGCATTTCCGATGGAGCATTCCCCTGTTCCAACTTTGACTTCATATCTGCTTAAATAAGAATATGGTATTCATTCTCCTTTGGCTGCTGCCACTCAATTATTGTGCCAACGCTTTGCCTTAAGGAAATCCTAGGTCCATGACACCTCTGATTTGAAAGAACTGCTGCGATCTAAATCAGGAATGTAGATCTCCTGTTATATTGTTCTCACAGAATGAGAAATTGTAATATTCTTCTCACCAGTAAAGATGGTGAAGAATTTTGAGGGGATCCTGATGGAGTCAATAAGAATGCATTTTGTACACATTGCAGACAAAAACAAAAGAAAAATGAAGATAAAGAACAATCAAAAAAGGCAAAAAGATTGTAGCACCTTAAAGACTAACTATTATATTTTAATGTATATTGTAATATATAACATATATTTCATAGTAAAACAGTCTTTAAGGTGCCACAAGCTTTTTGTCTTTTTATTTGTTTTTATTTTCATTTTTCTTTTGTTTTTTACTATAATGTTTGCATAAACTAACATGGCTACATCTTCTACCACTACAGTTTTGTACGCAGAATGGCTACAATTGTACAAAATTGCTTGTTTTGGCACCAATTTGTCTAATTTGTGAATTGTGCAGATTGTGTGAATTGCCTAAAATTAGGCGTAGTACTGTTTTGTTTAAGAAACTGAAGCACTAGATAGGTTGTCAAGATCTGTGTTAATAGTAGGTCAGTTCTTCTGTGTGTTTGTGTGTTTTACTTCTCAAAGGGAAAGGAAAGGTAATTTATGCAAAGTACAGATGCCTCAAGAAAAGGGGAAAGAGCTTTTTTGTTTCATTCTCAGATGGATGCAAGGAATCTTGCAGGACTTTAAAATTTCTTGTTGATGTATATCAGACAAAATAATTGAGAATGAGGAATTTATCAAGGATTCTTTCCACTTGTAGTCGAGATAGATAATTATATACTAGATGAACAAATAGTTCAGGCTAGTATAATGTGCTTGTGACATTTACCACGTGGGCCCTGCTTGTTTCACCAAACAAAGAGCTCACGCTATGTCATCCCACCAGCTGACACCAATTGTGACGTTCACTCCTTTGATGCACCTAGGTGTTGTGTCCTCACAAAGCGTTCAGTCTTCTCTTTCCCTCATTGCCACCAGTGGATTTCCTCTATCCACAATATAAAAGACTTTAGTCAAACACTTGTCTGGTAACTGCCAACAGAACTTATTTACTGAAGTGTATCATATTTAATCATAATCACAGATGTTCTTCAGATATTTGTTGTACACAATAAAATCATTAAAATACCATATATCTTGCCACATAACCAATCACACCCTGCTCTATCTATCATGACCAGCTTATCTCTATTAGTATCTGTTCCTTCTCTCACTATCTCTCTGACTATCTGACTATCTGCAAAATCTATATGTCTTTCATCTTTCTCTGCCAAACCTTTTTATCCGTTGACTCTGCCCCTCCAATCCTCTCATAGGTTGATGCAAATGAGATCCTGACTATGAGTGACAGGAGTGACGTGGGGCAATCATCACAGTGCTGTACGTGGTTATGGGGCAAATTATAAAACTTATAAACAATCACATCTTATTGTTGATCCTCCTTTTTGACATCCAAATGAAAAAGAAGTATTCTGCAATATTTTATTCTATGTCCCACCCTCACTTCCTTTAGCCTTCAGCTAAGGCAGGGCTAGGGAGAGTTTAGCCTTCCAGATGTTGAACTGCCCCATCAGCCCTAGCCACCATGACCAATGGTCAGGGAGAATGGGTTTGAAAATGGACACCATCTGGAAGGCTGCACATTCTCCATCCATGAGCTAAGGGTTGGCCCCAAAGGACTCTACTTTTCTCATGTTAGCTATTGTTGGCCATGGTGTCCCAGTCATGAGCCTGATTCATCTCTCTCTCTCTCTCTCTCTCTCTCTCTCTCTCTCTCTCTCTCTCTCTCTCTCTCTCTCTCTCTCTCTCTCTCTGTGTGTGTGTGTGTGTGTGTGAATCAACTGGACTAGTGTGCACCAGAAAATTGAAGCAGGGAGTCATCAGTTACCAGCAAGAAGCCACCACAAGTTACCCTGTTTGCCTTCCAGAGGTGTAACTGTGCAATAGGATTTTGGCCATTAAATCTCGTTTGTACTCCACTGTTCCTTTAAAGAGATGGGTTGGCATATATTGGGACAATTCAGTGGTATACTCTGAACAAGGCAGGCAGGAGTCAGTGATTATGACTTGCCTATAGCTTCCCCATGGGCCTCCTCATTTAAACCAAGTATTTCTGCTCTGGTTTAGGGATGCTTGAGGATTTTGACCTTTCTGAGTTTCTGATGTGAACTGACCCAATCCACAGCATTCAAAGGAATACGTGGATCAGAATATAATTATCCTTTGGATGGCACTCAGAAGACCTGGTTTCAGACTATCACTCAACTGTGAAACTGCCTCCATGATTCATCGCACAGACTTGTTGTGATGTAACAACCTCTGTGATGCAGTTTTAAACTCAAAACAATATACTGTGTATTATCTAATGAATACTATAGGATAAAATAAATTTGGAAACATGTAACTGAAGATAAAATAAATTTATAGATGCGTATTTTCCAAGAGAATGTCTACAGAAATTTATTTTTAGACATGTGTGTATTAATTCCTGTGTGCATTTTATAACATTCACACATTTGTGTGGAAATACTGTAATATGATATATATACAGTAAATGAACGCAGGTAAGACTGACATGGATTGGACATAGACAGATGTATTCCAGCTGTACGTTTAGTTAAGGTTCCAAAGCTTATCTGATTTGGACTTTCCACTGTGAATTGGACAAAAACTTCCCTCCTCCTGGCAAAGTTCACTGTCCTTGTGAGCAGTTGTCATCCCAGGTAGCAACTGATGAGTTGTACTGTCGTATTGTTTAATTTTCATACCTGGAGCAGTAGCTTTGTCGTAGATTTTGATGTGAAATGATTCCCCTTTCAAGGTACATTGTCTTTTATAAGGATTTAGTGTAACTTCCTGTGGCATGCTGGTATAGATGCAGTCACAACTACAAACCAACTGATTCTGCCTCCTCTAATGTGCTGTAGTAGAAGAAGCAGGATTTCTTATTTTTAGAGGTCGGATCTGAACTTTAGAAAGCCTGCTGTAACAAGGTCAATTGAGGGGAAACATTTCCACACCTGAACCTTCCCCTCCCAGCACAAACCTTAAAAGAATGGTTATGTGACTCAAAGGACTTTTCAAAGACTCTGGCACTGATTCAGTTTCGATCAATTCATAGAGCTTTTACAGAGTGCAAGCATAATTAACCTTTTTTTAGTGCTGATCCCTGTGGTAAACACACAGTAAAAGTAGAGTTCTACTTTTGTGTGGTGATGTCCAGATTATAGTAGGTTTATTTTAACATGTGTTGGGGCTGGCTCAGAGCTTGGAATCAATTAGTTGGCATGAACAAATTACTTGTAATTCATTTATTTCTCCAATAAATAAGATTTTATTTATTTTTCAGCTTTTACCCTGCCCATCTAGATTCAACGAATCTACTCTGGGTGGCTTACGGTCCGAATATAAAACAAAATTAAAGCAAACAACAATATCAAACTTCATAGAGATAAGCAAAGTCCAAGATGGTAAGAGACAAGGAACTAAGAATTGGAAGGGGGGAAGGCCTGCCTGAAGAACCAAGTCTTCAGCTTGTTCTTAAAAACTCCCAGCGAGGGTGCCAGGTGAATTTCAATTTATGTATTTATTAAATTTATTAAATTTATACCCCGCCCATTTAGTCAACTGACTACTCAAGGGGCAAATGTTCCAAAGGTGAGGGGCCACCGCGGTTTCTAGTTCTCTCCTTCCGGCCCTCTCTCCGGGTCAAGCCCTTCAACTGCCTACCCTGGCTAGATCGAGTGATGAGAGTAGAACTAGGTGGGAGCAGGCGCTTTGTCAGGTATTGAGATCCTAAACCATTTAGGGCTTTATATGTAAGCATTAATACATTGGTCAATGCAGAAATGAATGGGCAACCAGTGTAAGGCCATCAGAGTGGGGGAAATGTGATGATATTTTTTCCACCCCAGTAAATAATCTGGTGGCTGTGTTCTGGACCATTTGTAGTTTCCGCATCAATCTCAAGGGCTGCCCATGTAGAGCAAATTACAGTAGTCTAATCTCGAGATTATGAGCGCATAGACCAGAGTGTTGAGTGCTCCAGCATCAAGGTTGGAGCACAGCTGGGCAATCTGCTGAAGATGTAGATGGGCGATGCAAACGACAGACGCTACTTGAGACTCCATGGTAAGCACTGTGTCAAGATGAACCCCCAAGCTGTGGACCACACTCTTTGTGGTTAGAGTTCCCCCCTAAAAGAGAGGGAGCTTCCCAAACCACTGATAGGAGGGGTGCCCATCCTCAAGACCGCCGTCTTGTCTGGGTTCAGCCTCAGTCCATTCTCCTGTATCCATTGCAGTACAGCCCCAAGGCAGTTTTAAGTATATTACATAATTTTTATTTTTTTATTTTAAAGAATATAAACTGCACACATACACAGAAATGGAATACATAATGAGTTTAATACATACACACGAAGTGCTGGAACCCTTTGAAGACATGCATTCTTTATTTCACTCATGGTGCCCCATTCCTCTTCCAAAACTCAATTGATTCTTTTGATGATGAATTGATTCTTCCCTTTAATTAATACATAGTCAGGAAAAACTCCCCAAATATCTTCAAAGGTATTTTTGTTTGTCAAACCCTTTTTAAATCTAAGATCACAAATTAGTTTATCATTAATATCATCATTCAATACTTTTTATGATTCATTTAATTGAAATTCACTCTTTAATTTACAGTTTTTACTTATAATTAATCATGCTGCAGATACTAAGTTTGTTATCAATCCTTTTACTGTCCAGTTCCATTGTTCCTTATCAAATACTGATAACAGTGCTGTTCTTGGGATGAAGTACTGTATATGACATTATAATTGTAACTTTATGGCCCAAATATTTTTGTCCAGCTAAACCTGCGCTGTGGGAATGATGTCATCATCAGTGGCAGATCACTCTTATTAAAGACATTCTTTTCCATTTTGGGGTGTCCACTGCTTATGAGATGAAGTCTAGTCCAACCTAACAGTGAAAAATAAAATCTTTAATATGTGGCAACCTGCCACTGAAGATGACATCCTTCCCATTTTCCAGACAAAACTGGCCAGTGGATTTTCGCCAGTGAGGGATAACTGCATTATGTATGCAGGGTAAAGATAGCTTTTAGCTACTTTTATGATTTAGTGGTCTCACTAAGTGGTGAAGGAGAAATGTCACATGGTTCAGGTGTTGGCTTGTGGTGTGCCTTCTGTTGCTCCTTCATATTCTGTTGTATATACTGAGGGTATAACAAGGTAGATGGAATAAGAGTGTATTTTGTAGTACAGGCTGATGGCTTATAGCATTCAGATGTATTGTAAAAGTAAGTGTTTTAGTTACTTCTGAAAAACAAAGCTATTTCTATAACTCAATTTTGGAGAGTGCCTTGCTGAGATTATAACTGGAACTAATTATTTTTTTAACATTTTCCAAACTCTGGCCTGCACAGTTCAAGTTTCTTGATTTGTATCAAGTATATGCTTTTGCACGTGGTATAGTGTACAAGAAAACAGGAATTAAAATTCAGATCCTATAGAGCAGTGGTCCCCAACCTCTTCCCAACCACGGACTGGTTGGGGTGTGTGTGGTGCACCCGCATGGGGGCGGAGCTCTTTCTCGCGCATGTGCACGTCATGTTCAGGGGCGCCCGTGTGTATGTGCGCAATGCTCTCATGGGATGGAACACACTCGCGTACATGTGTGCAACAGCACTCGTGGGGGGTGCTCACGGGGGGTAGGAGATCTGTGTCCATGGCCTGGGTCACAGACCGGGAGTTGGGGACCTCTGCAATAGAGTCTATGTAGAATGTAAACAGATAAATCACAGATACCATATTAACTTATGCATAAATACACATTGACTCAAGACTTAGGTAATAGGTGTAGCATACCTGGAATTGCTACCTCCAGTGTTGCTGCTGGTATCTTTTTTCTGATATTTCTCAATTATTTATCTTTCTTGTTATCTAAAATTCCATGATATAACATAGGAAGACAAGCATCCTAACACAGATCGTGGAAAGGTGTTAACTCTCTGGCATCTAGGGTATGGCTGCTGAATGTCAGCTGGCCCCTAGAAAATCTTCTTATACTATCAAAGGATGATACATGGAGCAAGAGTTTATTCTTACCATCAGTCATAGATAAAAAGATGGTCTTGAATGTTGACTGAAGCAAACATGATTGATATCAATACTTTGGACAGATTTGAATGGATAGTTCTGTGTCCTGAACAATCTGTCTTGCTTCTCATGTATAAAACACCGAAGGTGAGCAACTGAATCCTGCCCGTGGAGTTCTGCCTTCATCCTGATTCCACTGTGAACCATCTTCTTTCACAGGGGGTGTGGCTGGGGCGGGGGTCTGGATTGTATGAGTTGCAAATTGTGTGAGTTTTTGTGGCATTTCACACCTAGTAATGACTTAAGAGCCTTTGTTTGGTATTCAGTTATTTTCAATTGAAGGTTTATTCTGTAAACTGAAACAGTCATTACTTGCTAAAGGAACCAAAGGCTGTAGAAATAACAGCAAAAACAACATATGGTTATGAGTGAAGAATTACTTGTTCTGTAAGTTTGTTCTGTAAGGGTGGCTGTGGTTGGGAAGGAATCTAGCTATGGAAAATGACAGCAGGTGACAATATAATTATTGCAGTATTTCACATTTGGTAATGGTTTAGGGATCCTTGGCTAATATTTAATCCCTTGAGGTGAGTATTAAACATACAGTATGTGTATATTTTATTTCAATTGTTTCTCTCTGGATTCTTGTTCTGTAATTTTTATTCTCTAGAATAGCAACTTTCAAATCCTGTGAAGAGTGGCATAGTAGACTGAAATTATTTGAAACAGGTTTTTGTGCATTGCCATTCGTATGTAATGTCCAATTTATGTCCATTCATTTTTTTCATGTAGAGATTGTCCTATAGAATGCTTAGGGGCATTGTTGGCATCAATACAGTAGAGGAATAAGTAAAAGTGCCCTTGCTAATGTGTGTGATGTTGTTGAATCCTGTAGTCATGTTGCCAGAGTAAATGTGGAGGCAGAGTTGGCATCTGAGTTTGTAGCAGGTATATTCCCCACTGCTGTATCTGTGTTGTATAACTTGCTCTTTGTCAATAGCTACTTGAGATTGTGGGGTTGTCTGCTTTTATTTTACTCTGCATAAGAGATTTCCATCATTCTGCACCATACACTTTCTGGAGACTTTGTGTGCCTTGTTCTTGAAGGCCTGTTGCTCGTTATGGCAAATAGTTGAAAGACCTGCATTGCTTACCTAAAAACTGCTGTTTTTGTTACGTCTTCCTTTTGCTAGATGGGTTCCCACTATCTTTCTTTCAAGCAGGTTATGATGGTAGTCATTATTTGTTCTTATTAGACATTAAGTTGACGGAAATACCACATTTTTCATGTATAAGACACCCCATATATAAGATGCCCCCAATTTTGACATTTTTGAGCCCGAGTGCCCAAATCAGTGGGCACCCTCCGGGCCTCCCCAAATATAGGCAGGGCCTTCGCCTGGGCTTCCTGCGGTATGCTCCACGCCGCTCGCTCACTTGCTCCGGCGGCGCCGGAGTCGCAGTCAATGGGCAGCAGCGATTTTGCACCGAGGGGTGTCCGGGCACAGCTCTTCCTTAGCTTCCTCCTGCTGCTGCTGTTGCCGCCTGATTGCCGCCTCCAGCGCCACTCGCGGGCTCTCTTCGGGTAGGGGACAAGGCGGTGGTGTGAGCTTGAGCTGGGCCCTGGTAGTGAGGGAACCAGGCTGGCATGGGCAGCAGCATCGGCATGGCTCGCGTGCACACTTACCTCCGTGTATAAAACAGCCTTCAATTTTTAGTCTATTTTAAGAAAAAGTAGCATCTTATACACAGAAAAATATGGTTATGGTACACTGCCATATGGAACTCTGTTTAGTGTAGCTGTGTGTCCTCCTAGTTTAAGCACTGTCAGAGAGCAGTTCTCTCTTAAAACTTTGGCCTCTTTAGGAGACAGTATGCCGAAGTACATAGACCTTTGGTTTGTTCCAACAATGACTCCTCTTATGGTCTTATGCTTATGGCCATTGCAGCTTTTCTGCTCACATCTCCTCCCCCCTCACCCCCTTCTCTCTGTGTGCCCTTTGTGTGTATAATCCTGAGGAACCCTTCAAGTTGCTCTGTGGAGAGGCTCCCTCATAGGTGCTTCTTTCTTGGAGGCATTTAGGTGTATTTGGACGTGGAGCACATGCAGTTTTATTTCAAGTTGTTGCTGAGGATAGCCGATTAAAGGTACTGAAGAGTTTTCACCCAAGTGTGTAAAAATAATTCAAAACTGCATATGCTTTTGACATATTCCAGAAGTCTGCCAAATGTCTCTCTCTTTGAAAGTATGTATTTCTGTGTCAACACAAGGAACATTTATCTAAGTCCTGTTTTGTTTTGTTGTTCTACAAGTTCTGCAAGCAGTGCATCTCCATTCAGACGTGAATGACTCCACAGGCGAGCCTTAGATTAGGCACATGCTCATGCCTTTACACTGGCCTCTGAGCGATGAGCCCGTGTTTTGCTGCACTGTTTTAGAGCAAGAAGAACAAACTGTGTGCAAAAGCTTAAATACCACCTCCTTGGAGATGAAGTATTGTTGGTGAGACAATTGAAATGTTACAAGCTGTAGACATGGCAAAGGGACTTGGATTTGCAAGCGTGTTGTTTTTCTGTCAACATTGAGACATGAAATGCTTCATTTGACTGAGATTCTGTTACTGGCTTTTACAAGATGTGAGAGAGAATCATACCTTAAGGGACAAGGAATTAGAGCCTCTTGCCCTTCAAATTCTTGGTTCAAATCCAGCTCAAGTCAGCTGCCAACATAAAATGCTACAATATCAGCTGCTGTTTTGCAGTGGAGGAGGCAATTTGCTTCCTAGTTTATTTTATAAGGCATCTTTCCCTTGCCAGGTGACTTCCAGATTGTGGATCCTGGTTCCTACCATTCCTAGCAAGTAGTGCTCCTTGTGGGAACTGTAATGCAGTGCTAGGACAGAATGAATGCTCATTAAATTCCTTCTTCTTGTCAGTTTATGTCAGGGGTCTCCAAACTACGGCCCATGGGCCTTGCCTTTTTATCCAGCCCGGGCATAGGAAGAGGAGCGAAGCCTGACAGAAGCAATCCCCCACTCCTGCTGTCTTTGGAAAGACAGCGGGAGTGGGGGATCGCTTCTGTTAGGCTTCCCTCCTTCAGCCCTCAAAAATGTGTAAAATATATGATGTTGCCCCCATACTGATAAGTTTGGAGACCCCTGGTCTAGGTGATCACAGTGTAAAGTGTGTGCCTAATCTAAGTGCAATGAGGAATTTTAAGCCATGCAAAATCTGTTGCCTCTAGTCAAGAGGGGGATTAAAACCCCTTAAGATATCAGTGATGTGCATAAAATGTTTCTAGCACCATTGTCATTTGAGAAGTGCGGCAGAGCAAGCCTGGAAGGTCTGGCAACAAAGGAGTAGCTGCGCTGGTGAGGGATTCTGAGATTTAGAGTCCAAAATGTGATTTTTCCTAGCTTTAATATGTAAAGTTTTACTTTCAAGCTCCCCAAAAGTAGTTAGTTACTGTCACAATTACTGTTTTTTAAGCAGCTGTATATTTTTGAATTTCTGAAAAACCCTCAGAAATAATCCAGTTTAGTTGTTTAAATAATCTGAATGATTATTTAAATTATGATCTAGGAGTGGTACAAAACTCTTGTCTTGGGGTACACAGCCACTTCCGATCTGGCTTGATGACACCCCAGCACCCATAAAATGATATGAAACAGCAGTGTGAGGATCAGCACTTGAACACAATCATGTTTTTCTTCCTCTGTGTTCCAGTAATTAAAAAAATAGCTAAAAAGTTGCAGTTATGCTGCAAAGAGTGGTGTTATCTCTAGTTACGGTACATGTGTCATTTAACATAGTTATACATTTGTAAGCTGCTGGATAGCTCAGTAAGTTAATTATCTGGCTGTGGTTGGGAGTTCAATTTCCCATTGTGTGCCCCAGAAGAGCCAGCCAGAAGAAGGGAATGGTGAAACACTTCTGAGTATTCTCTACCTGCAAAACCCTGAAAGTTTTGCCAAGGGTCAAAATTTTGACAACACATTATGATGATGATGATTATAGAAGCATAGCCTGCCGGGCAAATAGTCTGAAAAATAGCTTCTACCCATGGGCCGTCAGACTTCTAAATACCACATAGCACCATGACTAGACTTAATATAACAGACTCACAGTGCCAGTGCAACATGCAATATGTACATACCAGTGGAATAATGTTTGTGTGTGTGCGTGCGTGTGTGCGGAAATGTGCGCCTAGCTCTGGTATTCCTGGGGTTAGGGATTTGTTTATAAGTCTGGAGATGTATTCTATGTTTGAATGTATTCTGTCTTTCTGTGCTTTGTGTGATTGTATCAATGGAGGCTCATTCAATTTCACTGCACACAATGTTGTGCATTGACAATAAAGGTTATTTATTTATTCATTCATTCATTCGTTTGTTTGTTTATTTATTTATTTATCATAACTTTGTAATCAGTTATTTGTAATAAGTAAGTTCCAGGTGCTGACCTCATAATCCACTCATCTATAATGGCAGATTTGGAGAATTCCCTTTTCTAATATGTCAGTGTCTATAACCCAGTGCTCCACATCCTGTGCAAACTTTCCTTCTGCAAGAGCAGCCCAAGTGAACTCTGAGGTTTACTGCATAGGATTGTAGCATTAGTAAGGCTAGTGAGAATGCAGGAGAAACATACCCTGAAGGTTTCTTGTCCGAGTCCAAACTTTCTATAAAAGAGAAACATATGGCATCTGTCTTCAAAGAAGACAATGGCTAAAATCCTGTTGCCAAGATCATTGGTATCATCAGTAGTGACAATTTTTTTTAAAAAAAGTAAACTTTTTTATTTCTGCCCTGAAGGTCTTGAGGATCTCATGTAATTGCTTTCATCTTTGGGATAAAATTACTGAAAATCTTTGTTAAATATAATCTTGCCTCTCTGTTCATGTCAGTATTCTAGGAATTTAGAAGGTGGGAGATACTTTTGTCTGGTGTCCCTGGTAATCACTTCCTCAACCTCTCATTCTTCCCATTCTAAGCTTCCCCTTGTACTGCTAATCTCTTTCATAAAACAAATTATAGTGGTGCCCCGCAATATGATGACCCCACAATACGACGAAACCGCAGTATGATGACTTTTTGCAATTGCTATAGCAATAGCAAAACGATGGTTCCTGTGGGGGAAATCTGCTTTATGATGATTACGTCCTTGCTTCGCGAACCGTTTGTTCATTAAACGACAATTTTCCCGGCTCCGCAAAATGGCTTCCTTTCACAAAATGGCTGGCTTCCTTTCACAAAATGGGTGTTTTCCAGACAGAAGCTTTGCAAGACAGGGCTTTTAAACAGCTGTTTGGCGGTTCTCTGTGGGCAATCTTCGCTGGACAACGAGGTACTTCCCCATTGGAATGCATTAACCGGTTTTCAGTGCATTCCAATGGGGATTTTTTTTTTTGCATGATGACGATTTCACTGTACAGTGATTTTCCTGGAACGGATTATCGTCGTCATACGGGGCACCACTGTACTCAATTTCTAGTTGTATTGCATGGAGCTTCATATCCAGCTAAGCTGGCTGTATCTCTCAGAAGCTGTAGTTTTCTAAGGGTGAATCTTTTATTCTCAGAACAATCTCATAAATGTGTGAGAAATGATTATACATTCAGAAGAATTAAACTTCTCCTGCACTCTGAAACTATTAGCACTGGAAATGCATATTTGTAGAAATATTCCATCAACGTCTGTTCCGCATTTCATAAAACAAAGCACCTATTATAAAAGGGGAAATTATGTGATCTCCTTGAGACAATGGCTAAGATCTAGTAGTAAATCACAATGAGAGTATGCCTGTTGAATCAATGGAACTTGTAGTTGACTCACAAAATCTCTACTGGGCTTACTCCAGTAACAATGTATTACTGGATTTCAGCCAATATTTATCTGTGTGAGGGGAAACAATGTACATTGTATCTTAAGATTAGTTTTCCAAGCCTAAGTGAATGACTGAACATCACAACAGAGCACAGCATTGAATGATGCCCGTATCTCGGCTGGAAAATAGGGCATCATTCAATGCTTTGCTCTGTTCTGATGTTCAGTCATTCACTTAGGTTAGAAAAACTAAACTTAAGATACAATGTATGTGACACCCCAGCCAGCTTGGTCAAAATAGTCACCCTTCCAAGTTTGGGATTCACTCAAATCCAACAGGTTGTGATGGGAGAAGAGAGATATCTAAATAGAATATGTGTTTGTTTGTTTTATAGGTTGCCTTTCTCCCAATAAGGGGACCCAAGGCGGCTCACAATATTAAAAGAACAGAATTAAAAACATAAATTAATCATTAAAAAAATTAAATTGTATGATAATTAAAATATGATTAAATAATTAAGTCAAGTAAACATCAAACACTACCTTAACTTTAAAAAGGCATTCAAGGACTCAATCATGATTGTTAAAAGCCTGTCTGAAAATATGGGTCTTTAGCTGTCAGTGGAATGATAAAATGGAGCCCAGTGTCCCAAGGGATAGCTTTCCATAACCTGGGAGTTGCCACAGAGAAGGCCCTCTCTCATGTTCCCAACAGTTGTCCCTGTGCCGGCAATGGGGTCGAGAGAAAGGCTCCTCTGACTGTCTTAAGCACAGAGAAGGCTCACATGGAGAGAGATGGTCTCTCCATAGCCTGGACCCAAACTGCATAGGACTTTATAGGCAATGACCAGCTCTTTGAATTGGGCCCAGAAACGGACTGCAAAGCACCGGTGCAAAGAGTGCTGCCTTGATGAACAAAATGACCAGGATGAGCCCCCCTCTGCATCCAAGATGTCTGTCTCTAGCTTTCCTTCTCTCAAAAGCAGCATCACTTTCGTTTTGCCTCACCTGGAGAAAACTCTTTGCAGAAATACATGGCTTCAAATTGAACACAGTGAACCTGTCACTCTGGGTAAACATCCTCCATGTCATGAAGTGGTCATGGCATCCTGGCTGTAAGATTCAGACAGAGTTGGATGGCTTATTATTACAGTTAACCCTTAGGAAAGACCAGGCTTCTTTCTTCCTTTCTCCCTCCTTTTTCTTTTCTCTTTAATATTTTTGCATGTAAAAATTGCCTGCAGCACATTCTGCAAGACAGGAAGGAAGTGACTTTGCCATGACCTCTCCTGTAGCAGCCCCTGCAATAAAGAGAGCACAGAAGGCTGCGCGTCTGCTATTCAGAGAGAGAGAGAGAGAGAGACATTGTTCACAATGCAGAGAAAATGTTCAGCCATTCATTCATATGCTCCCAATGTACATCTTATTTCTCATTTCTGTAGTGGTAATAAGGGAAAGTGTAGCATGTACATTATTATGCAAGCCTCAGCTCGAACACCTCAGTGCTGGCTTGGTTTGTCACAATGAAGCTGTGAAATGCACATGTTCCATTAGAAAAGTTAGCATCAAGGCAGTGTTGTGCGCTGACAAAGTCCAAGGCCAGGGCTTAATTTAATAAGGACTGATTAAGAAGGATTCTTTGGGGATCGAAGCTTTGTAAATTGCAATATAAAGTGGCTTAATCTGCATTTCCCAAATCAATGTGTGGATCAGAACATAAATATCTACCAGCTTTCACACTTCCCAAATGTTCCATGTAGCTCTTGGCTCAGATAACCAAGCAAAAACATGTTTTGACAGGCAACACGTTCAGAAATGCCAATTTAAATGTACACATTAAGGAGGCATATTTATCTATTTCACCTATTTTTGTGCCTCCTTTATACAACATTCTCCCCCTTTATATAAAGTTTTGCCCTTCATATAAAGTTATCAGAAGAGTTTATGATTTTTAAAGTTCCATTTTAGAAGACACTTTGGCTCAAAATATTCCTTCTGTGCAGAATATGGTTCTGACATATCAAAACCTTAATTTGCAAAATCGGCTCCCCCAAGAGAAAGGGAAGATTATGTGATGTAGGTTTCCTCACAAAGCAACTGAGCTGCATCTTTCACTATATTTGTGTGGTGCTTTGGAGAAGCGTGTGTACCTTCAGCACACAGGTATAATTACAGTGGTGCCCCGTATAGCGAGGTTAATCCGTTCCGGATTAACCTTCGCTATACGAAATCTTCGCTAAGCGGGAAGTAAAAAGCCATTGGAACGCATTAAACTTCATTTAATGCGTTCCAAATCGGCCCTAAACTTCCCACTTAGAGAAGTTTCCTGGCCCCGGGCAGCCATTTTCGCGCCCTCCACTCGCTTGCCGAGGGCGTGAAAACGCCGCGGGGGGCCATTTCGGGTCGTTTTGAAGCCGCAAAACAGCTGTTTTGCGGCTTCAAAACGGACCGAAATGGCCCCGCGCGGCATTTTCACGCCCTTGGCAAGCGAGGGGAGGGCGCGAAAACACCGCGCGGGGCCATTTCGGGTCGCCCGCGGCCGTTTTGAAGCCGCAAAACAGCTGTTTTGCGGCTTCAAAACGGCCGCGGGCGACCCGAAATGGCCCCGCGCGGCGTTTTCGCGCCCTTGGCGAGGGGAGGGCGCGAAAACGCCGCACGGGGCCATTTCGGGTCGTCCGCGGCCGTTTTGAAGCCGCAAAACAGCTGTTTTGCGGCTTCAAAACGGACCCGAAATGGCCCCGCGCCGCGTTTTCGCGCCCTCCCCTCGCTTGCCGAGGGCGCGAAAATACAGCGCGGGGCCATTTCGGGTCCTCCCACGCCCATTTTGGAGCCGCCGATCAGCTGATCGGCGGCTCCAAAATGGCCCCGGGACGCCCAATCGTCGCAAAGCGAGGTGCGGCGATTGGGCGCTCTGTATAGCGATCCCGAAAAAGGGGATCGCTATACGGATTCGTCGTTGTACGGTGCACTCGCTAAGCGAGGCACCACTGTATTACTAAGGGATGAAATACATGAATCACTGACCAGGCATGAATACTGATCCTGGTTTTTATTTTGTGTGTGTGAGTCAAGGCAAGATCTGGAAAATTATTGCAATGCTGCTTTATTTGCAGGTGGGTTATTTATGCACTCCTGGAGGGAGTATGAAGAAATTCCGGGGGAGGGGGTCCATCGGGAAGTAGAAGAAAATGCATTTTATTTATTTAAATATTTTTCTCCCACCTTTCACTTTAAGGTGAGTCACCCAGAGACCTCTGGGTAGATTGGGCGGCATAGAAATTAAATAAATAAATAAATAAATAAATAAATAAATAAATAAATAAATAAATAAATAAATAATGGAGAAGATGAAGGCAATTTGCAGGGGTGGCCCTGGCCACCTACTTTCCACATAAACATTCAGGTACCACTAGTCCACCACCATCTCTGCCACGGGATAAGCTGTAAATCTATAGGTTGCTGTCAGAAAGAAATTGGAAGTCTGTGCTCAGGCAATTGTTCTAAGAGATACTTAGGGAAATAGAGGTTTGAGGGACAAACTTTTTCGAGAAGGAATGGAAACATTCCAATGAAATCCCAACATTTTTCTTGCTACAGTAATTATATTTATATTTGAACTTTTATATAAATAACTCTACTTTTGCCCAATTTATCCTACCTATAGCCCTGTTAGGTAGGGCAAGTTAAGTGAGAGAATGAATGGCTGGCCTGAATTTACAAGGTGAGTTTCTTCGCTCATTAAGGACTCATGCTATATTTCCCAAATCCCAGTCCAATAACTTATTAGAGTTATTAAACCTTGTCAGAGCATACATGACTGAAGTGTTTCTAATTGTTAAGAGGCTGACTCAGACCCTAATGTGAGTCATTTTGTATTTGCTTTTTTTAAGCACAGCCTTTTCATTTCACACTAACCCCCCCCCAATTAATTAAGCAAAACATGCTGAAAACAAAATAAATGTTATGCGATGAAAGACTCGGCCATCTTGGCCTTTGGGAAACAAGTTCATTCTTCCCATATCCTTCCTAACAAGCTCTTCATAGGAACCTAGAAACTTTCCACTTCTTTTGAGCCATTAGTTATTACTTATTAGACAAACAAACATCCAGAAGAAAACAAAATACAAAATCCATGGCAGAGGAATGTATTTAGGAAAAAGTGTTATTCTGCAGTATTTTGCCACTTCTAATGAAGAGTTCTAGACAACTTAAAACCTTGCACAGCACTAGGGAACTATGGTAGATCCTAATGTTGGTGGTAAATTGGTGGTGGGGTGTTGTGGGTGCTACGAGCTTCCAGAGCTGGCAGTGGCTAGGTTCCCTGGCACAAACTCCATGGGCTCAACTTCTGAGTTTCGATATGTGGACTCTTTATTCAGAGTCACAGTACAGCTTTGCAAAATTCCTACACCTCGGAACGGTGCGGATCAAGAAACATTGCCCAGTCCTTCTGTTCCTCTTCCCCACAGAGGAGTGTACAGTTAGACTCATTGAGTATCCCTTTAGTTCTAGTCCTTCTGAGCACCCTGGGTCCTTTTTTAAAGAGAAAGGCAATAAGTAAGTAAGTAAGTAAGTAAGTAAGTAAGTAAGTAAGTAAGTAAGTAAGTAAGTAAGTAAGTAAGTAAGTAAGTAAGTTGGCCCTACTGAAAAAGGGTTTGTACTGTTATTGTAAAGGCTCTAATTGACTAGCTTGTTCTTTACCCCCGGTCCTTGCCTATCCAGAATAATGCCTCCATAAGGCTCTGCTGTTGGTCGATGGGCGGAGGGAGGTCCTGCTGCTGTCCTGGTGCCCACTTGCAACAACCACTCCTCCAGGGCATCAATCCATGATATCTCTCTTTCTTCTTCCTCTTCCCCTGCCCAGCTGCAGTCTCCTAAAGACCTATCTTGGCTTCCCTTATCTCTCTCCGGGCTGCCTCAGGCAAGTGCTTGTTGTTAAGTTGCTGTACCTTCCCCAGCTTTCTCCTCTCCCTCTTTCCATGTTTTTGGTTGTTGTTTTTTGGCCTGGCTGTGCTTTCTCAGCCATCTGAAAAGAGCCTACTGGCCTGCTGTGAGCACACCAGCTACCTGGCACGAACACCCACCCCATCACAGGTGTATATATAAAGAAGCATTGTATATATAAAGAAGCATTGTTCTTTACATTAGCAATATTTGCAATAATTTTTATCAATCTTATCAAATAATTTTAATCACATATTGGGAATTATATTCTGACATGACTGCAGTTTAGAACATGAATATATTTTTATTAACTTTTGTGACAAGAAAAACGAATTATACCTATCTTCAAAATAATTTTTAGATTCATTTTTTGTATTTAACCAAGAATTTCAATGTTAGACAATTGAAATTGATGGTGAGGGAGAGCATGAAGTCTCACAAAAATCAAAAGGTGGGTGTGATGCCAAAAAAGTGTTTGAACGAATATAAGAAAGGAAAAAGCGTTTCCATAAATTATCCTGGTGGAGATGTGGGGTGGTTTCTGTATGATAAGGGCTTCTATCCTTGTTGGTTGGGCTTGCACTGCCTACACCAGGGCTTATTGTAATTTGCAATTTCTGAAGAGCTTATTTTGCCCTTCCTGTACCTTGACTCAGGTGGAAGGTTTCAGATTTTGGCCCTGACACTCTAGTTTTGGGGTGTATTCCCGGGGCCTGGGCCTTTGGTCATAAAATCTCAGGGAAGGGGATGCTGCAAATCTCGCACCCCTAGATTTTGAGATTCATTCTCTTTGCTTCACATTCTGTTAGAAATGTTTTGAAACATGCCTGTAGTTTTTTTTTTTATCATGCATGATCCAAAGCTGTTGCCACCATTGCTGCTGAAATGCACAGGTACATTCATCATAGAATCTTTACATTGTCTTTCTGGGCCCACCCTCCACATACACCTATGCACAGATGCATCCCCTTCTGGTATTGTGGTACCTGTCTGTCATTGTCTGTCACTGTATCATCTCAGTCTTGGCCCTGAAATTCCAGGGAACGGGATGCTGCTGACCTACTCTTATCATCCCCCTACCAGTGACATTCCAGCAACTGAAGACATTTTTTCAGTGAAAGAGGTACATTTAAGTGTTAGTCCCAACTGTCATAGATGGTAGTGGTTTAGTGGAACTTACATAGTTAACTTTACAAATTTCATGTATTCAGCACCTGGGACTAACCACTGTATGTATTACAATAAGTGGAACAAAGAGAGTTTTTTTTGTGTGTGTAAATATCCTGTAAGAATACTATTGTTTGGCACCTTAATAATGAGTATTCCAAACAACTGAGCTATCCTAATAGTTGTCACAATGCTGCTTGAAGTATAGACTGTAGGGATGTGCACAGGAAAAAGTTTAGTACTGCATTCATTTTGGGTTCTTTGAGGGGAGAGGGGGACCATTAGTTTCTGGGGCATTCTAGTGCTGGCCCTTTTAGTAAACATCAGAAGTATGGGATCATTAAGGTATTTCCATTTCAGTTTTTGTCATTCTGATTTCTAGCTCTAGGCCAAGTGAAACCTTACGGAACCAAAAAAAATGACAGGGTAACAGACATTGTTCCATTCCAAAAGCAAACAAAACAGTAGGCATAAGAAGCAAAAATTAATCATCAGCAAATGCCAAGTATCAACAGCAATTTTTAGCAAACAGATAGGACCCCCAAATTATGGAACAGGAAATGAAAATACACAAAATAAACCTCAAATATGTGCAGTGGAACTCTAAACAGAACAAATACAAGAGTCTATATCCTTTTGTCAGACACAGAGAAACCCAAACGCTGCACAATCTTGTCTTCTTATATAAAGGCAAGAAAATGTTAAAAGTAAAATGCACACACAGCCCTCTGCCCACATCAAAAATGTAGGAGTGCCATGATAAGGGAAGGAAACAAATCAATATAGCAAATCACTCCCTAAACCCTAAACTAGAATACGGGCTCTGGGATTAACTCCTCCCTATCACTGTGATGCCTTTAACCCAGGAGCAAGGTGTGTAGGGAATTTCAGAGGCTCTCTTTCAAATATTAATATTTTTCCCTATTTAAGTTAACCCAAAAGTTCCATCCCTAATAAACTGGACTGTATGAACTGGTTGTAGAAATAAGGTGCTTCCGATAACCTCCATGTGTACTTGTCTTAATCATTTGAGTTGAAGTGAGTAATTTTTTTCCTGAAAAAAAATGAATTTAATGAACACAGATTGCATTGAAGATGTAAACATGCATTTTTCAGTACAAGGGTGATCCCTTTGGGAGGTCTTCACTGGGTTAACTATATTCTGGATAGAATTCTTCTGAATTAATGGTGAATGCTGTTAGTATATGCCAGTGGGAGGACAATTAGCAACTAAAATGATTTAATAAGTTTAAATATTTATTAAGGCAATATGCAATATGCAGAATAATCACTTATTTTAGAGGAAACACTTCAGCAGATTTTAAGGTATTGCCATATAAACTTATGGCAATGTTGAAAACAGGTAGGTGTGTGTGTGTGTGTGTGTGTCTATTTATTCGTTCAATATTTGTAGTAAGATGCTTTGCCATTTGTCATTTCAAATTTGGATGTCTTTCAGGAGCAAGCCATGGGAAGTGGAGTGTGCCTTCCAATGGTGACAAAAAAAGTGTTCCATTTTAAGATGCTTCATTTGCTTCCAAATTATTTTGGCTCCATTCATTTCAGTTGCTTAAAACAAAGCCATGCAGCTGTTTGGTATAGCATAGGTCTTCATACATTACTGTTTTGTAGTCATTTGATATTTTTCCTATGGAGAGGATTTATTATAAGAATGTGTTCAATGTAATTAGGAATGGATCTAATCTTCACCTTAGCGACTGAAATACAAATGAACTGTTAACATCTCAAATGTTCTGATGCAATTCCCATGGGGAGGAGTATTCAAAAAGTATATTTTGAGAAAAAAAATAAACCATGGATTTAAAGATTTATTGTGTAGATTGGGTTGTGTATGTGTGTGTGTATGTTTTAAAACTGCCCAGATCAATGCAAAAACAGATTGAATGGTCACAGGATCAAAGATGAGATACATGCTTTGCAGTTAGAAGCTGACAAAACATTTCCTCTGCAGTGACATCGCTTTGTGTCTGAGCTGCTGGACTTGCACATGAAACCCACAAGGCAAAAAAAAAAAGTTAATTTGCAACATGTGAAGAATGCTCATGCTAGGATAACACATCAGCTCTGCTTTTATTAATGTGCTACTGTATTGTCTAACGGTTTGGGACCTTTGTATGTATCATACCATCTCTCCGGAGGAATCACTACCTCTGTTACTCATTCCTTCTTAGAGTGGCCACACCAAGAAAGGCCAAGAAAATGTCAATTAGGAATCAGTGGCCCTGTCCCTTTGGAATTTCCACACAAAGGACGTATGCTAAGCCCCATTTCTCCCTATTTTCAGAAAATGGGTGAAAGTAGAACTTTATAAAAAGGCCATTAAAAACATCCTGCCTCTGAGTTAGGTATTCTTTTCTTCTTCTTCTTTTAAGCTTAATTTCCCACCACCATTTTATTCCATAGGATCGGGTACACTTTTAGTAATTTGCTGCTTTCTCATTCTGGATGGCCTCACATAGACGCTCTTGAGCTGCTTGGAATGCAAACATGCTCAGAAAGTAGAAATCAATATTTTTCATATTCAAAGCATCATTATAATTTGCTGTTTTCCTTATTCTAATAAATAGCATCTTAATTAACATATAATTCAACTTGTTTTAAATCCATGTTTGTAATATTCAGCATAATTATTAAAGAACCAGCACATTTCCGAGTGTGGAAGTGAGCGTTGCCCAGTTCTTAGTTATTCCCTTAGACTTTTTGTTTTAAAGAAAAAGTGATAAGTTTTAATTGATAATGTTTCTGTTCATGTGCTGCATAAAAGAAAATAAACACATATTAACTATAATAACTGCTATAATAGCAATTTGAGCTGAAATATTCTGAAATATAGTAGTAGTTATGACGACCATAGAACCCTACTAAATTTATATACTTACTAACTTGTGAATAATTGCATATTCCACAATTTTTTTTTCTCCTTCAGTGCTTCACTTTTTGTTTATATTGAACTCATTGTCTACTAGAGGGGATTCACCCCATGGCCTGCAATTTAGACACATTTCTGTCACTTGCATTCTCAGAGTTTCTGTTCCCACCTCTCCTTCACAGACTTCCTTTTGATGTGACCCTCACCAGAACCCTCTCGAAACCTGTACTCAGACATACTGTTGCTCAGCTGCAGACCTGTGGTTAATCCTAAACATTTCTACAATCCATTGTGAGGTCAGCTGTCACACATTTATGATGCCTGCAATGATACAGATGTATATCCTTTGTTAGGTCAGAGACATCCTGACAACAAGAATAAGGCAAACCCAAAACTAGCCAGCTTAATAGCTCCTACCAGCGCCATTTTTTCTCTCCTTTTTGTTTCCTCTGGATTGCAACAAATAGAGGCCTCCACAACATTAATTCTGTACGTATCCTGTCCCCAGCTCTGCCCTGCAACATCTGCTCCTGTAGGCAAGGGATGGTCAAATTGTAGATCACGGATGGTAAGACTATCTGTGACCACTAATCATGATGGTTATATTCTAGTTTACGGGCCACAATATGAGTTGAGGGAACATTTAGCCAAGGAGAATCTGGGAATTATAGCTAAAAAGGTCAAAGTAAAAAGTTAAAAAAAAACTTTTTGAAGCTGTGCCTATCATTCTTCCTGTGGGTTTCCTATAACCATCTAGGTAGTTATTGGACTAAATAGGTCTTTGGTCAGATCTTATGTTTCCTACTTTAAATTTATGGGAATACACAGGTAACATCATTGTGCACTATTTCATGGGATTGGTAGAACAATAAGATAGGGTCAACAGAGTCAGAATTAAAGAGGTATGCAGAGATAGAGCCAAGTACACTTACGTTGCTTCCCACCATCTTCTGGTGCCACATCCTGAAGTCATGTAAGCAGTGCATTACATGTATGTAGGGTTTAACTGAATGAGAGAAAAGTCTCTTGACTTTGTTCAGAATAGCTGTGTGCTGTCACACACACACACATACAAAACAAAGCAAAGCATGCTGCTTATATACTGCCCCATAGCACTTAAAGCAGTCTCTGGGTGGTTTACTAATTAATTATGCAGGCTACATACACACTGATGCCCCAGCAAGCTGGGTACTCAGTTTACTGACTTCAAAAGCATGAAAGGCTAAGTGAACCTCAAGCCAGCTACCTGGGACTTAACATGGGTAGTGAGCAGAGTTTTGGCTGCAGTTAGCCACTGCACCACGAGGCTCCCCATACTTTGTTCATGAAGTATTCCCACAATGGCTTTTAAACCATTGGTGGATGTAGCTAGCCTTGTAGCTTTGGAGATGGTAGTGAAGATTTTTACATGGATTGGGAGAAGACAGCGAAACTAAGGCCAATTCAGTGATGAAGAACAGCTACACTAAACCGGTGGTTCTTAACCTTTGTTACTCAGATGCTTTTGAACTGCAACTCCCAGAAACCCCAGTCACCACAGCTCGTGGTGAAGGCTTCTGGGAGTTGCAGTCCAAAACTCCTGAGTAACCCAAGGTTAAGAACCAGTGCACTAAACAATAGTCTCTTATATTCGCGAAGGCATTTACGGCCGGGATCTAATAGTTGTTCTGGGTTTTCTGGGCTCTTTGGCAGTGTTCTGAAGGTTGTTGGGTCTGATTTGCGCTTTGTGTGCTGTCAAATCAATTCTGAATTAAGGCAACCTTTTCCCCCCAGAGTTTTCTGGGTAGAGAGTACTCAGAAGTGCTTTATCATTCCCTTCTTCTGGGAATGATATAAAAGTAGAGTATTATTTATTAGAATTATTAGGAAAGGGTAGTATATTGTATGGGTAGAAACTTGTTCCACCACCACCCATTTTTCATTGTGCAGAGTAGTTGTCGGCAGGATGGATCCAAACACCTTGTAACAAAAGTCGTCATTGTTTAGTTGTGTCCGACTCTTCATGACCCCATGAACCAGAGCACGCCAGGCCCTCCTGTCTTCCACTGCCTCCCGGAGTTGGCTCAAATTCGTCTTGTTGCTTCGGTGACACTGTCCAACCATCTCATCCTCTGTCGTCACCTTCTCCTCTTGCCTTCACACTTTCCCAACATCAAGGTCTTTTCCAGGGAGTCTTTTCTTCTCATGAGATGGTCAAAGTATTGGAGCCTCAGCTTCAGGGTCTGTCCTTCCAGTGAGCACTCAGGGCTGATTTCCTTCAGAATAGATAGGTTTGTTCTCCTTGCAGTCCAGGGGACTCTCAAGAGTCTCTTCCAACACCACAAGTAAAACAAAAGCAAAAGCAAAGCGTGCTGCTTATATACCGCCCCACAGTGCTTCAAGCACTCTCTGGGCGGTTTACAAGTTAATTATGCAGGCTACACATTGCCCCCCCCCCCCAGCGATCTGGGTACTCATTTTACCGACCTCGGAAGGATAGAAGGCTGAGTCAACCTTGAGCCGGCTACCTGGGATTTGAACCCCAGGTCGTGAGCACAGTTTTAGCTGCAGTACAGCGGTTTAACCACTGCGCCACGAGGCTCCTAGTACCATACTGTATAACGTGACTGATAATGAAACTGTCTGCGGCATAAATAATTCAGCATTTCACAGTATGCACACTTCTATTGGGAAGTAGAAATATGTGGGCAATGCTGGTGGATAATTAGCACCTAAAAACATGCAAAGGGCTGTCATTTAGCTGTAAAGCAAACAACAGCTCAGATTTGGCAGTGATAACATGGAGGAAAGAACTTCTACTTACAGAAAAAGCAGCGTAAAGTTTTGCTTAAACAAAGAGGAACATGGAAAGGGATCTGAGAACAAAGAGAACTGATGCATCATCCATAGAAGGGAAATGGCATGGCTGAATATGGGGTAAATGGAGCATGGAGACAGTGGCATCTGGACCATAAGAAAGTTTGTGTTGTTCTGTGTGCATTGAGCTCTTATGACCATATATCTCTGTCATGGTGGGATGTTAAGCTTTATTGATGGTCTAAGCAAAACAGCATACATGTTTATGATCAGTTTTAGCTGCTGTGGTTTGGCCATTTGGTTTGTAGTTCTGGAAATTGCCTTGCTAAGCATATAGAAACGTTTGAAAAATAAGCTTTTGGCATGGGGAAAATATGCCGTCTGCTCTCAGTTTTTCTACAGTCTGTTGTTATTTTTAATTGGTGTACCAAAAAAGATGCTTATCAAATGATGGGAATATGTAAAGTAGTTGCTGATGAACAACTAACAAATATAGCTTCTACTCATTTTTTTACTGGCTATGTTCCACCC
Organism: Pogona vitticeps; assembly: GCF_051106095.1. Lineage (NCBI taxonomy): Eukaryota > Metazoa > Chordata > Lepidosauria > Squamata > Agamidae > Pogona > Pogona vitticeps. The sequence goes on along the minus strand of NC_135785.1, from coordinate 102,514,999 downwards.
TTGCTTTCCTTCATGCCTGCTTTCTCCCTACCCCTAGTGAGCCTGTCTCTCAACTAATTTTTCATCCCTTCTTTTCTTATCCCTCTGCCTCTCTTTCATGTGCCTCTAAGTTGGTCCTCCTCAAATTCCTTCCCTTCATCCCTGCTTCTTCAACTTTATGGTCCTTATTGTCTTCTTCATCCATTCTCCCTTACCTTGACCATCTCTTCTTTCTTTTCCTCTTCCTTTCATGATCGTTCAGCTACAGCCCTTCCTCGTGACTTTGTTTCCTATTCTATCCCCATGGAAATGTACTGATATCAAAATCAATGGACTGGTGAGCTCTCAAATAAGGGTCAGATCTCTCTCTTTGTTTAGTTTATTTCCCCCTTTTTCCTCTTTTGTAAACTTTTAGGCAGCATCAGAGAATGTAGGATCCTGCTTTTATGCTGAGATAAGCTACTGATCCATCTATCTCAGTACTGTCAATTATGAGTAGAAGGGTGTCTCCCAGGTTTCCGGTGGCCTATCTAGACATCTTGGTGATGGAGCCTTTTTGCTGCAGACTATGTGCTCTGACATTAAGCAACAGGCCTCCCCTCCAACAGTGTGTCCTCCTCCACTTGGGCTTGTTACCATCATGGTTTTGTGTCCAACTTGAGGCTGTTATGGTTTTTCTTTTTTGGCTTCACAGTAATCTTGACCCTTCGCCCACAGTAATCTTGACCCTCGTCTGATTATACATGATGGGAATCATTGCCCTTTCCAAGAAAGCTCTGGCATACTCGCTCATCTCAATGCGTATTCATTGGTGCTCCATGCTTACTATGTGCTTTTCTAAATCTACAGAGAGTGACGAAGTGACCAAAACAACAGCAGGCAGCTTGGCGAGGTGCCTTATAGAAATGGGGGGAAAGGAAGGCCTAGCTTAGTTATCACAATTTGTGATATTTCTTGTCAGAGAATTATCTTCAATTAGTCTTTCTGTACAGTGGCACCTCACTAGAGAGTCACCCTGCATGACAGTTTTTTCACTAGACATTGACTTTTTGAGATCGCTATAGTGATTCGCAAAACAGTGATTCCTATGGGGGAATTTCGCTGGACAATGTTTGGTCCCTGCTTCGCAAACCGATTTTCGCTAGATGACGATTTTAACAGATTTCCCCGCACTCGCAAAACAAGTGTTTTCGGGACCTAAGCTTCGCAAGACAGTGATTTAAATGGCTGATCGGCGGTTCTCAAAGTGGCTTTCCTACGGCTGATCTTCGCTAGACAACAATGATTCTTCCCCATTGGAACACATTAAACAGGTTTCAGTGCATTCCAATGGGAAAATGCTTTTCACTAGACAATGATTTCGCTAAACAGCGATTTCAGTGGAATGGATTATCATCGTCTAGCAAGGCACCACTGTATTTGTAAGCTTCAGTTCAATGGCATTTCCATCTGTGGGTGTAGGAGGGAGGGATGTAATAGAATCTGGAAATAACTTGCCTTTGTAGTTATCTTACCTGTTACCAATTACTTCTGTGTGTAATGAAGGCAGGACACCAGCCCTTCTTGGAGGACTAGAACAGGGTAAAATGTCACTTTTCAAGAACTAGAAGTAATTTTTGACATATAAGAAGAGCTGTAACTCTTTCTGTGTGTGAATGTTGTTTCTTAGCCTACCTTGATACAAGGGAAGGAGACAAGGGTCACTCTTTCTTACGATTTTTCCCCATACAGTACTTCCCCCAGCTGACCGGCGGGGGCAGGTGTTCCCGGCCCTCCTCCGGCATCGGCAGTGGCGACTGGGGTGGGGGGAAGCCAGGAGGAAAGGTAAGCCCTGGCTGCGCGCTCCTCCCATCATTGACGACAGGGGTGGGGGGAAGCCGGAAGGAAAGGCAAGCCCCGTCTGCGTTCTCCTCCCGGCATCGGCGACAGGGGTGGGGGGAAGCCAGAGGGAAACGCAAGCCCCGGCTGTGCTCTCCTCCCGGCATCGGCGACAGGGGTGGGGGGAAGCCGGGAGGAAAGGCAAGCCCCGGCTGTGCTCTCCTCCCGGCATCGGTGACGGGGATGGGGGGAAGCCAGGAGGAAAGGCAAGCCCTGGCTGCGCTGCCGGTGGGGACTGGGGTGGGGGGAAGCCAGCTGATCGGCGGTTTCAAAATGGCCGCCGCTGTTTTCTGGACGATTCCTCGCTTAAGAGGCACCGAAAATGGCCGCCCCTATGGAGGATCTTCGCTCAACGGTGAGTTTTAAGCTCATAGGAATGCATTAATCATGTTTTAATGCATTTCTATGGGATTTTTTGTTCCGTTTAGCGATGTTTCCGTATAGCGACGTTAATCCTGGAACGGATTAATGTCGCTATGCGGGGCACCACTGTACTTTCTTTTATTTCTTTGCATTGTCCATTTAAGAAGACCTTCTTATCTCTCCTTGCTATTCTTTGGAAGTCTTCATTCAATTTTCTGTAACTTTCCCTATCTCCCATGCATTTTGTTTCCCTTCTCTTCTCTGCTATTTGTAAGGCTACGTTACTGCAATGCGCTCTATGTGGGGCTGCCTTTGAAGATGGTCTGGCAACTGCACTGGTCCAGAATCGAGCTGCACGGCTGGTGAGTGGTGGGACCTCTAGGGGACACATCAAGCCGATTCTGTTTAAATTACATTGGCTACCAGTTGCTGCCCTGGTCCAATTCAAAGTGCTTGTTTTGACATATAAAGCCCTAAACAGCTTGAGTCCTGGATACCTGAAGGACCATCTCCTTCCATATGAACCTACAGAGCAGTTAAGATCTAGCTAGGGGGCCCTTTTGAAAAAGCCATCCCTCAAGGAGATAAGAGTGATGGTTTGTAGACAAAGGGCCTTTTTGGCAGCTGCCCACGGGCTATGGAACACCATCCCAATTGAGATTCATCTGGTGCTGATGCTGATGGCATTTCAACACCAGGTCAAGACCTCCCTGTTCCAGAAGCCTTTTAATTGAAATAATATCAACTGTGGGTCCTGATGGCAATTTTTAGAGTGTATATTTTAATTTTAGTTTAATTGTTTTATCTTTTTTACTCTATTTTAAATGTTGTAAGCCACCCAGAGACCTTTGCTTGGCATATAAGTTAAATAAATAAATAAATAAATAAATAAATAAATAAATAAATAAATAAATAAATAAATAAATAAATAAATAAATCTTTTTAAAAATCTTCTCTCCCATGTTTTTGGATGAGATGGCATCTCTCTTTCAATAACTGATAAATTGAGAATTTGTTATTATACTGTAGGAGTCGAAGTGGCTGTGCAACAGGTCTTCCGATTGTGTTCACCAAGATTGCAGATTTCTGGTTCCTAAAACCTGTTTCGTAAGTCAGTTGTTTTACCTGTAGAGAAATGTGACATTTTGTGTATTTCTGTACAATATTGTAAATTGCACCAGAGGACGGTATTCTATGAGCCTTACACTCCTGAAGACAAATGTTTCCCTAAATTAAACAGAGGAGTTAGAACATTTGGATTTGCAAAAGTATGATACAGGACTGCTGACTGGTGATTTAAATGCATTTCTCAGTCATCTGTGTAGATACAGAGATTGCCAGAGCACTATAACAGGTTATTTATTGGTTGATGATAGAAAGGAAGTCTACCATAAATCAGCTGATCTTTGATGCCTTTGTTGCATTCACAAAAGATTTTTTTTTTGACACTGTAGTCCAGTGACATTAGGTGAATGTTTTCTGTTAGGACTATCTTTTCTCAGTTCCTTGATTCTTGTTTAATTATTTGGCCATTTGTTAGGAATATGTCTGATTGTTAGGATGAGCCACTAGAAAACATGCATTGTAGATGGTGTTTCTCTTTATGTTTCCTCTCTGTGGTGACAGGATTTCCATCTTAGGTAGGTGTGTGCATTTAGTGGCTTAAATACGATGTCACATCAGTGGTGTAACACCAACATGATGAATCTTGGTTCCCCTCCATTCCCTCCTATAGCCCTGAGAACTGCCCAGAAAGAGGTTTCAGGAATTTTCCTGGCCATGCAGATAAAGTGTTTGGGGTACACAGGGGACCATTTTATTCCAATTATGCTGGTTCCATTGCTCCATGAACAGTGTTGGATCTTGTGCAATGGATTTGTGAAAGGACCACAATTTCCCCTCCACTCTTCTCAATAGTAAGCAACATATTGAAGAAAGAGATGTGTGTATTTTCAGTGTTGCTTCTCAAAGTATGCTTGATTAGGGATCAATAACCTTGGTGTAATGGCCAGAATTTTGTTGGTTTTTGCATAAGTACCTTATTAGTTAGGTTGCTGCAGCTAACTAATGAGACTGGGGCACTTCCCAGTTTGGGGCCTAACCACAAAACCAGTTGAAGAACGGGTGCATCCTGACCCCAGTCACTTAATTAGCTATGGCCAGTTACTGAAACTTCACACAAAATCCAGTCAACTGTTTAATTGTTCTAAACTGTTTTTGCCCTTTGTCTAAAACCCAGGTAATAATTGTGCTGTCATAATATCACTGCTTTATTAGCGGACTTTTTGAAGATGTCTACCTGGACCCATGAGCAGGTTTAGATAAGAAAGAGCTGCAACAGTGCCCATGTAGTTAGACAAAGTGTTGCAGCAAGAGGACTTTTGCTCTTAAGGTGCTGCTGCTCCCCTGTGAGAGGAACATTAGAAGTTCTGCTGTTACAGAGTTCATTCACATTAAATTACTCTTTAAGCTGGAGGATCATCATTATGTGGTACAGTGTATTGGTGTAAAGAGATGCGACATTCCAAGATAACAAGTATAGTGGTGTTGCCAAATTGATCCTGTTTATTTGATTACTTGATTGAGAGTAAGAAATAATTGGTGTCCTTGATACACGCTGAGAGTTTTCCTTTACCATTTTTGTAACGTTAAGTGAGCACTTTCCCCCAACATAATGAAAATCACTATAAAATTTAGAAGAAATAAAAAAGCTCATCTGTGACAGCATAATAAACACTGCTATCAAAATTTTTTACCTCTTGTCATAAAATCATGAGAAAAGGTCCAACACAAGTAATAAAGGAAAGGATTTCTAGAGAAAACTTTCCACTACTGAAAAGTTATTGCTTCTTACCGCTTACTCAGAAAGTGAAGGAGATCAATCCAATCAAAGTATTAGAAATTGTGATTGGTATGTTGTTGGTGATGTCACAAGCATGTTGATTCAGAATAACTAGGCAGATATCTTGTGATAATCTCATTGGTGGTTTTTAGAAGGCACAGGAGTTTGCAGTGGATTGGGTGCTAGAGGCTGGCCAATGGTAATACTAATATCAAAGGTTTTGTGTACTAGTTGTAAAGCGTATGCAAAGTTGTACTAGTTGGAAAGAGTATGCCCCGTTCTTCAACTTTGCTATTAACAATATTGTTTTAGGATACAAGTTTACCAAATTTCAGTTTTCTTACCCATCCCTAACCCGTGGGTATGTCCAACATTGTGTTGTTTGCACTGTCTTATTAACTGTGCAGATAGAAGGAATTAGCTAGAAACGTGTTTCAAGTATTGTATGTGATTTTACAATGTTTTGTTTGCAAAACTATCAGAGGGCATATGCTCATGAGCAGCTGCATAAATTATTTAATAAACAAGTCCTGCAACACTGGGAGTTGGGGATCAAAAACGGGTGAAATTCTCCCTTCCAGACAAATATTAGTAGAAAAACTAGTAAACTCAGTGTTGCTAATAACACACAGTTCTCAGATAAGGCAGAATGAGATGGGTGTGACTGAAACGAGAAAATGTGTAGTTAATAACCAAATACTGCCTCTATAGACATAAAAGCAGGATAACTCTTTCTGAAAGCTGTAATTGTGTGAATAAATAAAACTACGATTATTTATTTAACAGCAATTTCTTCAGTTTGTAAGATACACATAAAAATGTCATCAGAATTATAACTTCCTGTAAATGTATCATGAAGCTTATTCTCCTCAAATAGTGACTTATTTTAGCATTCATATATCACATGAGTAACTCTATATTTGCCTGTCTCCATCTAAATATCCTAAGCTGTTTTGAACTTATAGGTTCTGAAATAAATGCATGTACTTTTATATATATTTATCCCTTATTTAGAAGGTATTTTGCGTGCACGCATGCACGTGCACACACACACACACACACACACACGTGTGTATGTGTGTGTGTGTGTGTGTGCACGCGCGTGCAAAATACCTTCTAAATAAGGGATGCCTTTATTCATTGAAATGCTGTTAATTTATTTTTCTGCATTTAAATGAGCAGCAGTAGCTTTTTTATTAATGGTTTGTTTTTGCGTTAGCACTAACTTAAATATGTTTTGATGGGTGCTCAGTCAAGAGGGAAGATGAAATCTGTGATGCAGACAGGAAAAAGGCTCATGGCTTCACTCATGTATGCAGATCCTTCCCCAAAGATGGCTAAAGTCAGAGGTTACACCACCACCCTGACCAGAAACATCAGCAGAGTGCATAACAATTAACCCAGCTGAGTGGGTGATCACCCAGAGGAGGCAGAGGAGGAAAGTATGTTGCTGTTGGTGAATGGGTGATTGCCTGGAGGAGGTGGGGGAGGGAAGCTCACAGCACACGCAGAACACCAGTTCGGGCGCCACACCAACTTGGGCTGAACTGCAGAATCACAGTTTGTGCCCTTCTCTACTCTGAACTGATATATGCAGGGTTAAATCCAGTGTGACTGGACAGGTGACTTTGGAAGTTCAGAAGAAGGGCATGGATATAATCATTCACAATTCTTCATTCTGAACTTCGGGTACAAACCCTAAGGTTTAACTAAATTGGTATGAACTATAAGCTGTAGTAGAGGATTTAGCATAGTGATAAATTCTGAAGCACACGAGTCCATGATGATGCTTCCCATGACCTCATCCCCAAGGAGAGTCTGTAGTCATTTCTCCCGTATAATTATGATTATATTTATTTATATTCCACTCTCCTATTAGTTATACTCTAAGGAGCTAATGTTCTAGTTTAAACATGTCTTCATAAATTAAGACACAGCCAATACAGGTCAGCTACTAATGCAATCTCACAGTTAAGTTTACAGTATAATCTCAGGCTTGTGTACCTGGGAGTGAGTTGTGTTGAATTCTGCTGTAGAGGCTGCAAAAGTTACTTTTAAGGGCTACTGTTCCCTACCCCTTCCTCAGCTAATATGGCCATTACCCATGCTGGCTGTGTTATTATGGGAGTTGTAGTCCAAAAAAGTAACCTTTCCAAGCTGTGCTCTGCAGTGCTTAATCTTGGCTGTGGGAAGATAGTTAATGGTTATATCTTAGCTGGTTGAAGATCTTTTGTGCTTTAACAAATAATCTTCAGCCACCTAAAATACAACTGTTAGCTTTTAATTAAAAATAAAACAATCTTGTCCAGAAATGTTGGCATTTAAACTCTTAGTGTGAAGTGAAAAGGAAAGGAATAGTCATCCTTTGTTTGATCATGTTCCTTGTTCTTGAACTTCCACAATACAGTATAAATTTAAAACGTGACATTCTTATTTTCACCCAAGAGTGGCACTCTTAAATTCCTTCCTCATCACATCAGTAGCGGAGCAGGCTTGCAAGATTTCTATAACCAGATGGGGTAGAGTTTGAATATGTTTGTACCATGTTACTGACATACTGTACAAAATTGGTGGAAAAGCTGCTGGGACACAATCCTCAGCTTTCTTTCAGCCCACAAAGAAAGAGAAGGAACTGAGCTGCAAAGCACAAGTGGCCTATGATTTGAAAAGGGGTTTTATCCCAAACTTCTGGAATTAGGTGCCCCCTCCATGCAGACTACAAGGGCTCTTGCTATAAAGCATGACTGTGTTAGAATGAACACATGTTTAGTATTTTCTTTTATATTAAAATATAAATTTAGGAATCTTTTGGATTAGCTGCTGTTGTTATGTGCCTCTCACTTATAGTGACCTTACAAATGAGCAACCTCCAAAATGTCCTGTCCTCAACTGCCCTGATCAGCTCTTGTAAACTCAAGCCTAGGGACTGACTTTAGGGGGTCCATCTTGTGTTTGATCTTTTCCTTCTGCTTTCCTCCTTTCCCAGCATTATTACCTTTTTTAGAGAATCCTGCCTTCTCAAGATGTGCCTAAAGTACCTACTACTGGATTAGCTACCACTGACAAAAAAGAATGCGAAAGTATTGAAGGATGGGCATTCAGTATATTTCCATTAATTAGTTAATTTTTATATTTTATGTATACATGGGAAGACAATAATTTTTTAGAACAGAATTGCCAACTTTCTCATGCATATTAAGATACTATAAAATACAAGACAACATACAACAAAAAATATTGTTACTGCGCCCAAGGATATTAACCATGGAAGATACATACACACCTGTTAATTGATACTTCCTGTTCAGAAGGGGCTTGAACTCGATCACCTTTGAGGTCCCTTCTGGCTGTACTGCTCAATGAGTACAACGTGAATCAAACGGAGGTTTGATGATTTTAAAAAGACTTTAAAGAAAGATGTGTTTATCCTGAAGTCAGAAATGAGCTTCCTAAGAAGCAAGTCCTAGTGAAACCAAAGGGGCCTACCTCTGAGTAACCTTGCATCAAACTGCTTGATAGGTTAATATGGTATATTAAGAATATCTACATATAAATATATGTACATTTGAGAACTGTTTAGTGCTTCGTTGGACACGGTTTCCTTAACTAGCTCAGGCTACATGGACAAATCTTGTAATTCTCTTTTGACTGTGGCTAGAATGTTTCTTTGTTCCCATGCCTAGCCCTTCCGCAGTGCCTTCACTCTTTTGTTGGGTGATGCCTTAGCATACAGCAAGTGTAATGTGAAAGTGTTTGGGTTCTGTAGTTCAGTGCCAAGAAGAACAGGTTTTATTTTATGCTTGGCAGCATCTCCTGGCACTGCTACCATGCAGATGGCAGTGCATACGAATGCTGTGCCTGAAGCAAGAGGCCACAATGAGATGCCTGTAGCCGCAGGGTTGCACCTTTGGCTACCCCTTTCCTCCTCAACCAAGAAAGGATATTCCCTGGCTTCAGTTATTTTGAATTCATTTCTCTGTTTCTCAAAGGGGTGTTGTTGCCACCACCATTAGCGGCAGCCAAGCCAATACTGGCAATGGTTGGCCCCATCATACCTCTAGGAATATCACTGCATTGCCAGACAATATGCTATGTGTGTGTCTGTGTGTGTGTGTGTGTATGGGGTTGATATTAACACTATGTGAAATTCCATTTCTAGTACAGCCAATCTAGCATATTTCCAACACCACAACATGTGGGATGTAAAATAAACTCCCCTCAAGGAGAATATATGTGGAGCTTTGTTGAAACATCTGCCTTTGTATAAACATGAAAAGTGTAATATAATATCTATGTGTGGGCAATGCATATCCTTTTAGCAATTTTGCTTTAACTGGAGTGAGAAGCATTGGATTTGTTCAGATTGTTGACTTCTGGATAAATGTAGCTCTCCCAGGAGTTCTAGAGACACTGAATCCATTTTGTTCTGAATCTAATCCAGCTTTGAACCATGCTGCATTTATTTCCTGTGTCAGATCTGGCTCTGGTGAAGTTTTAAGGAAGAGCTATTCAAGAGAAGACAGGGTGAAGGAGAAATATTGGTGCGCAACAGCCTTGACCTGGAAGTTTTTATACAGATATGAAGGGAATATCCAACAGCCCTCCTCCTTAGACATATGAAGAAATATTGCTGAGGTATTGTTCATGGTCAAGACACCTTATTAAGGGTTCAGAAAAGCCCCGTTATTAAGTATCGTCGTCATTCGTTTAGTCGTTTAGTTGTGTCCGACTCTTCGTGACCCCATGGACCAGAGCATGTCAGGCCCTCCTATCTTCCACTGCCTCTCAGAGCTGTGTCAAATTCATATTAGTTGCTTCAATGACACTGTCCAACTATCTCATCCTCTGTCGTCCCCTTCTTCTCTTGCCGTCACACTTTCCTAACATCAAGGTCTTTTCCAAGGAGTCTTCTCTTCTCATGAGATGGCCAGAGTACTGGAGCCTCAGCTTCAGGATCCATCCTTCCAGTGAGCACCCAGATCCGATCTCCCTCAGAATTGATATGTTTGTTCTCCTTTCAGTCCAGGGGACCCTCAAGAGCCTCCTCCAGCACCACAATTCAGAGGCATCAATTCTTCGGTGGTCAGCTTTCTTTATGGTCCAGCTCTCACTTCCATACATCACGACAGGAAAAACCGTAGCTTTGACTATTCAGACTTTTGTTGGCAAGGTGATGTCTCTGCTTTTTAAGATGCTTTCAAGGTTTGTCATCGCTTTCTTCCGAAGAAGCAGGCGTCTTTTAATTTCGTGGCTGCTGTCTCCATCTGCAGTGATCATGGAGCCCAAGAAAGTAAAATCTGTCACTGCCTCCATATCTTCCCCTTCTATTTCCCAGGAGATGATGGGACCAGTGGCCATGATCTTAGTTTTTTTGATGTTGAGTTTCAGACCATTTTTTGCACTCTCTTTCACGCTCATTACAAGGTTCTTTAATTCCTCGTTTTCTGCCATCAGAGTGGTATCATCTGCATATCAGAGGTTGTTGATATTTCTTCCGGCAATCTTAATTCCGGTTTGGGATTCCTCCATGATGTATTCTGCATATATGTTAAATAAGCAGAGGGACAATATACAGCCTTGTCGTGCTCCTTTCCCAATTTTGAACCAATCAGTTGTTCCATATCCAGTTCTAACTGTTGCTTCCTGTCCCACATATAGGTTTCCCAGGAGATAGATAAGGTGTTCAGGCACTCCCATTTCTTTAAGGACTTGCTATAGTTTGCTGTGGCCCACACAGTCAAAGGCTTCTGCATAGTCAACGAAGCAGAAGTAGATATTTTTCTGGAACTGTCTGGCTTTCTCCATAATCCAGCGCATGTTAGCAATTTGGTCTCTAGTTCCTCTGCCCCTTTGGAATCCAGCTTGTACTTCTGGGAGTTCTCGGTCCACATACTGCTGAAGCCTACCTTGTAGGATTTTGAGCATAACCTTGCTAGCGTGTGAAATTAAGTATCACTGGTGTATAATTTTCCTTTGCTCTTTTTGCCTAGGAGAACATGGATGACATCAATGACAGCTCATGACTGGAACAGGGGGGATGCATTTTTAGAATGAGGCACTCCCTCCACTCTGTTCACTAGCGGCCAACTGATGAAATTCAAAAATTGGGGGGGGGGAACAACTGCTTAAGATGCATTGTTTAGAATATTGGATTATGTGTTTATGTTTTTCACACTGAAATTAGTGCTGGACCAAGTTATTTTCAGCATGTGGGAAGAAGTGGCAAAATCCCTTCTAATTTACTTAATGTCACAGAGGAAGAACCTCAGAACTTTCATGTCGATGAGTCATCATTAGGGCTGAGTTGCTTGAAGGCTCCCCACCCCTTTCCCATTCAGAAATATATTTGGGGAGAACTTTGCTGATCTCAGCAGTTTGCCAGTGTTCCCCCCTTGAAGACTTCAGCAGAATGTGCCATGGGAATAGCACCATGCCATAGCACAGGAAGACTCCATGGAACTTGGATGAGGATACGGCTGCCACTTTTGGTCAGTGAAGGGCGATATGTCTCTCCCCTTTCCCATTGTCTCTTGTTGAATTAAGGAGGGATTCCCACTAGCCTGCTAAGCAACAAAACATCCCCTTCCTCTTAAAACATCTAATAAGAAAAACTATATAACTCCAACTTTAAAGGCAAGCCCATTTTCTAGATGTTTTGAGAATCTCCACTTACTCCAAAGTTATTTTGGAATATTCCCTCTCCCATCTTTTTAGCTGAATGAATCATCTCACAAAATTGAGGGTGGGGGATTTCAGCCCAGTATTAATTGAAAGCCAACTTGTCCAGTAAGACCTTCCTTTCATTTCATTTTCATTTCACCAAGAAGTTACCTATCAGTATAGGTTTAAATCAACTGTCAGTAGAAGGATACGTTCTGTTGGCACAATGCCCAGAAAGAACTGGTGGATATAGAAGCAAATGAAACAGCAGGATTAGACATGCATTAAACAGCTTCCAAGCACCCACTTCATCCTAATAATCATAAAATAGTGAATACCAATTCAAGTTTCATATTCTGATCAGGCTTTAATTAAAAGAAAAAAATTGTGCACAAATTGAGCACAAGGAGCTGTACCTGGGGAACATGGGCTTCAGTGTTTTAAAAAGTGCTATATAAATGGCAACCATATAATTTGATTATGTCATGGCTACATGGTGGCATATAAAAGGATAAAGTAAGCTCTACTTGAAAGGAGGTTATGCATTATTGCCTGTTGCAGACACCAACTACAGACTCGGGAAGAATTGTTGCTAAAGGCTAAATGAAAAGTAGAACAACAACAAAAACAACAACAACAAACGAAATTTATTTATTTATTAAACCTGTACCTTGCCCAACTAGTGATGAGCCACTAATCTGGGTGGTTTCACAAAAATGAACACAGGTACAAAAAGAAAACTGAAACAAAAGACATAAAAAATTAAAACTCAACCAAACCCCATTATCTAATAAACATCACTGAACTCTGAGGATGGTTGAAATAAAACAACTGATTAAACACACAGTAAACAGTCAACATAAGGTTGTCACAGAGATATAGAAAAAATAATTAAAATGGAATGAGGCTTTCAAAGGCTTGGGTAAAGGGCCAGGTTTTGATTTGTTTCCTAAAACTAAGGAGGGTGGGGGACCTGTCACACATCCACTAGAAGGTATTCCCATAGTAAGGTGGCCAATATTAAGAAGGTCTACTTTCTGGTTGACAATTTCCAGTCCTCTCTTGGAGTGACCTCTCAGAAAATCGAAGATTGGGGGGTGCAAGTGGGATGGAAAGTCAACATGAGGGAAAGGCAATCTGTCAGTTAGAGGAATGAGGGATGTATCAAAATTTAAAAACTGGCTTTGCTCTACAGGTAATCACAATGTGAAAGAAGGGCAAGTTCCTGAAAATAAAATAAGGACACATATAGGAAGTAGAAGGAAAGCCAGGCTGCATAATTTCTGTGAATTTCGTTGTATGTGTATATACTTACAATGACAATAAATAAATTATTATTAAATTATTATTATAAGAGTACAGACAAGTAGCAAAAAGATGGAGGAATGGTGTTAGGAAGCTGAGATTAAGCTGAGGTTAGCAAGGGATGCTAAAAGCAACAAAAAAAGCATTCTTCAGGGTGATTTTGAGTAGCAAAATACAGAGAAAAGAAATAGTGGCTCAGCTAATCAGTGGGGATGAAAAAATGGTAACAGGTGACAAAGAAAAGGCAGACGTGTTCAATTTCTACTTTAGCTCAGTTTTCCCCCAAGAGGGAGTCTATTGCTCTCCAGGCAAATGTGAAGTACAAGTGGAGGAGACAGGACTGGAGCCTGAGATTGATAAACAAATAGTCGAAGAATACCTCATTATTTTGAACAAGTTCAGATCTCCAGGGCTGGATGAATTACATCCAAGAGTACTGAAGGATCTACCTGAAGAACTCTCAGAACCACTGTCTGTCATTTTCTTTAATTCACGGAGGATGAATGAAGTCCCAGATGCTTGGAAGAAGGCTTACTTTGTCCCTATATTCAAAAAGGGTAACAAATGTAACCTGGAAACTACAGACTTGTCAACCTAACATCAATCCCAGGGGAAATTATAGAAACCAGTCACTTTGTGAGAAGCTTGAAAAGAATGCAGTAATAACTGGAAGCCAATGTAGATTTATAAAGAGCAAATCCTGCCAGACTAATTTTATCTCATATCTTAACCAGATGACCTCCCTGGTAGATGCTGAGAATGCTATAGATATGACTTCAGCAAAAATTTGACAAAGTGCCCAATGAGATTCTGATTAGCAAGCTAACCAAGTGTGGACTGCCTATAAGAAGTGTCACATGAGTTCATTACAGAATCATACTCAGAGAATGCTTATCAATGGCTCCTTCTCAAAGTGGGAGAAGGTAATAAGTGCAATACAACAAGGCTCAGTCCTGTACCCAGTGCCCTTCAACATTTTAATTAATGACTCAAATGAGAGGGGACACAGGGAATGCTTATCAAATTTGCAAATGACATTTTTTTTATTTATTTAAAATATTTTTACCCCGCCTTTCTCCTTGAAAAAGACCCAAGGCGGCTTATAACATTGAAAGACTATATTTAGAGCTGAAAATGACAAGTATACAATGGTGGTTTACATAATTAAAAGACAATATTTAAAGCTAAGAATAGTGAGTATAAAGAGGCAGCTGACATAACTGAAAGGCAATATTAAAGAATGGAATAGCTAATACCCTGGAAAAGAGAAACAGAATTCAAAAATATCTTGATAGGCTTGAGTGCTGGGATGAAAAGAATAGAATAAAATTCAACAGGGCTAAGTGCAAAGTTTTACACCATGGAAAACAAACACACAGCTACAAGATGGGTGATACTTGGCTAAGTAATACTATGAGCAAGAAGGATTTTGGAATTGTAGATTACAAGCTGAATATGAGCCAACAGTGGGATAAGGCTGGGGAAAAAGGTTAATGTTATTTTAGGCTGCATTCACAGAACTGTAGTCTCCAAATCCTGTGAAGTACTAATTCATCTCTATTCAGCACTGGTTAGGCCTCATCTAGAGTACTGTGTCCAATTCTGGACACTACACTTTAAGAAGCATGCTGACAATCAGGAACAAGTTCAGAAGAGGACAACAAGGTTAATCAGGGTATTTAAAACCAAGTCATGTGAGGAAAGACTGAAAAAACTGGGCATATTTAGCCTTGAGAAAAGACCTGGGGAAGATACAATAAAAGGTAAAGGTAAAGGTTCCCCTCGACATTTTTAGTCCAGTCGTGTCTGACTCTAAGTGGCGGTGTTTATCCTGTTTTCAAGCCGTAGAGACAGCGCTTGTCCGAAGACAGTTTCCGTTGTCACGTGGCCAGCATGACTAGGGAACGCCGTTTTACCTTCCCACCAAGGTGGTACTTATTTATCTACTCACATTTGCATGCTTTCGAACTGCTAGGTTGGTGAGGAGCTGGGACAAAGCAATGGGAGCTCACTCTGTCACGTGGATTCGATCTTATGACTGCTGGTCTTCTGACCCTGCAGCACAGAGGCTTCTGCGGTTTAGCCTGCAGCACCACCACGTCCCTGATGCAATAGCACTTTTCAAATACTTAAAAAAATCGGTATCATTGCATTTCTGTTGCTATTTTAGTACAGCAATTGCATGTGCTAAAGTGATGCTAAATGTTTCTCTTTAAACAAAGTGATTTTGAGTGGACAGGGAATGAAATGGAGTAGGAAGGGGTATTTGTCTCATCACCAGCAGTGACTCCCAACAAAAATGCTCCCAGGTGCTCTTTGCACTGAAAGGAAAATTTAATGTCTTTGGCTATTTCCAAACCAAATAGGACCCTTGCAGGTCTGGGGTTCTCTGTACCTTAGGAGATACAGTAGGCATCCTTCAGTCTCAAGAGGCTATGGTAACGTGCTCTGAATAGAGGACTTGGAACAGTGTCTAGTGTGGCTAAGGAGGCCAATTCAAGTGTGACAATCCCTTTCACACTGAAGACAAATACAATCTTCCCCTTGTCCAGCTCCCTGATTCTGCTGCTTTCGGGACTGCCTCTTTACCTCAGTCTGCTGGACAAGCGTCTCTTCAAAATGCAAGAGGCCATGATGCACCGCCTGCCTCCAGGCTGAAGGTCAGATGTCAAGGTTTCCCATCTGTGGAGGTCCATTCCTAAGGCCTTCATATCCCACTTGCAGATATCCTTGCATCGCAGCTGTGGTCACCCTCTGGGGTGATTTCCCTGCACTAATTCTCCATACAGGAGATCTTTTGGAATACGACCATCAGTCATTCTCACAACGTGCCCAAGCCAACATAGACATCGCTGTTTCAGTAATGTAGACATCGTTGTTTCATCATTGTTGAACCTGGAAAAGACGGAGGTCCTGAGGGTGGGTGGACCCTCCATTGGTGGCTTGGGAAACTCCCTCTCTTTTTTGGGGGGGTGACACTCACCACGAAGAGTGAGGTTTGCAACTTGGGAATACATCTGGACCCAGCGCTCACCATGGAAACCAAGGTGGTCCACTCTGCCAACTATCATCTGTGGCAGATTGCCCAACTGCGTCCCTATCTTGATGGCAGGGCCCTCACCACTCTGGTCCATGCGCTTGTAATCTCAAGATTAGATCACTGTAATTCACTCTACGTGGGGCTACCTTTGAGAGTGATGCGGAAGCTTCAAATAGTGCAGAATGCGACAGCCAGATTACTTAGTGGAACAAGAAAATTCCAGCAGATCCCTCCCATTCTGGCTGCTTTGCATTGGCTGCCCATTCATTTCCGCATTGACCTCAAAGTGTTAATGATGACATACAAAGCCCTAAATGGTTTAGGACTTCGATACCTGGCAGAATGCCTTCTCCCAACTAGATCTACTCGAGTCACTCACCATAGCCAGGAAAGACGGCTGAGGGGCCTGACGCCGAGAGAGGCCCGGAAAGAAAGAACAAGAAACCAGGCCTTCTCGGCAGTGGCCCCTCGACTTTGGAACAGCTTGCCACCAGAGATCTGCTTGGCACCCTCGCTGGGTGTTTTCAAGAGCCAATTAAAACCTTGGCTCTTTAGGCAAGCCTTCCCTCCTGCCAATACTTGCTTTTTATTTTTCTTGGTTTTTGTTGCTTATCCTCTTGATCCATCTTGATTATATTATTATTGTAGATTTTAATTGTTGTTTTTAAATCTGTTGTGCAGTATATTGTGAGCCGCTCCGAGTATACTCCTGTCAAGAAGGGCGGGATAAAAATCCAATAATAAATAAATAAATAAAATAATGTATACATGCTAAAAATTCCAAGTCATTATTGCAGTCACCCCTATTGCAGTCACCCGTCACCTTTGTTCTTGTACAATGTGACGATGTTTGCATCCTTCATGTCCTGTGGTAATCTACCTTCCCTCCAGCAAAGACAGAAATTTCATACAGCTCACAGGTGAGTATCTCTTTCCCGCACTTCAGCACTTCAAGGATGTTATCCTTCCCAGTTGCCTTGCCGGAGGCAAGGGAATCCAATGCTGCTTTTGTTCCTGCTAAAGCTGGTTCACTGTCCAACTCTTCCTATAGAGGCAGGCACTCAATGTTATATAATGCCTCTTCGGTTACTATATTCTCTCTAGAATATAGCTCAGAGTAATGCTGCACCCAGTGTTCCATTTGCTGTGCTCGGTCCCGGATGATCACACCTCGAGCAGATTTCTTCTGTATTGGACCTAAAACCTGCTTGATACCATCATACATTCCCTTAATGTTACCTGTATCCGCTGCTGTCTGTATCTTGAGAGCAAAGCTGAAGTCAATAATTGTTAGACATCTCCTGACAGTCTGTTGGACTTTGCTACAAGCAACCCTGGGAAAAAGGAAGAGCCATTTTCTGATGGTCATAGCTCTCAACCTAGTTTTAGGAGTTGCTGGGTGCATTTCTGAAAGAAGTTATAAAAGATAAAGAGACACAGTCAGCATCACGTGGTGTTTTGCCAGATACCAGGCAGGTTAAGTTGTAGGTCATTTATTGTGCCCCTATACGTCACCCTTGATCTACACGCCATTTCTCAGAGATGGTTGCTACGTAGCACTATAACATGATGATTTTTGAATGCATGTTTTTTTCATATATGATAGACTCCAAAGGCCTCCCAAGTTTAAATATTTGCTGCAGATTTTCCATGTTCTCCCATATGTACTTGAAAATGTTTTTAGGACAGAAATAGAGGGCACAGCTTCTGTGCCATGTGGCAATCAATACATTCATTCTCCTCAGTTAAGAAGGTCCTATTGCATTTTCCCCTTAGATCCCAAGGATTAAAAATCCCAAAGAAGTAAATTCCATTAGGTCAGTGTGAGGTGAACATTAAAAGTCAAACTGCCTTTCATCTCTATTTGTCCCTTCAAACATGAGAACCCAGCATGTGTCCTGGTGCATTGCTCAACTTCAGAAATGATTACATTTCAAGGCATTGAGGTTTGAATACTGAAAGCACAGAAACTTGCCATCAATTCATCTTCCTCCCTCCCCCCCTCCACAATTTTCCTTGGCATCAGGCTGGAGGTCTTGGTTTCATTTCATTTAGTTTACAGCATGCACAATGTTCCACAAATTAGTATTGCTTTTGTCTTTTGCCTAAATGACTATCGAA
The DNA here is from genome assembly GCF_051106095.1 of Pogona vitticeps. Taxonomy (NCBI): domain Eukaryota; kingdom Metazoa; phylum Chordata; class Lepidosauria; order Squamata; family Agamidae; genus Pogona; species Pogona vitticeps. Next base: position 102,496,811 of record NC_135785.1, on the reverse strand, counting down.
TATGACAAAAGATTGTAGCAGTGGCAAGAAACTGTTTATTAGTTTAGGCAGCACAAAAGAGGATCATCGTATTCAAGGGGCACAAATAATCCTTTGGTTGTTGTTTAAAAAGCATAAAGTACAGAGTAAGAGTGAAGAAGCCGGCTCGATGAGTTTGCTGCACATGGTGTGAAGTCTTTCCTTGAGCAGCTCTCAGAATCATTAAGTTGGGATTTATTTATAGCTGTCAAAATTGCTTTCTTGCAACAGATATTTATGTGCAGAGAGAGTCGCCAAGCAAAGGGTGTCAGAAGCACTTTACACAGATGAGATTAAAGCCTTAAACCAAAGAGATGCTGTTTATCTCTTGGATAGCATGAATGAAGTCTCTTGTGGCTACACAGGAGGTAGGATGTCTTCAATGAATGTGGTGATTGTAGAAGAGGGAAAGAACTTGATAAATTGTGAGGACAGAAGAAAGTTTCAAACTGTGCATATCAGTATTCTGTCTAATCCAGGTTTGGAGAATGTGTGGATTTCCCAACACTGCAGCTCAGTCACTGTAATCAGTGAAGTCAGTTGGAGTTGCAATCCAATGACATCTAGAGATTCACATGAGTCCCAGCAAATCTCTCCCCCCCCCTCTTTTCTTCTTTAATCTGTATCTAATATAATATTCATGTCTCTCTATCACCACAAGAACTCTGAATAATCAAACAACAGATCCATTTTGTTCAATCTTCCCTTCTGAAAGTGATCAGCCTTTGTAAAGCCTACAGGCAAGGCAGGAAGATAGCTGCTACACTGAAAAGACAGTATGGTATAGTAGTTATCCAGGTTCAAGTCTCTCTACAGAGCCATGAAACAGACTTCAGTCACAAGGCAAGTGTGATTCATGTTTTTTCAGTAGGGGCGGCGTTTGGACTCCAGATCCCAGAATTCTCCTGCAAGCACTGAAGTAACTTCTCTTTCTAACAGAAAACTTGACCAAAGCATGGCCTATCCCAGACCATGAAGGTATCCAGCCCAGAATTTCTGCAGGTGACCATAATTTAGATGTCTGCAGGTATAGATCTGGCAGTTGGGACTCAGAATAGAAGATCCCTCAGCTTTGTCTTCTGAGGAGATCAACTCTCTTGCCTTTAGCTAGCACCCAATAGCCTTATTGTTCTGAATTGGTGGTATAGGATACAGTTAGTAGAACTTTCTCTCAAAAGTGAATGAGCCAGCGCCTTCCAAACTCCAGCATGGGTGAAGTGTAACTGGATCTTCTGAGATCCTCAAGGCCAGATTCCCAGAAGTGGCAAACCTTTGAGGAGCAGTAGTTTCAGCCTAAGTCAGAGGCGGCTGGACCCACTCCTGGCCCATAAAAACACAATAGGTTAAGTGCATGATCCAAGAGACAGGCTACAATAAGAAAAGCTCAGTTGCAGAGAAATTATCCTTGGGAGAAATGATTTATTCAGGAATAGGAAGTCTTCTTGAGATAAATCATTTCCTTCTGGGGAGACCAGCTGGCCAAATAATCTCCAGCCAAGCTCAGGAAAGGGCTCGGGTAGCCTGGTTACATGTACCTCGGGGGTAGGCATGATGTTTTCACAGTGTCTTTATTGGTTCCTGTTTGTCTAGTACCTTGACTTGCTGATGGTGATTTGCTGTGTTATGCTTTTTGAATTGTTAGACTTTTCTGTCTGTTTGCCCATATGGTGCTTTGACGGGCTTGATTTGGATTGTTCTGGTCTCTGGCTCCGAATCTCCTGCATTTAGTTTACTTTCTATCCTAGTAAGCCTCTGTTTGCTAGCCCTGGAAGAAGTTCCACCCCAGTAACAGGACAGAAATGAACCTCTGCCAATTATGTTTGGGAGCATCCAGGCTGGTTAAGGATGAGACCTGCTCCTCCTCTAGGGACCCTCCCCTCCTGCCTTACTCCAGAGCTGTCCTGCCTGTTTGGAACTATTGAGACTTAAACTGAATATCTGTGCAGCTACTCCCTGGAATGACCCACTCTATATATTGCAGCCTTGGTGTTGTCATGCCCAGGACTGACTCAGATGACCCTGTCTAATGTCTGTCTCCTCTAGGACACCATCTTACTGAGCTTCCTGTGTTCCTGAATCTTTTTTAGTATTTTCTATTTTTGCCTGCTAGATTGCTCCTTGAACCTGTCTCTTTTATGTTTTCTCCAGTCCTGACTTGCTGTTTTACTCTGCCTTCAGGATGTGCCCTTTGACTCTGCTGTTCTGACATAATTCTTGGCTTTTGATGTGACCAACCCATGTCTGACCTTTGCTTGTGGCTATGTCCTGAAACTAACACTATGCAGTCTCATTCTGAAGTTAATCAGAGTGAGTGCAGTGCATCTTGACCTCACTCTTGGGAAATTTGTGTATGTGTTTGTTTAAGCAACATGCCTGGCAGACATTGAAATTATTAGGAAATATTTGTTTGAAAAGAAGCTGAGTCTTTACACTGGAATCCTCTTGGTGGTTTGCATTGGACTGCACACTGTTTATTCTTAAGCACAGAAAATAGTTCAGATGCATTACATTGCTTTCAAAAGATGTTTAAAGTCTTTTCTTCTTCTGAAGATTTGCTGAAGTTTCATAATTTGGAGAAATACATAAGTACTGGCTCTCGTCGTTGTTTAGTCATTTAGTCATGTCCGACTCTTTGTGACCCCATGGACTAGAGCACACCAGGCCCTCCTGTCTTCCACTGCCTACCAGAGTTGTGTCAAAGGCATCAATTATTCAGCGGTCAGCTTTCTTTATGGTCTAGCTCTGACTTCCATATATCACTACAGGAAAAACCGTAGCTTTGACTGTTCTGACTTTTGTTGGCAAGGTGATGTCTCTGCTTTTTAAGATGCTGTCAAGGTTTGTCATCGCTTTCCTCCCAAGAAGAATACATATTTTAATTTCGTGGCTGCTGTCTCCATCTGCAGTGATCATGGAGCCCAAGAAAGTAAAATCTGTCCATGCCTCCATATCTTCCCCTTCTATTTCCCAGGAGGTGATGGGACCAGTGGCCATGATCTTAGTTTTTTTGATGCTGAGCTTCAGACCGTTTTTTGCACTCTCCTCTTTCACCCTCATTACAAGGTTCTTTAATTCCTCCTCACTTTCTGCCATCAGAGTGGTATCATCTGCATATCGGAGGTTGTTGATATTTCTTCCGGCGATCTTAATTCCGGCTCTGCACATGTATAATCAAGATGGTGCTGTTGATTGTGTTTAGAACCATTATCTGTGTGTATGCAATAGGTGGCTTTCACTTGATATTGGATGAATGTATGTGTGCTGTAGTTCACAGGTGAGTGCTCTGGTGTGTTATGCAGTATTATGTGATGGTGAAGACGCAGATTTCACAGTATCCTCCTGGTGCTCCAGTTGCTGCTTCCAAGGCTTCTGTTTCTCATAGTCCCTCTTTTACAGGGGATAGCTGAATGGAAAGTCATTAAGGCAATCAAAGTCTAGGGTGTCATCACAGGAAAAAAGGAAGTGATGGTTTCCTCTATAAGCCCTTCAGCCTGGAAAACCAGAATCAAGAACCAGGGATGCAAATGGGTAAAGCAAGCACTTTCTCCATGCTTGCATTTTGATATGACAAACTTTAAAAGACTGAAGAGGGCCTGTGTTTACATGCAGTGAAAGAAAGAAAATGGGGTAATCCAGGTCCGAATGAAAGTGGTGAACTAACTTGTGAATTGGTACCCTGCCACCAATAACATATGGCCCTCTAGACCTTCAATGTGGGACATTCAAAAGATCATTTGGAAAGCAGCAAATGTTTCAGTGGGGGCTCCCCAGTCCAGACATGGCCAAAGCAGGAATGTGTGTCATCAAGTGGCTTGGCTACTCCAGCTCAGAGAGAGAGATTAATGATCAAAATCAAAACTAGATTTTGGAGTGAACTTAGGTCAGAGGAATCTGGAGTTGTACCCATTCCCTTGCAGAATTGGCTAAAAATCATTTTGTGGGATTGCAGTTTCTATTAAATAGAATGGGCATTTGCAAAACACTTCCACTTTAATATTTTTTAAAAGCAAACTTTAATCTCGCCTGACGATTAAATTCATTACATATCCCCACCTGCAAACTGAACTATGTTACTTTAAGGCCCATATTACTGATTAGTGCGATTCATAGAAAATTTTGATAGAAGGACTTTTATATCCCAACTGGCTGGAGTCCAGACAAAGTTGTCTATGTCTGAAAGAAGTTACTAACTACAAGATGTTGTACAGTTTGAGTAAAATGAGCTGGTACTTTCTGTACATCCCAAAAGTCTTAGCTTTTATTGTGGAGCAACAATAAGCAACAATATTTTATGTTTTTTATTTGTATCAGAGTGCTGTACAATTTAAAATTATGAGTGTATATGAAATACAGCTGTAGAGTGAAAACATCGTCAAGTGAAATAAAAAAAAAACATTGAAATGCATTGAAAACCGGTTCAGTGCGTTCCAATGGACTGAATACCTGCTTGTCCAGCGAAGATCCTCCATACGGCAGCCATTTCCGGTGCCTGTATAGTGAGGAATCCATTCTAGAAAAGAGCGGGAAGCCATTTTGAAAGCCAGCGGCCATTTTGAAACCCGACGATCAGCTGTTTGCTGATCGTCGTAAAGCGAAAAATTGGTTCCCGAAACAGGGAACTGATCAATGTGAAGCGAAAAAACCCAATCTAAACATCATTTTGTGATCGCTTTCGCGATCACAAAAACTTCGTTAAGCGGATTCGTCGTTAAACGGGCTAATCATCCAGCAGGGCATGACTGTACTGATATTTCATCAAGTAAAATGGGGCTATGTGGATTTAGGATTAATTTTCTGTAACTGTGGCGATGGGGATGAGCACCGCCCCCTAGAGTCGAACACGACTGGACAAAAATTGTCAAGGGGAACCTTTACCTTTTAACTGTGGAGAAATTCACTCAATGCAGCACTTTTTGTTGTTTAGTCGTTAAGTCGTGTCCAACTGTTCTTGACCCCATGGACTAGAGCACACCAGGCCCTCTTGTCTTCCACTGCCTCACAGAGTTTGGTCAAATTCGGATGACACTGTCCAGCCATCTCATCCTCTGTCATCCTCTTCTCCTCTTGCCTTTACACTTTCCTAACATCAGCATCTTTTCCAAGGTGTCTTCTCTTCTCATGAGATGGCCAAAGTATTGGAGCCCCAGCTTCAGGATCTTTCCTTCCAGTGAGCACTCAGGGTTGACTTCCTTTAGAATGGATAGGTTTGTTCTCCTTGCAGTCCAGGGGACTCTCAAGAGCCTCCTCCAGCACCACAATTCAAAAGCATCAATTCTTCGGCGGTCAGCTTTCTTTATGGTCCAGCTCTCGCTTCCATACATCACTACAGGAAAAACCATAGCTTTATGCGGACCTTTGTCGTCAAGGTGATGTCTCTGCTTTTTAAGATGCTGTCAAGGTTTGTCATCGCTTTCCTCCCAAGAAGAAGACATATTTTAATTTCGTGGCTGCTGTCTCCATCTGCGGTGATCATGGAGCCCAAGAAAGTAAAATCTGTCCATGCCTCCATATCTTCCCCTTCTATTTGCCAGGAGGTGATGGGACCAGTGGCCATGATCTTAGTTTTTTTTTAACTTAGTTTTTTATTTTATCACACATATAGACATACAAAACTAACAAAGAACACACAAAACAAGCAAAAGCAATAAAAACAAAATAAAAAACAAAAACAAAACAGAACCCCACATAGGCAGGGTGGAGGCATTTCTATACAGTATTATCCATTATATAAATCTGATTGCATCAACCTTATTGCTCCTAAAAATTTAATTCAAATGGCAGATTCCATTTGTGGGATTCGAAACCCCAGGTTCTTTGAGGTAAAATTTTACGGGCAGAACTGGCACAACAATGAGAAACCCTTCAATAAAAATTACATCAGTAAAACATCAGGGAAAGAAGGCCAGAGTAGTGCCTCACCTGAGTTGCCAAGGCCTAGTCTGCCGGAGCAAATGAACTCTGAGGAAAAGTTTAACAGATCGCCTCAGTGTGATTGAAGGATTTATAGACAGTGCTATAACTGCGGTGTGTTTGGGCATATTCAATCAAATTATATGAAAAACAAAAACAAAAATTGGAAAAGATAATCAGACTAAGAAAGTTTATTGTTTAAAACTTGTTGAGGCCACTGAAGGAAGTTGTAACAATGGTGGTTCTGTCTCCATGGCAACTAGCACAACAGAGAATTCTGATCTGCCACTAGCCAGGGTCGTTCAGTGTTTTCTTGTAAAGACAGAAATATTTTAGTACAGATCCCTGGTGAAGAAATTCTTATTAATGAGAAGTCTTATTTGGGAGTTGTTAATACCTGGTTCCAACATAACCCTGTGTCATCCTTTTTTATTAATATTTTATTTTATTTATCTAAGAATAGGGTAGGGAATACTAAAGGTAAAAGGGAGTGAAAGAAAAAGGAAAGGGTTAGGGGATAGAAGAAGACAAAATATACAATCATCTAGTCATATTACAATAACAAATCCACTTTCAGCTTTTTTTGTAATTTGGTTGCCCTCCAGCTATCCACTTACACCTTTATTTTAGTTTAAATCTATGTTACTCCAACACTATCTGAGATCTTTCTTTGGTGTTAGTTCTAGAAAGTGTTGTAAGTCTTCATAGAATTGGTCAATTTCAGCCTCTTCAGCATCGGTGGTTGGTGCATAAACTTGGATTACTGTGATGTTGAAAGGCCTGCCTTGGATTCGTATTGAAATCATTCTATCATTTTTGAGATTGTATCCCATTACAGCTTTTCCCATTTTTTTGTTGACTATGAGGGTTACTCCATTTCTTCTACGGGATTCGTGTCCACAATAGTAGATATGATAATTGTCTGAATTGAATTCGCCCATTCCTGTCCATTTTAGTTCACTGACGCCCAGGATGTCAATGTTTATTCTTGCCATCTCTTGTTTGACCACATCCAGTTTGCCAAGGTTCATAGATCTTACATTCCAGGTTCCTATGCAGTATTTTTCCTTGCAGCCTCAGATTTTCCTTTTACTTCTAGGCACGTCCACAGCTGAGCATCCTTTCGGCTTTGGCCCAACCACTTCATTAGCTCTGGAGCTACTTGTACTTGTCTTCTGCTCTTCCTCAGTAGCATGTTGGACACGTTCCAACCTGAGAGGCTCATCTTCCAGTGTCATATCTTTTAGACGTTTGTTTCTGTCCATGGAGTTTTCTTGGCAGAGATACTGGACTGGCTTGCCAGTTCCTGCTCCAGGTAGATCGCGTTTAGTGAGAACTCTCCACTATGACCTGTCAGTCTTGGGTGTCCCTGCACGGCGTAGCCCATAGCTTCTCTGAATTACTCAAGCCCCTTTGCCAGGAGAAGGCAGCAATCTGTGAAGGGGAATGCAGCACTTACATACATGTAATTTATGCACAAAAGAAGATCTAGCAAGTGGCTAAGACAATGCTACTGAAATAGCTTCTGGTCAAAAATAATAGTCTAATCTTTTGTATAAGACTGCCCAGTTAAAGTTAGGTTTATCAGTAATGGGCAATATAGTCAAATTGGAATACAGATGTTTCTTATGCAACAGAAGATCAAAATCCTTTCCTTGGTCTTCTTAATGTGGGGGCTCTTTGTGATTACTAAGTATGGGGAGGGCTTCTCCGCTCTTAATGTATTAGTTTGACCTACAAAGAAGTCACCATTAGGAAGCAGCACACCTTATTCCAAGCAAAGTCCAACTTAAGGAGTATGTTGAAATACCAAGGTGCTCCCTTGCACATAAGACTCCTTCTCCTACTTATTGATGGACTAGGTCTGGCTTTGATATTTATTATTTATTTATTTTATTTGTTCGATTTATATCCTGCCCATCTGGTATATTCTCCCACTCTGATAGTGGTGGCAAACTGCCAGGAAGCAGAGGAGTGGGAGAGAGGTCTGTTTTTATTTCTCTATTGCCTGGTGTGCCATGTCCTAGAGGTAAGTCAAGGTACATTGTGGAACACGGCAGTAAAATGAGTGTGGGAAAGGTCAGCCAGATGTTGACAGACTTTTCCTATCTTGCTTGATCCTTGGCTGTGTTGGATGGAAACTGGTGTTCAGACATGTCTGGAGGTTCCCCAGCCCTGCAGGAGCCTGTTCTTCATTTCATATGGCCTCCTGTAACCTGGTGCACTGCTATGTATGATGGTAAGTGCTGGAGATAGGAACCCCTTTCTCACTTCATCCTCTCCATAGCGCATTGCTGTTGCAGAACCATGACTAGCACTTGCCTGAGTGAAGCTGAAGGGGGTGGTGAGGGGATTTATTGTATGTGAAGAAATGATCACATTACATAATAAATTGTTTTATTCAGTATAGAGCAGTGTTTCCCAGCCTGGGGATCAGGACCCCCAAGGGGGTTCCAGGTCACCTTATATGTGTTGTAGCCCTTGTTAAATAATTTTTCCTTGACCTTTCAGAGTAGGATATTAAAGTTAGTGTGTGTGTGTATGTATGAGAAACAGGCCTTTTGGAGGCGAACGAAGTCTCTACTTTCTGAGATGTGGTGACTTTACCCCATTAAAAATTCCTTTGTATGCAGATGTGGCTGAGGGGAGGTTGCAGGTTACATGGCTATTATAAAGGGTGGTCGTGACTCAGAAAAGATTGGGAACCCCTGGTATAAAGGAATGGAGAAGAACACGATCAGAGGATTCTCTTTTGGCAAGAGTCCCATGTGAGGCTCGTGTAATGTGTAATTCCATTACAGTTTCTATTGTGTCACCTGTTGGTGCCAGTCACTTCTTCTGTCAGTGCGCTTCAGCCTTGTTCGCTGGTATGCACTAAGGAATGTGTAAGCTTTGTGGAGGATATGGATAGTGCTGGAGAGGGGTTTCTCCCTCTTTTGTAAGTTTAAAATATGTGGTCACCTACTGAAGCGCAACTATGGGAGATGCAGGAAAGATAAAAGAAATATTTTTCATTCAGTACATAGTTCATCTGTGGAATTTGATATCACAGGATGTAGTAACAGGTGACAATTTGGATGGCTTTAAGAGGGAAGTGAGCAAATTCATGGAGAAGAGATAGTAGGCATGTGAATAATGGCTGTAAATACTCAGTGAACTTCTCCACAGCCACTGGAACAAGTAAAGTTGGCATCAGTATCTGGAGAATGAAAGGGGAGAAATGGGCAAAGATTTTTCTAATACAGGACCAGACATTTTGTTTCATGAATCATTCAGAGCAAGCTCAGTTGTAATCTGATTCTTGATTATATCTTTTGGATGCTGTGCTGGAATTTCCTTTCTCCTCCAGTCAATTTTCTTGGTGATAAGGTTCTTTGTCTCTGACCTGAGCTTATATTCCCTTTCCTGTCCTGGTACGCTCATCTATATTGTGTCTGACCTTTTAATCACTGCAAATATGAATAGTTGTTTTTAAAATTGAAGAGAACATGTCTTCTTTGATGGCCAAATGAGATGCACACACATTGCTATTGATTTCCCATTAGAAAAAGAAACCTCTATTAATTTAGTATGTTTCTATCTAGTTATATGCGTTTCAGCTCCTACTAAGCTTAATTTAGTGTTGGTTCTATTATACAGGTCAATATACGAGTGGTGCCTCACATAACGAGCGCACCATTTAACAATGAATTCGCATAGCGATCTAATTTTTTAGATCGCCAATGCGATCGCATTGCGATGTTCTATATAGGCAAAACATTGCATTGTGACGATCGGTAAGCGTTTTGCTTACCGATCTTCGCATTGCGATGTTTTTTAAACAGCTGATTGGCGATTCCAAAAGGGCCGCTGGGTGCCCAAAATGGCCGCCGCAAGTGTTTTTGCGCCCTGCCCTCACTTACCGAGGGTGCGAAAATGGCGGTGCTATGGAGGAACATTGCTGAACGGTGAGTTTTGGAGCCATAGGAACGCATTAAACAAAGTTTAATGCGTTCCTATGGCTTTTTACGTTCCGTTTAGCGATGTTTTTGCATAGCGACGATTAATCCGGAACAGATTAACGTCGCTATGCGGGGCACCACTTTAGTTAAATAGTAAAGAATGAAGAGCTGCACTGTAGATGTCTTCTCCTTGGCGTAGTGGCAGGATGCACTTGTAATCTTCCTACATTTTCTTAAAGCTGCCATCAGGATATATAGTCATGTCTGCCCTTTCCTTGGTGTACAGTTTTTCTCTCCCTTTCTCAATATATCATTCTTTCCTGGATAATTTTCAGTTCTCTCCTAATGACCATATTCATTCCATTTATGATGCTCTCTTTCCATATACCCCTTTTGCAGACTTAAAACTGTGTTTTGTTTTATTTTCTCCAAATCAGCAAATGCAGTGGTAGTGACACATTGCCACATAGTTGCAGACTGTTCTTTCTGAATTAAGAGCAATAATATATAGCCTTTTCTACACAACAGGTGAGGAGTTGCTGAGTCATCTTCCTAAATCTCTCTTCTTCCCTGAAGATGGATAAATGTGTTTTTGTTTATGAAGGTTTCTGTTCACAAAGAAATATTTTAACAAGTTGAGAGGGAGACAGAAGGGTAGGAGATATTTGTAACCTGAAGAAAAAAGAGGAACAGGAATCAGAAATCAGTTTAAAGTTGAGCTTGCACCATTCAGTTACTATAGCACCTTCTAGGCTATGAGTCAAGACTCATTTCAAACAAGACACACAAAGATATATAGACTCATCCCTTGATGATCCTTCTAGCCACGCACGTCAAATCTATACAAGTAGAGGAAGGAGGTGGTAAAAGTTTTTCTGAAACGATAAAATGGAGTCTGTTATTTCAGAAAGGAGATGGGGACGAGGGTTTGGGATGCTCTCCTATATAAATAGGTTCTCTGCATGTAGAGAACTCAGAACTTCAGCTCTACCTTAAACCTTAGATGTCCAAACATCTCCACTTCCACATTTCAGGAAATAAACAACTGAATGAGTAGTTACTATCTGTTTTAGTGAAGAACAGTCTACACAAGTAATCCAAAACTTATTTCTTGGAAACATATCAGAAACAGGTTTCTGGATAATGTTTTCTTTGTTTTTATAGATGGGCATGAACTGGGAGAATGGTGGTTCATGATGGTTCATGATTCATTGCTACTTACAAACCACAAACTTTATGAAATGAACCATTTTGTGGTTTGTGTTATATGGGACTTCTGGGAATGGTGGAATAGCTCCACATGGGTTAGAGGTGCCAAACTCACAGCAAGGTTTTTGCTGACTCTCCTTCCCATCCCTTCCAGGTTTGGGAAATATGGGATGTGGGACATACAAGTTATAGCTCCCCAAAGCGCCCCCCCCCCAGAAAGAGCTCTTTAACAGCTGGCTTGGGGGAATTAAATGAGTGGTTCATGGGAAGAAACTTGAGACAGGGTGTTGCTCATTGTGAGATGGACTGGAGAGGGAACAGAAATGGGACAGACATGGGAAGAGGACTAGCTGGCTCTTGCCAGCTGCTGCAAAAGTGAAACCACCAGGTGAGCTGTCCAGAGTTGGGCTCCTATAACCAGCTAATCCCAGAGAGTGTGATTGGAGGTCCATGGCTGGCTGCCTGACTTGACAATCAATCCTACACAAAATTTTCTCTAGATGCACCCCAGCATTGCCTAGGGAATTGATTGAGTGTTGCCAGGGTGTCTAGCCAGGGATGACATGCCCCAAAATAAAGCATACAAATTGCCAACATTGATAATAGTTTGGTATTTTGTTTCTTTCTGGGCAACTGTGTTTCCCTGAAACACCATGAAATGGCCGATCCTGGGGGTGGGAGGTTGCTTCATAGTTTGTTTCGTGCCCATCTCTAATTTGTTATGTGATATCTAGTCACATCTGACTTACTGTGACTCCAGTAGGTTTTCAAGGTATGTGAGATATTTAAGGAATGGTTTTACCTGTACAAACCCTGCCCCTCCCCCCGAGATTCCATTGCTGAGTATAGATTTGTACAGGGGATTCCTGAGTCCTAATGTCTTAATTTGTCTATTACACCATACCGGGTCTTGGCAGTAATTGTGCTAAAATGTGGTGCTAAGGGATGGATATATGTTAGTTTAATTTTCCCCCACAGTTTGTCACCTGCATCTCAGGTTCTTTTCTGGAAAACGATTTCAGGTTTGGTCCCTTCTATCTTTGACTCAGCTGAAGAAAGACTGTCAGGAACCCTGGAGAGTAGTTGCGAGTTAATGTGAATGAAAACACTGAGATAGATAGGCGAGTAGTCTATTCAGTATAAGGCAGCTTCTTTGGTTCCTTCTTCAGTTATTAATGGTGAGAAATCCCCATCTGGTCCCCCTGTTGACAGTGGGTTTGCTTATAAGTTCCACCCTCATTGGGAAGAATTATAACTTCTTTCTTGTGTAGCAAGAGGATTATGCAGATTTGTTATTCTTCATTAAGTGGCTCATCTCGTCCTTCATTCTCTTTTATTATTTCTTCTTGTTATTTTCTCAAGTATAGTCTAGACTCTAGAGCAACTTTAATAGCTGAATCCATTATCGGTTCAGAAAACCTGTTTCCTGTTGGTATTGTCTGGAAAAGAAAAACACCACGTGACACTGTGACTGTATTAAGCAATAAGCCACTGTTGTCTACTCTGAGGTCTAATGAAATATGACCCTTCATGCATCACTCAGAAATATGTCTTACTTCCTCCTAGAATTAAATTGCATGTATAAACAGATGTAGAAGGATCTGTTTATATATGGACCAAGCATGAGGACAGGGGAAATTTAACCCTTATTTTGACTACTGGGTATGAAAATGTTTTCTTTAATTTTATAGAAGAAATATTGGCTGAAATCCTGTTGTGCAGTTATGCAGACAGTGTAACTTTTGGAAGCAAATTGCTATGCTCAGAAATTTCTATAGGCATTGCCTATTGCATACTGAGCCATATGACTTGGTGTGCAATCAATATAGCTTTTGGAGGTTTCTTTATTTCTAAAAGTTAAGCTGTTTTGTAACTGTGCAACAGGATTTCAGCCATTGCTTCACAATTTGAAGCAGAGCTCCCTTGTGTGTTAAAGGACGTTTGTTTTCTACTATGAAGCTTTAGAGGTGGAGCTCTGCAAGCTGCAGACTAGCTGCTTTTCTTTAGTGCTTGGTCATCAGGAGATAAGCAGGGAATTCATCTGAATTGCTGTTGTGCAGCTACACCAGTGTAACTTGCAGTTGCACAAGTGCTAGTGAAGATTGCACCAAAGCAAAATATTCAAGAAGCTGTTCTGCATGCATGTTGCACAACTAATCAAACTGTGATTTACTCAATAAAATGTACAGTACAGACTGCCTGGGTGTAATGCCTCCAAAATTATACTGGCATAACTTTATGTTACCCCAGTTGAAATGGGTTATCAGCCATTGTGTCTTTGGAAGGGAAATTTTTTGTCTCCTAACTGAGAAACTGGTTTCTTATCTGTTGCTTCCTTTATTTTTTAATAAAGGAGTATTGGGAGTATCCCTGGAAAGGGTGTGTCGCTTCTTGTACCCCCCCCCCCGGGATGTGCTCACAGTCATGCATTGTTTTGATGAGTGCAGGCACTTCATGAACCAACATATAAGATAGCTTTCCTTCAGATATGATGTATGGCCCAAACTGTAAAAATTAGCCTTTCCAGACATTGAATTGCCCCTGTGGGTAGTGCTGGACCAACAATTACTGCCTGAACATTAGAAACAGAGGGGAAAGATCACAATATCTTGATGAGGCAGACACTGTTAATTGACCTTCCTTTTTAAAAAATATCAAACAAAGCTCATCTGCTATCTTAATAATAGGGAAGCAATCATCTATTCTTATCAGGAGAACAATTTTTGCCTGCCACCTAATGTTTCAGGAGGTGAATTTTTAAGCCCACTACATACATTATGGATAGTGAAACAAGATAATGTAGGCAAATGTGGAATCTTAACACAGAGAGATTGACACTGCTAATGGTATATATAACACCACACGTTGAAAATGCATATATAACTCCTACTTGGCTGTCTGCAAGTTTCGATGTATAGTCCTAAAGTGCCAAATTCCTCTTGAATGCCATTCTCCTGCAGAACTCATTACTGTGCCAACTCTGTCTGGATTGTTCTTATTCCCTGACAAAGGCAGTACAGACATTTGCATTTGTTTGCCTTTTCTTTCCATGGTATTCCACCACTTTGTTCAATATATTTTTATCTTTTCAACCAGCCTTCCCCAGTGTAGTTGCCTTGAATTGCAACTCCCATCATCCCCAGGCAGGATTGGACTTGTTCCTCTGCAAACCCATGGTTTGGTGAAGCCTCCTTTAAATGCTTCATGTTTTTTTTTTGACACTGTGCTGGTCAATGATAGTCAAGGACATAAGCTCTCAACAATTATCCGCCAATACCAACCATGTGCCAATAACAGAATAGTCTGTCTTCCCTTCCCTCAGCGAATTATACGAATGACCGTGTAAATAACAGATTTGTATTACTATACTCATCTGACTGTAAACTACAAGAACGGTGGACTGAAAGCACAGCATCCTATCAAGAATTATGGAAAAATACTATTCCTGTAGTCCAGTGCTTCCCAACTTTGGGTCTCCATATGTTCTTGGACTACAGTTTCAGAAATCCTGGATGGCACAGCTAGTAGGGAAAGCTTCTGGGAGTTTTAGACCAAGAACATTTGGGAATTAAATGTTGGGAGCCATTGCTGTAGTAAAAAAAACAAAAACAAACCAAGAACGTATTCTCGAAGGCTTCAAAGTTTACTGATGAAACTCTTGAAATTGTTAATGACAGAAAGAATCAAAAGTTCCAGCCCATGCCTACAGACACCTTTTTTGTTGTTCACTTGGAAAAGGGCCTAGTTCAATTTCTTCAAGCTTGCTTCCTATTATAAAAGGAAGCTGCCACAGTGCAATCAGAGAGTTGATTTCTTCATGAGATACTGTACTTTCCGTGGAGCCTAAAGGGCAGCAAAACTACTGTTTCCAATATGAACTATAGCATTTTTTTTAACAAGAAGCAAGGCCAAAGAAGGCTATGGAACCTTAGAATGAGGCCCTTCTCCATTTGGGTGAAGTGTAGGTGTCTGTGGGTGTAGGACTCTGGGCTGAAACTCCCAGAGGTTTGCCTGGGGAATTCTTAGAGAATTCTTGGAATTGGAGTGGAAAAAAAATTATACTTCCCTCATTCAGACTACAAGAAGAGTTGTAAATTCTTATGCTTCAGTTGTAGATACTTTGGCTGCCCAGCTTAATCATGCCAATGCTTGGAAGTAGCTAGTTATAAACAGCTAGTTAGTGGTAATTAATTTCTCTTTGCAGTAACTAAGGCACTGTTATGTTACATTATAACGGTAACCTGATGAGAGAGAACTTGTATAGCTGTAACTTCTAAAATTACTTTAACCATTATAAGATACAGGTTCACTAAAGGGTATAGGAGAAATAGTCCATGCTTCACGTGCTGGTTTATGCTGTGTCTTGAGCTCTATGTTCTGTTGTGTGTCTTGTACTGCTTATGTTCTGTTGTGTGTCTTGTACTGCTTATGTTCTGCTGTGAGTGTTAAGGTACGTCGGGTACCTCGTGTTCTGTTGTGACTGTTGCGGTGATGGCAAAACAGATGTGGAGGAGAGTGTGTTTTGTATCACAAACCATCCACTGTAGCATTCAGATTTTTAAAAGAAAGGTAGAAAATATAGGTAGGGAGTAATGTTACTGCCATAGTAACTACTCACTTCCCAACCTGTTTTGATAGTTTACTCTCAGTCCATGAATGGCTTCTGACATAATACTACAAATAATGTGACTCAGTAGGTTAAGCTTTTATAGTCTATACCTCATGGGACATTTTTTCCATAGGCAATCTGAACGTAATATATAAACCATGTCCGTAGAAAAGAGCCAGCCATTTCCTTCTTCCTATAAAAGTGTTTATGGGACTCTTCTTGTTCCATTCCCCACCCTCTATTTTGGTTTGAAGAAACTGTTCTGTTCTTCCTTTCCCAGGGAATTCTGAACAATTAAGCTTTTTAAAGATTCAGTGCAGTGACATGTACTGTATCTTATTACTGGGGAGAGGACACTTGGACAGGACAGGACAGCTTAGAACTCTGTGAGCTATCTGCTTTTGAACAATTTAGTTACAGTGTCTATACAGGGAAACATCCTATGGTGAAGTAAGGACATTGGGTTACAATTGGCAGCTTTTGAATTCAAATACAGTGGTGCCTCGTACAACGAGTGCCCCGTTTAACGATGAATTCGCATAGCGATGGCATTTTTGCCATCGCTTTTGCGATCGTATAACGATGTTGCCTATGGGGAAAAATCGCTTTGCGATGTTTTCCCCATAGGCACCATTTTCCCCCAGCTGAGCAGCGGGAGCCTCCGAAGGAGTGCTCCTGCAGCTCAGCTGGGGGAAAATGCCTGCGGTGGCCTCGGAAGGACCCTTCCGAAGGGTCCTTCCGAGGCCACTGCTGGGATTCCCCTTCCCCGCGGCCGGCTTCCCCGGCCATGGTCGGACTCTCAGGAGTCCGACCATGCATGGGGTAGCCTGCTGCGGGTCGGATCCAAGCCGCGGGGAGAGGGTGGGGGGATCCGGATGGATCCCACCACCCTCCCCCCGCGGCCTGAGGAGGGTGGGAGGCATGGCCGGACTCTTTGGCAGCCACCGCGGCTCGGATCCGAGCCGCGGCGGTTGCCGAAGAGTCCGGCCATGCCTCCCACCCCCACCCCCACCTCCTGTGGCTTGAGAAGGGTGGGAGGCATGGCCGGACTCCTCGGCAGGCACCGCGGCTCCGATCTGATCTGAGCCGCGGTGCCTGCCGAGGAGTCCGGCCATGCCTCCCACCCTTCTCAAGCCGCAGGAGGTGGGGGTGGGGGTGGGAGGCATGGCCGGACTCCTCGGCAGGCACCGCGGCTCCGATCGGATCGGAGCCGCGGTGCCTGCCGAGGAGTCCGGCCATGCCTCCCACCCTTCTCAAGCCGCAGGAGGTGGGGGTGCGGGTGGGAGGCATGGCCGGACTCCTTGGCAGGCACCGCGGCTCCGATCCGATCGGAGCCGCGGTGCCTGCCAAGGAGTCCGGCTATGCCTCCCACCCACCACCCACCTCCTGCGGCTTGAGAAGGGTGGGAGGCATGGCCGACTGTGCTTGCAGCAGCGGAAGAGGTGCCTGGTGGAGGAGAAGGCAGGAGCTGATCTGTCATTTCTCCTCCACCGGGCACCTCTTCCGCTGCTGCAAGCACAGTCGGGGCAGCCCTTTGGGAGAAGCTAAGTGGTGGGGGAGAAGGCAGGAGCCGATGCCGTCTTCCTCCCCTCCCCCGAGGCTTCTCCCAAAGGGCTGCGCCCGATAGTGGGGGAGAAAACCGGATAATCCGTTCCTATTGGAACGGATTATCCGGTTTTCAATGCATCTCTATGGGAAAACACGTTTCACTTAACGATGTTTTCCCATAGCGATGTTTTTTTTGGAACCAATTAACCTCGCTATGCGAGGCACCACTGTATCCTGGATTCTGATGTTCTCACAGACTGTTCAACAGGTTGGTTTCTTGGTTTCTTTTCACTAGGAACTAGCTTTAGGTCTGAAAAGCACACAGTCAGTCTTATGTAGAATTTCTCATGCTCAACCTCTTAAATATAAATGATAATCAGACAGAATTTCAGCCAAGAAATTTCACATGGGAGAAGCCACAGCTCTTAATATCTCTACTATTATACACATGAAGGGAAAGGAAGGGCAGGGTAAATTTGAAACAGTTTATTGAATCCCAACATGTTTAAGTTGAAGATTTGTTCCTGAGGAGTAATTGTAAAGTAAATATGTAGATATCAATGAGCAGATGAACTATTGAAACAATTATAAAGACCTTCAGTTCCTTTCTAATTGAAGGCAGGGTGAGGGCAATTTGCAGGTGGGGAGTCTCAAAGGTAACACTATCCCTCACTCTATGGTGCTTTTAGCATTCAGTCTACTATCTGCTAGCTCTGCCTCAAGTTTACTGCAATAACCTTCACCCACAGGAAAGCTGAAAACATTTAGGAAGTTGTCTGATAAAATGGTTTGGAAAACCACAACCAGAGTATAAATAATTATAACCTTGTGTAATGAACCTATTTACATTGGCCAAATAAAGAGAAATCACAAATGTTGCTCTGGAAAGAAGGGAATGTTGTTTTTTAACAGATAAAGGGAAATTGACCATGTGCCAAGTTGTGAAAGATGCAAAAGGATGGAACTGGGAAATCCTTGACTCTTTGACGTTACAGTCCAAAGAATAAGATGCACTTCAGACCATAGGTTATAGCTGGAGATAGTAAGAGGTCCTCCTGCATTTTGAATTCACAGATCAACCATTCAGACTAATCCAGCTCTGTGACAGCAAAGGAGGTAAAGCAGAAAACAGATGGATAGTATTTCCTTGTAAAAGCTTTGAAAAGTATATATCTAAAGTTCAAGTAACCATCACCCCAAGCATCTAGAATGAACAAATTATTACACATTCTCACAAAGTCATTTTTGCCAGGCTCACAGGTCAGGCATCTAATAGCCACCCTTCAGTAATCAAAGATGAAACTTTTTACCAAGCACATCTAACTCTGTGTTTAACAAATCAGGCTTAATTATTGCCTTTACTAATTGTAAACACACTGTGTTTATCAGTACAGAGAGAGCAATTAGACTAGAGCTGAGTAGTGCGTTAATTAGGCCTAGGAGTATGCTAGCATAGAAATGTGGCCAGTAATCACCATGCAGAGAGATGGACCACAAAGAAGAAAAAGATGAAGAACATAGATGAGTTGGAGAATAGTGTATGCACAGAATTATGCATTGATTATTGGGAAAAGGAAGTGATCCAAATAGACTATTCTTGTTGGTAAGAGAGAAAGCAGCAGCAGCAGCAGCAGCAACAATCTTAGAACTGAACTGCAGAGCTGGAAAGGGCCCTACAGATCATTGAGTCCAGCCCATGTCAAGGAGGCACAGTGTTCCCCAGCCTCTGGTTCTGCAGCCAGATGCCTAAAGCATTGAGCTATCTAGCAGTATTTTCAGTATGAATTTTTGTTTGTGATGGAATTAAAATATTGAGTAGTTTCACTGGGAGACCAGATTGGAACACAACCGAAAGCAAGGGCTTAAAGATACTCTCTGTCCACCTGACAGCCTGATCTTGCTCTGCCCCTATCTGCATGCCAGATATTCATTAAAACAACGGCAGAACAGACATACTAGAGTAAAATGTTGTCTGGTTTGACTTTGGATGGGGTGGGAGGGAGAAGGAAGCAGAACAAAGGAGAGAAGATACATGGGAAATATAAACCTCAATTTTCCTCCTCCAAACTTTGATTTGAAGCAAGGCAGGTGAATGTATGGCTTTCTGGGAGTTTTTCAACTGCAGTGCCCTTCACTCTCCCCTGAAACAAACCAAAAAGAATATAAAGAACATAAAAACATTGTGGCACCTTAAAGACTAACTGCTATGTTTTAATGTGAGATTTTATGGATAAGTCTACTTCCTCAGAGTCCATTTTCTTGGCCATATTGGTTAAAGTTGATCATACTGTAGTAGTGGTTTAGCAACAACTGGAGAGCCATGAACTGCTCATTCCAGCTTTTCATGATCAGAGGACATAAGCTTTGGCCTGTACATGTAACATAAGTAGCTAAAAAGCAAGTCTGCTGCACTGCTTGATAAACAAATGAAACCTCCATCACCCCTTGAGGGCACATCTACATCATAGACTCATTGGTTTAATTATTCCTTCTTTTCATCAAGAGAATTCTGGGAACTCTGAGGCTCTGATGAGAGCTTGGGGTGTCTTCTCACAATTCTTAAAACTCACCCAATTGGATTTAATGGGAGATGCAATGTCAATTAAACTGGTTCAAAACCAAAAAGTGTGCAATACAGGAAAAACCCTATAAATTGCAGAAAATGCCCCTTCCCTGTGCAAAGAGGCCCTTTTGCAGCCTGTTAACATTTCCTTGCTTTGGAGCAAGATTAGACTGCAAGAATGGAGATAAAAACAGCTGCTAAGAGGTGTTGGCAACAGTACTGAAGAATTCAAGTGATTTGACTTTCCAAAAAGTTTGCCCTTTCTCATTCTGCTTGGGTAGTGTCCATTAGTTGCTGTCAATATCCACAGTGTATCCTCACATGAGGATATATATATCATCTGTTATGATGGGTTTCAGTCCAGCTTGGGCAGTATATTAACGGTGGATTACTGGATGTCTTCCAGCACAAGCGGTTTGGATTGACAGGAAACTGTTCTTGGCTCAGTAACAGGAGAATGTTACGCTGCACACCCAGTACAAATAAATATTTCAAGTTGCTGAGGGCTGGATGCTGTGTGAGATTCCTGGAGCGCTTCTGCCAAGTGCCACCTTCATATTCAGTAATCTTATTTTCCTCTTGTACAAATCAATCATGTTAAAAATCACCTCCCTAAGATCACAATGACCTTTGATAGGCATGGTGGTTGCTTGTTTTAGTCAAATTTCAAGCACTTCCTGAGCTTTTTCTTTTTGACCTGAGGAGAGTACGGTGCTTGATTAAATATGATTAATGAGACACTAACTGTGAAACACTGACTAGAAGCAATTATAGCAGAATATAATAGCAGAATTGCAATGAATATCTACTTTTTAAAAATATAAAATACACAATAGGCTGTCCGTAACATTTGGTTAAAATCTTCCAAACAACAAATGTAAGGTGTTCCATAGAGACAATGCTATTTATTATATCAGTGTTTTACAGTAGAGTAACTGTGCAGTTTATTGAGGGTCCAAGACCAATAAGATCATGCAAAATTTAATATAAAATTATTCTAAGCATAGCAAATAAAATGAATAAATATTAAAAAAATCAAAAGAAATAGCAAACATTTTTAAAAAACTAGGAAACAGGGCTGTGTCTCCCAATCAGATTCACATGACAATGTTCCTTGAACCCCTCTTTAAGCTCCCTGTTGGTTCCTGGAGCCCAGCACCAGCTGATCTTTACCTTCAGAGTCTGCCACAGTCTTCATTCTCCTTCTCTTTTTTGCTGTTTTCTCCCAATAAATCCCTGCTGATGATTTTCAATTCTGCATTCATCTTTAGGTGCCCCAAATTCTCCCACTTCTCAGCAAATAACTAACTTGCTGAATGACAATTAATATATGTGTAACTCATAGGACGGGTATTTGGTTCAGCCCTATGGGTGTAAAAATCTTAGGAAGAGACTATGATTCAAGTTTCTAAGGGCTGAATGTTGCAAATGACTTCAGGAGCAACCCATGCCATCTGCAGTTCATGCTGAGGAAAGACTGCCTGGAACCCTGGAGGGTGTAGAACCCTGAAGACTGCCTAGAACCCTGGAGTCAGTGTAAACAAATATTGAGCTAGATAGAACAATACAGTAATCTGATTCAGCATAAGGCAGCATTCTAGGTTCCTTAGTTACCAGTAAGGGATGAAAATGTTCCTATCTGTTATCTCTTTTTATTTGTAAGTCTGCTTACACATTCTGTTCATACTGGGAACAATCATACCTCCTGGAGACTTTTCTGTGTAGCAAGAGGATTATGGAGAAATGTTTCTTGGCTCTAAGTAGCCACTTAAAGCCATCTCACCCTTCATGCTCTTTTGTTATTTCTTCTTCTTATTTTCACTAGGCTAGGGTGATGTTGATAGCTCATCTTTTTTTTTCCCTTTCAGCAAAACATTTTTCCTCTTCTTGTTGTCTGAAAATAAAAATATGACACTGTAATAGGTAATAAGCCAGTGTTGTCTGCACTAAGGTCAAATAAGACATGACTCTTAATGTATCACTGGTAAATTATGTCTGGTTTCTTTCCAAGATTTAATGACAAGCATAGGAAGACCTACATATAGGGACCAGAGCATATGGAGCGGGAGACTTGACCTTCTTTTCCTCTCTATAGTCTCAACAATAATCTAATCTCCTTGTTGCTGTATTTCTTGGCTGTAGGATATACTTTTTGAAGATTGCAGCAAAAGAATGAAGGAGAAGCTTCACTTGCTTATGTGGCATAGTTCTGATTAAAATTCTTCCTCCCCTCACCCTTTGAAAGAAACAATAGAAGTCAACATAGTTTCTAATGAGGCATTAAGCATGATGTTTAGTTTCACCTTGACTGGTGACAGTAGCTCTCTCAGGCAGAAGATTTTCTAGTCACCTGATACTAATCATTATGATTTACTACACAATAGCAAAGATTACATATAGAAGCTCTTGTGTGGTGTCTACTGAGCCATGGTCTCTTCCTTTAGGATTATGTTTTATGGCTGTGGGGACAGATTTTGGAAGAAGGATGTTGGTGTTGCCTGAAGTTTCTCTGAACCTGCTGAGTCATCTCCTCCTTTGTTTATGGTACATTCCATACATCCCAAATCTGCCAACACCCAAAATATATTTGCACTGACCAAATATGAACGCTTGCAAAAGCCATTTTGTAAACCTCTGGGCCACAATTTTGTATAGAATTAACATGCTGGAAATTTTGAGCTAAGTGTCTGATTTCTTTCCAACAGTAATCTTGTTCTTTTATATTTCCAACAATATTCTTGTTCATTTACTTTGAGCAAAGCCAACAAAGGGATAACTTTCAGAGCAGCGCTTTCATTTCACATGGAGTACTGAAGAACCTTGAAGGCAATAAATGTGATTTGTGCACTTGATTTTTTGCTTGCTAATGGTTCTCACTGAAAGTGCTTAGCCCGAATAGTTATGAACGAGGCATCTTCTGTTCCCACTTCTATTGCAAAGGTGTTTACTACTTCAGTCAAGGGTGTAGGTCATGACCAGCTGCTACCTGTAGGTAATGGCCAGCCAAGTCACCTTGAACCAATTGAAGAGGGTGAGGAAGATGCAGGGAAGTGGAGCACAGGAGAGGTAAACTTCCCTGTGTGATGATATAATGCACAAATAAGGTGAGAGCTATGCTGCTGTAGGAACTTTGGCCAAAATGCAGGAAAAAAATTGGTAAAAGCCATTTGACTTCTTGTGTATTGCAGCTGTGTGTGTGCTTTTTTTGCATGCATATGTGGTGTGTGTTGGAGAGAAACCAACTTAAAGGGAATGTGTGGCTTTCAGCCCTATAGGTACATTTAGGGCCATCTGTCCTTGGTTATAAAGAAATCCTCTTCAGGGAACAAACTGAGGAGCCAAGAGAGGTTGTGAAAGGTCAGCAACTTCATCTTGGAAGGAAGACAGAGGAAAATGCTTCCTTTATTACCTATACATGTGTATCATGGATGGAAAATAAAATCCCACTTACATTGGTGATTCCCTGATTCCTGGGTCACACAAGGCTTTTGATCTTGAATGGACCCAAGACTAATCAGATAGAGCAAGGCCTGTACTTATTAATAAAAGTATAAAACAAACCTATCAGAATGTTGTCCTCAGCTTTTTATTTATTCCAAATCAACAAGGAACTCCAGATAATTTCTCCAACAGCATCTCTCTCTTTTTTGTGCTCTGGGTTCTAAAGTATGTTGTTCTTTATGTATTATTTATTTCACATTATTATTGTAGTGGCCTCTCTTCTGCTCTTGAAAATGTTGACATTGTGGTATGCATATCAGTGTGCATGGTATAGAATCTAGTTTGTAAATATCATTATTTTTCCCTCAAAAAATTTTGCATTTGTGATCTGTTTTTGAACAGTGGCAGAATAGGTCTTGATTAAAAGATGGAATTTACTGGCAGGGAACAACTCTGTTTTTTAAATGAATGCATTATTTTTTCCTAAGCAATAGATTTTTATGGTTGTATTTTATAGCAAAATAAATATGCTTGTCTTAGTTTTAAACAGGTCCCTTTGCTTCTAACCTACAACTTTAATGCCATGGTTCAAACACTTTATTCTAAGAGGATGACAGTTCTCTTCACATGAGGGAAAGGCCAGGCATACATATATTCCTGTCATCTACAGTGGATGTAGTGGTCATTCTAGTTAGTGGCTAGACTTTGATCTTCTGCTCCTGAACATGAAAAATATGTTTACATTCATAGGGCTATCTATCTATCTATCTATCTATCTATCTATCTATCTATCTATCTATCTATCTATCTATCTATCTATCTATCTATCTATCTATCTATCTATCTATCTATCTATCTGTCTGTCTGTCTGTCTGTCTGTCTGTCTGTCTGTCTGTCTGTCTGTCTGTCTGTCTATCTATCTATCTATCTATCTATCTATCTATCACCTACCTACCTACCTACCTACCTACCTACCTACCTACCTACCTACCTACCTACCTACCTACCTACCTACCTACCTATCTATCTATCTATCTATCTATCTATCTATCTATCTATCTATCTATCTATCTATCTATCTATCTATCTATCTATCTATCTATCAATCATCTGGCTACCAAGGCCAGTTTGGGCAGTTTACAAAAGCAGTAATAAAAGCAATAACAGAAGACCAGAAATAATCAATAACAATCAAACAAAATAATACTTTATGAAATAACATAATAAAAGCATGGCGAAGGGTTGAATGTTATTATTAAGAACACTATTATATCAGGCTGTTTTAAAATCCGGGAAGCCCTCTCTAAATAGCCATGTTTTTAATGATCTTTTGAAGGTTCCCAGTGAAGGGGCCAGGCGAATTTTGGGCAGGAGACTATTTCAAAGCTGTGGGGCAACCTACTGCTGAGAAGGCCTGGTTTCTGGTCATTTTTTGGGGGGGGCTATCTTGGGGTCAGGACTCTCAATTGTCTGCCCTGGAAACATCTTACAGCACTGGTTCTTAACCTTGGGTTACTCAGGAGTTTTGGACTGCAACTCCCAGAAGCCTTCGCCATCAGCTATCCTGACTGGGGTTTCTGGGAGTTGCAGTTCAAAAGCATCCGAGTAACAAAGGTTAAGAACCACTGTCTTACAGGATGGACAGATCTAATAAGAAGGAGGCATTCTGCCAGATATTGGGGTCCTAAAACATTTAGGGCCTTATAGGTTAACAACATCACTTTGAAGCTGGCACGGAAGCAGACAGGTAACCAGTGCAAGGCAGCCAGGGTGGGGGAAATATGTTGGTGTCTCCTTACCCCACTCAACAATCTAGTTGCTGAGTTCTGGGCTTGCTGAAGTCTCTGTAACAGCCCCAAGGTCAGCCCCACATAGAGAGCATTACCAGTAGTCTAATCTGGAGACTACAACTGCATGAACCAGCATGGTGAGGGACCCAATGTCAAGGTAGGGATGCAATTAGGCAATCCACCTTAGGTGGAAATAGGTGGAACAGACCACAGATGCTGAGATTCCATCGACAGAACCAGGTCCAAAAGTATGCCCAACTGCGCACCTCATCCTTTGCAGAAAGAGTAGCACCTCCAAAAGAGAGGGAAGCCCCCAGACCACAAACACTAGAGGTACCCACCCACAGGATTTCTATCTTATCTGGGTATGTATGTAGAGCAGTGGTCCCCAGCCTTGGGCCTCCAGATGTTCTTGGACTTCAACTCCCAGAAATCCTGGCCAGCAGAGATGGTGGTGAAGGCTTTTGGGAGTTGTAGTCCAAGAACATCTGGAGGCCCAAGGTTGGGGACCACTGATGTAGAGAGCTTATCTTATTGTTTGATATACCTTCCTATCTAGGTATTTAATTGGTCCAGAAGCACCTGTTGAACTTCATGACTGAATGAGAATTTGAATGTGACTCTCTCTGGTCAAATAGTCTAAGCCACTGGTTCTTAACCTTGGGTTACTCAGGAGTTTTGGACTGCAACTCCCAGAAGCCTTCACCACCAGCTGTCCTGACTGGGGTTTCTGGGAGTTGCAGTTCAAAAGCATTCGAGTAACAAAGGTTAAGAACCACTGGTCTAAGCAATGTACCACACAGGTTTATTGGCCTCATGAGAGTAAGAATTAGAGGTGTGCAGACTGGTGTTTTTGGACTATAACTCCCAGAATTTTTCAAGTACCAGGGACTCTAAGGGATTCTGGGATGTGTAGCCCTAAACAACAAATCTCCATACCTTTAGTATGAATCAAACCTCAGAGTTGACATCACATACCTGGATGATGAAAACCTCAGCTGCTAGTTGAGCACTAGAGAATTTAACTGAATTCTACAGAAAGAAGCTCTCAGCCAGAGGGTCTTCTTCTGATAACTGACATGTTCCCCATATGTTTGAAATAAAATATATCTGCCTCACTGTGACAGGCCTGCATGACCAGCTACTATGATGGATAGATGAGCTGAAAAGGTTAATCCCTTTCCATTTTTCACCCTTATGTATTTGTTTCAGCTGTGTGTGTTTTTTTCCCCCTTTGGTGCCTCAGGGTGGCTAATTAATCTTCTGTTCCTTCATTTCTAGCAAAAGAACTAGTGCAAACACATCTCAGAGTTCTTCACAAAGGTGTGAATGGGTTCTCTATTTTGAAAGACTACACAGAGAGCCAGCGAGCGCGCATAAAAACCTTTCTGCTTAAAAAAAGATCCTTCTGGGAATTGCTTTTATTCTGTCCTTTCCCCAACTCCACTTCTTAAAGCTGAAGATTGTACAGTGGACTCTGAATGAGATAAATTTTATTGAGAAGACAGCAGGATTTTCTGATAGTGGAAGAAGTATCTTCAGTGTGGATGAAGTTCACTGCTTCTAAGATTTAAATCAGTGATCTTTCGAATAAAAGAAGTGTAGAGTACTGCCAAAGCCAACATTTTCAGTGGAACATTTCTACACCTCCTGGAGATGCAGGGTTTTGGAAATCTGCATAGTAATTGAAATTGTGAAATTTAATGTAAAGGCAAAAGTAAAAACAGAATATTCCAGGCTCTGCTACTGTCTGATACAACTCCTAATATTTAGTATGTCGTTAATTTAAATGTATAATTAAATAAAGTGTCTTGATTTTATCCTTCCAATTTTCTTTGCCTATATAAACACACGTGTGTGTGTGCTTGTGTGCACACATGCATGTGCATATGCTTGTATATGTATGCATAGATTGTTACTTGCTGTCAAATAACTTCTGACTTGTGACAGTCTGACTATGGGCTTCAAGTTATGTGAGATTTTCAAGAAGTGTTTTACAATTGCCACCTCACCCCAGTGGGTTTCCATGGCTGAGTTTGATTTGAACCCAGGTCTCCTGAATCTGACATTGCACAACATCACAATGGCTCTTTCTTGTACACACATTATCTGTGTCTTTGTTTTAAAGTATTTATAGATGGTGAGGAACTTCATTTCAGTTAAATTTTAAATACAAATTTCTTCATATTTAAATTTGCAAATTTCTTCATATTTAAATAAATAACTCTTTAAAAATTGAATGTGGGAGTAAGTGAAACAATCTGTCCATCCAGGCTCAGGGTTTTGAGCTTACAGTCCATCTTAAAAACCTGACTTTGAATTGTGATGCATGTTTGTGCTATACTAGGGTAGTTCCCTTTTTTCTTCTGAGAAGCTCCTAATCTTTAATACATACCGTATTTTTCGCTCCATAAGACGCACCTTTCCATAAGACGCACCGATTTTTTAGGAGAAGAAAACAGGAAAATATAATCTGTTTTCTTCGCTCCATAAGATGCACAGACTTTCCACCCCCTGTTTTGTGGGGAAAAAAGTGAGTCTTATGGTGCAAAAAATACAGTATATGGCATGTAGGTATAATACAGGGTTTTCCATGCTGGGATTATCTGTGCCTGAATTCAGTGCAGGTGGTGGAGGATTTTGTTTTAGTGGTTTTAAAAGGACCACGTTTCTCAGATCACATATTTGGGATGAGAAGAACCTGAAGTTTAAAAACTTTGAATAAAGGAAAGAGGGAAACTTGAGGCAACAGAGGAAGATTGTTGTGTTCATCTCCTCCTTGTAAATTCATTGACAGGACTGAAAAAGATACAGACCTTGCAAAGCTAGGAAAACATACCTTTTGTACCAAAGTTTCCAGAGTCTGCCAGCCAGCATGGCCATGCCAGCTGTAAATTAAACAGGTGACTTTTCCAAGCACTGCATCTTTGATCTAATCCATCTAATCTTAGGCTCTTTATGACTCCTTCCGAGTTCCTCAGGTATGTGAACTCAGCTTTACTGAATTCTGGAAATTCAAAGTAGGATCATGATTTTCCCCCTCCTGAAATGAAAAGCGATTATTTGTCCTTTTGGTTGAGAACTCAACAGGAGGGATTTTGTAAGCTGATGGGAGAGAAAGATTGAAATCCTCTTTGTGAGTGTTTGAGATACTTTGTCATAATTATCTTCTCGTATCCAAGGAATCCACTTACAACAAAGCGGTTTGAAGTTCTCTTTCCAATTTAAAAACAAAAACGATTATCTAATTCACAGTAGTATACAATATGCACTCCACAGCTGTCATTTCTTTATGGGAAGAGAAATTGTTAATGCTCATGCTGCGTACAATTAGGGGGGCCTTCTGCTGTCATATTAAAATAGCTACTTTTGCAGATGCGTGTGGGTTTTCCCCACGAGTTGCGCATAGCTTATAAAGTTTAATCAATGTAAAAGATAACATGATCTTCGAAAGGATTTTGTATATCGGCACAAAGTAAAGTGTGTGTGCTTGTGCCCGTGCTTCATTGTTGTTGTGTTTGTGTGTTTTTGCTATCATACATTTATCCTTCTATATATCAATCTGAAAAGATTTTAGATTCCTTCCTTGTAGCAAAAAAATTCAACCAGCTACATCTGTATCTGCCATGTGTTTGCAGAGCACTGTTATAAATAAGGTGGGGTCCCTTCATCTGCTATACTGCAATGCAGCCTTTTATTGGCAGGTATACTTTTAAATATGGTGAGAGATGGAGCAGCCTCTACGAGAATGCTGAAACTTGAATGTCCTCCCACCCCTACTTTGGTCAGAAAGATTAATTCCTCCCCCAGAACCTCCTGAGACAGCGACATTTGCTCAGAAAGCTCAAAATAAGGACTTGAGGACACATGGTTGACAGAGATATGAAAGCACTGTTTTTCATTTTGAATATCCTCTTTTCAGAGGAACAATAGGACCTTTGGATGAACCAGTTCTCCAGTTTTAGTTCAAGTCATTTTTCTACCTGAAGGAAAGTATAAAGTTGTACCTCCTCCCCTTTGAAATCCAGTTCCATGCATGATGCAAAATGGAACAACAATCAAATGTTATTTCATCTTGTGCTGTTCCCATGGGCAGGAGGCTAGCTTAGGAGGTGTAGAAAAGGTACACACGTCTCCAACAACTCAGTAGACATGGTCTAGAGGGGCAGGGGGAAAATCTAATGAATGAATGAATGAATGAATGAATGAATGAATGAATAAATAAATAAATAAATAAATAAATAAATAAATAAATAAATAAGTGCCACTTCCTGCCTCAGGACACAGCCATCCTACACTGCCCAACTGTCAGTGGAGGGACATTTTCTTCTTAAAGTGCAAGCTGTTCATCATATTGAAAGCTTCTTCAAGCTATGATTCAACATGTGCTGTTTATCAGGAGGATTCCAGAGATAAGGACCACCTGAGGGCAGCGGTCTGTCACCAGAAAATTTGAGCTTCCAGTGAGTCATTCTTTCTCACTCGCAGAAGGAAATAATTAAAGTGCCTGCAGTCTCAAATTGGTCCCTCTGACATTAGACCTGATACATTGTTAAGTCTAGCTTAGCAATAAACTACAATTAGGCTTTGCTTCTCACATAATTAGGAGAGAGTCAGATGGAGTTGACATCATGGATAAGCTGGTGGTGAAATTGGGCAGGCGAGGCCTACAACTTACATGGTGAAGCAAATTGAGGGAATGGCTTAGATCAGTGGTTCACAACCTTTGGTCCCCAGATGTTCTTGGATTAAAACTCCCAGAAACCTTCACTACCAGCTGTGCTGGCCAGGATTTCTGGGAGTTGTAGTCCAAAAATATATGGGGAGACAAGTTTGGGAACCACTGGCTTCAATGGAAAGGTTTTATGGTGCATTTATTGGCTTATGAGAGTGGCGTTATACATACCAATACTGCAGCTAAGAGGACACCCTGGACTCATGGGGCCTGATCTAGATCAGTGGTTCTTAAACTTTGTTACTCAGGTGTTTTTGAACTGCAACTCCCAGAAACCTCAGCCAGCAGAGCTGATGGTGAAGGCTTCTGGGAGTTGCAGTCCAAAAACATCTGAGTAACAAAGGTTAAGAAGCAATGATCTAGATGAGAAACCAGAGAATTGTGTGATAAAGGAGGTAAGTCTGTGAAAACTGGGGGTGTTGTAGATCCCTTTTTAAAAGACACACACTTTCCTTTTTCACCTCTGTAGTAAGTTACATAACAAATTCTTCCTTTTAGTGTGGACATCTCCAGATGTATTTCTCATTTATGCTGGCCTGGTTCTACATGTGAAAGTCACAGGAAGTCCCTGGTTCAAATCTCACCACTGTCAGGAGCTCAATTAGATTATCTTTGGTGAGGAACTATTTCCCAACTCCCTTCCATTTGGTGTGACATTAATCAATGAAATGCTGGACAGGATTATTGAAAAGATTGCTGTGAGAATTATGTAAATTGATTCAAAAGCTGTTTCTTCTTGCTATTGTTGTTATACATGACCCCAATGAGATTCTGTTAAAAACAACTACCCTTCCATCCATAAAAGTAGTAATGTCTGCTTAACTCAGTAGAGTCAATGCAGCTCTTTGATGCCAGTATATTTTAAATTGCTGCTTAGCACACAATTATTACCTGATTCGGTTTTAATTAAATGTGAAGCCATGCATATTAGAAGCTCAATTTGAAGATTACTTCTCAGTCTGTAATGGCCCTGAATAGGTGTTTCCTACTTTGGTATAGATATGGAAATGAGATTTGCTGCTGTTTTTACTTGAGGTAATGATATCTGCTAGAGATTTGTATTCTTTACTTCCTGCCCCCACCCCACTCCGCCCCACCCTCACCCAATCCACCTTCCCCCCTCTCTGTAGCATCCTACACAGTCGGATTTACAAGCAGATTGAATTGTCAAGCTTGACTACTCTGAAATACTGCCAGGCTCAGTTCTGTAATCCTAGAAGAATTAGGGGGAAAGGGGGATGGACCATGTCACATTCGCTCACATCATCTAAGCTTGTCATCAGGTCACAGGCTAAAGAGAACAATTACGTAACTGCTCAGGCATAGAGATATGGTCCACATACTCATTAAGGAAACTCTGAGTCAAGCAGAGTGTACTGCTGTATATTTTCACTGACTGCCCTGTGGGTAGTAGTGGCCCAAAGGAAAGTCATTTGTATAAGTCAGCAGTAGATTCTATTATTATTTTTTGAGCAACAGTAGGATCACTGTGATGATAACATGTGTGGTATATTGGGGGGGGGGAATATCTCCTAACTGGAGGAGGGGGAATAATAACAATTCAGTTACAGTTTACCATTGTATGTTGGAAAAAAAACTGGAAAGGGAGGATAGTTAGTATCCTCCCCAACTTTGCTTTATAACGGACACACTTCTTCCAAGCTTTCTTGGAGTACAGTGGTGCCCCGCACAGCGAGGTTAATCCGTTCCGGATTAACCTTCGCTGTGGGAAACATTGCACTACGGAACACAAAAAGGCATTGGAACGCATTAAACAGCGTTTAATACGTTCCAATGCCATAGAATACTCACCGTAGTGCGATGCTTCCCAGAGGCGAGCAGCCATTTTCGCGCCCTCCCCTCGCACAACGAGGGTGCCAAAATGGTTGCCATCAGCTGTCCGGCGGGTCCAAAATGGCCGCCGGAACAGCCGAAAGGGGCCGGGGCACAGCGTTTTCGCGCCCTTGGTAAGCAAGGGGAGCGCGCGAAAACGCTGCCGGAAGCCCCGAAATGGTTGCGCGCAGCCATTTCAGGGCTTCCGCAGCGTTTTCGCGCGCTCCCCTTGCTTACCAAGGGCGCGAAAACGCTGCGCCCCGGCCCCTTTCGGCTGTTCCGGCGGCCATTTTGGACCCGCCGGACAGCTGATCGACGGGTCGCAAAGCGAAGGTCGGTAAGCGAGCAGCTTACCGACCTTCGCTCTTTGAATTACCACCTATACGGGCATCGTTTTGCAATCGCATTTGCGATCGCAAAAACGGCCTCGTAGAGCGAATTCATCGCTCTACGAGCCGCCCATTGTGCGAGGCACCACTGTACTTGGAGAAAAGCTGGAGTTTTTTTCCCCTTAAGAGTTCTCTTATACTTAGTGGCCTAATCCAATTGTTTGTCACAAGTGCTAGTCACCACAGTGTGGTGCTGAAGATGAGTTTTATGGAGACTATAAACTTCCAGAAAGACAAATAAACAGGTTCTAAATCCCATCAACTTGGAACTCTTACTGGAAGTTAAAATGACTAAATGGAGGCTGAGGTACTTTCACATACTGTGAGAAGACAAAACTCACTGGAAACTATAATGTTAGGAAAAGTTGAAGGCAGGAGGAAAATAGGAATACTTACTGTGAGGTATATTAACTCAATAAAAGAAGCCACAGCCTTTAGTTTGCAAGACCTGAGCAGAGCCACTTATGGCTGGACCTTTTGGAAGGTATTAATTCATATGGTCACCATTAGTCGTAACTTGTTGGTAAGTTACAAGTGATAAAACTAATCAGTTGCTGAATAATTATTCAATATTTTTGTGAATCTCATTTATTTAATAGGTCAGCTCTAACTGGAATATTTAGTTGAATTCAAACTAATATCTTATGACACAGTGCAAGCTTTCTATCAGCACTTCCTGTTGAACTCACTTCTGACAAAATGTTGCCTTGCATGGAAAGGTAGCAACTTCAGTCAACATCAAGGATAAGATGCAGCAAAGGCCTTATATCAGGGCCTGATCCCTCATGAGTCATGTGTCAATATCATTTCTGAGGTCCCCATCTAAAAGATTTGTCTCAGGGACCTTGAGAACTGCATTTGCACTTTGTTTTTCCGTTATTTCCAAATATTTATATGCTACTGTGCTATTGTATGAAAAGATGGCTTCTAAAGTGGCTCACATAACCATTGTAATGATTTAAGAAGAAAACATGATTTAAACTATAATTTATTGTCTTTAAAGCCATAAAATAAGAAGAGCAGCAGCAAGAGTCAATAAAATAAAGCTGTAAAGCAGCAATCAAATAAAACAAACAGAGCAGCAGGTGCAAAATTTAGTTGAAGGCCCCAGAGAATATGTACACATATATAGAATATCTCCCAGAACTATCTGGAGAAGACATTCCATGATAGGGGCATCCACTTAATCTCTGAAGTAGAGATACAAAAAATCTCACCAGCATTCTAGTTCCATTCAAATTCCATATCAGGTTACAAATGTGGCAATTTGTCCACAGGTCAGTATGGATTTTTTTCTAATATATGCAATTGTTGCTATATATTTTCATTTTTTAAAACCTTTTTGCTACATTTTACCTGCTGACTAAAGCTTTTCCCCCAAATATAATTGTGTACATTTACACGTGTATCATTCAAAACACAAACAGAATCAAATGCTCACAAACTCTCCTCTTAATGGAAAAATATATGTGCATAACATGAATTGTATATGTTTAAAAACCGAGTCTATATACCATGAATTGTATAAGTTTAAAAACCGAAAACCTCATTTAATACACATTTTCTCCATCTCTGCTCTGAAGGCACGGACTCTCAGAAAAATATCCCCAAAGCAGATATGAAATTCTGAGTTTCATATGGAAAAAGGATGTCCTTCAACTATCTTGGTCTCATCTCAAGCAGTTAAGGGCGTTGAAAATCAAAGCCCACACTTTGGGCAGTGCCTGGAAACAAACACATAGATATTTTTATACTGATAATTTATGTTCACGTCATAACTTATCCTAACACCATAAGCTTTTCTATTATCATACTCCCAAGCAAGACGTGTTTAGAATCATAGGTGATTGGATGCTAGTGGAGTGCTAGCTCTTACGCTACCTCACTACTACTTTGTGGTCCCAGGATGTAGAAGACATAGTGTCCTTTACGCCAATATAAAATGCCCTGTGTTTTATATTGACCTAAAGCGCACTATATTTGCTACATCCTGGGACCACAGTTTCCTTCCCCTTTTTAACCTAATATATCAGTGGATGTACTCATTCATTTTGTTACATTATTCATTACCTCATGACTACACCACAAACTGGGCTACTGGTGATGGTGACCCCAACTTGTAGTACATAAGCTGTAGTGTTGCTTCTATTCATTTAACAAAT
Organism: Pogona vitticeps; assembly: GCF_051106095.1. Taxonomy (NCBI): domain Eukaryota; kingdom Metazoa; phylum Chordata; class Lepidosauria; order Squamata; family Agamidae; genus Pogona; species Pogona vitticeps. Next base: position 102,462,663 of record NC_135785.1, on the reverse strand, counting down.
AATAAAATTTTAAAAAGTTTGTTTGCTCTAGCGCAGATTCCATAAACATTTAAAGAACTAAAAAAAATTGAATACAAGTGTGGTTTTCAGTTCAGCAGGACCTTTCAGATGGCTGGGCATTGCGAAGCTTGATGGGGGCAGAGAATAGTCTAAAACCCATCTTGACCAAATGTTGTTGTTTCAAGAACAGAGGCAAAATAAAGTTGCAAGATTGAGATGGCAAGCTCATTGCATCATCTTGGTAAGTGTACAATGAACCATCTTTATCTCTGTAGACAAAGGTGTGTTAATCACCTCACACTTTCTCCATTACTTTTAATTAGTTATTATTTAATTATTATTTATTTTTAAAGTTCTTTTTTTTTTAATATACTGATCCCTTTCAGACTGTACTGCCCCATAAGTTGGTTAACAGGACTCTAAAATGTAAAAAATATAATTATACTTCTCAGATTGACCAAACCCCTGTTGCTTGGTATAGTAAATCACACTAGAGTAGGCCCATTGAGTCAATGGGGAGTTAGTGAGTCCACTCCTCAGTATGTTCCATTCATTTCAATGGACCCACTATAATTGCAATCTATTATGCTAAATAAGTCACACTTAAAGTAGGCCCATTTGAATCAATGGAACTTATTGAAGAGTTGACTCACCAAATCCTCATTGATTAAGTGGGACTACTTTAGTGCTATTTACTATACTAAGCATCAGGATTTTGCCCATTAATTCACAAAGTTTTGAGTCAAACAGATAGCTTACTTGCTTGATACTCTTGGGCAATTCTTGAAGAAGAAACATAGTTTATCAGAGGGCAACAAGGTGTCTAAACATAGAGAGTAACTTCTTTAAAATAATTCAGTGTGTGAAGTCACCACAAAGCCCCCACCCTTACTTAGATGTTTAGTCAAAATGGAGAATATATCTAAAGATAACTATTGAAAAGCATATCATTTGCCAACAAAATTGTCTTTAATTCATTAAGAGTTTTGGGTTTCACAAAGTGAAGATAACAATTATGGAAAAGCTGTCAGAATATGTATATGTGGAAGAAGAAGAATTAAAATAAGCTGGGCAAAAGCCTGGTGCAATAGAATCCTCTTGCACTGGATGACATTATTGTGCACTCATGTATAAGCCATTAGTAACTGAGCTAGTTAACACAGCAAGGGCTGTGAAATTCCTCTGGAGGAAGCATTGCAGGTGGTTGCGGACTGGAATATATTTCTTTTTTTTAATGATTCGCTGTCATCTACTCAAGCATCTATACAGATGGTGTCTTGGTACACAATTAAATTTAAGGGGAAGAGGAATACATTTTTGGTCTTTAGCGCCCCCCCCCCCCCGCAGTCTGCTGCTCTGAAACTACTTTGCAAGCAAATCCAGAAACTTGTTCTATATATGGATACAGTAAATGGTAGCTATTTCTACAGTTGGGAAAACGGAGGGCGATTCCATACTGCATGTCGACAATTTAATTTTGTTTAGAAACGCCAGCAGAATCTAGCCCTTCTAAGTACAAGGTAGGCCTATATCCAGAATTATGTACAGGGCTGAAAATCTCCCATGTTTACTCATTCTTAAGTATATGGGGTGGGGTGGGAAGAAATCCATTCCATTCTGAGATAGGGTAGATTACTTGTGCACACTTTTCTCGCATATATGAGTGCTTGTTTCTCTCATCTCTCCAAACCCCCAGGCCCTATCTTGATATCATTCCTATTGCCAGAGTAGCATTCATTGTTGTCAGAAGGCACAATATGGAACCTAAAGAGGCTTGGGTGTAGTCAATGCCTGGATCGGCAATCACCTCAGAACTCTTGCATACACCACCTTGAATTCTTGCAATGGATGAAAGGCAAGATATATAACTTTCTAATGAATGGCTTGGCTGTTCAGAAAGAAAGAAGAGGAAGTCTTGAAGGCAAGCTAAAAGAAAATTAACTGGGGGGCAGGGAGAGGACTAAGAGCACTCACTTACTGGCTTGAAATATCTGCTCTGCTGCTTTATGCTCTTTAGCATTAACTAAAAAGCATAAAGTATTCTGACACTGCTTTCCACCCTATCATCTGGTTTAGCCCTGACTCTTCATTTTCTAGCTCTCATTTCAATGGAAGCTTCCCAAGGCAGCAAACAAGTGCATTCATTCATCTAACATCACGATTTGGCCATGATGTGGCATTATTCCTTGTGATGCTGGCAAGGAGTTAAATGTACTTACTTCACAAAGGCTGGAAATCGTGCCTCACAAGAAAGTTACACTTCTCCTCTGAGGATGGCAATACCAGAAATGGAGGAAGAATATTCAATTGTTGCTCTTCAAGCAGAAATATGAAATGTCATCTGAGCAGGTGGGCCAGGGTTTAGGAGATAACCCAGGGATGTTTTAGCCTTGCAGGGACACCTGTTCATTTTATTTTATAGTCTAATTTATGTTGCATTTTGTCAGCTCCTGCTGCCTTGTGCTACACACACACAAACACCTCACCACACCAGTAGAACCAATTCCTTCACTCAAAGGAAAGCTAGAGGCAGAGCAGCCATGCCAATTTACAAATTTATTCTGTTGGAAAGAGCCAAAGGTATGTTAAAGAAATGACATGAATCCTTCCTTTGGGCCAAAAGAAGCGAGAGTATTTTTGGTGAATAACAATGTTTTCCTAAAAAGCTGATGTTATTTCCACAATAAGACTGAGAATGGATTTATCCAAAACCATCTGGCAAGCTTCATGAATGAGCGTGAATTTGACTCAATCCCATGTGAGATCTATTTCATTCTTTATCTAAAGGATGGAGAGGACATCTAGCTTGCAAAGGGTTTGGTTATCAGACACCTTACCATCCTGGTTACTGTCTCCTGTCTAGTTTGTTAATATTTTTCCTAAAATGTTGAAGTAGACTGGACACGCTGGTTGAAATCCTGTTGCAGTGTGCATAGCATAAAGTTAACCCTACAGAGATTCGTGGGGAGTTATGGCCTGGCAGTCTGCATGTGTGACTATACAACTAGTTGCACAATTGTACCTGTACGATTTCTGCCTCTGTGTAAAGTTGTGCAACGTCAAGTTACACAAGTGTAGGTACTAGAAAAGAGACTCAGAAAAAAATAAACTCTCTGTCCTGTAATTCAGTTAGAACTCCCCTCCCCCTACTGACTCCCATAGTTCCACCTGTGGGGCTGCCACTGAATTGGGGACTTGGAGTTTGTTTTTTAAAAATCTCATCCCTAGTAGTTATATAAAAGGATTTTGGGCACTGTATCATTCCTGACTAGAGGTTTCATATTATTAATTTGTTGCTTTGTTGGGTGCTTTGAAGAGTTTCCCAACTTTTAGGTGCTTCTGGGAGTTGTTACACTAGCATCTACATCTGTATACTAAAAAAAAAACCTTCTTCCATTAGTGAATGACTGCCACATAATTGTGCCCTTATTTGCAGTAGATAAACAGCTTTCAACTGTTTGTCATATCTCTCCTTTCAAGCAGAGGCCTTTGTATGAGACAAAGAAAGAAAAGATGAAAACACAACAGTAGATATGAGGAATTCTAATGATGCCAAGGACAACTTGGATAATCAAAATGATAAACATATTCCCTTGTTATCCTGAAACAATTTATTTCAGCTTGTCCTACGTCAGTCTTTCTGATATGTCCATTAATTGCTTTGTTTTGCAGCAAGGCAACAGTAACCCTTGGACTACGACAAGTGGCTATTTATTGTTGTTGCTTAATCGTTAAGTCATGTCTGACTCATCGTGACCCCATGGACCAGAGCACGCCAGGCCCTCCTGTCTTCCACGGCCTCCCGGAGTGGGGTCAGATACATGTTGGTAGCTTCGATGACACTGTCAATTCATATCATCCTCTGTTGTCCCCTTCTCCTCTTGCCCTCACATTTTCCCAACTTCAGGGTCTTTTCCAGGGAGTCTTCTCTTCTCATGAGATGGCCAAAGTATTGGAGCTTCAGGATCTGTCCTGCCAGGCTTGATTTCCTTTAGAATGGATAGGTTTGTTCTCTTTGCAGTCCAGGGGACTCTCAAGAGTCTCCTCCAGCACTACAATTCAAAAGCATCAATTCTTTGGTGGTCAGCTTTCTTTATGGTCCAGCTCTCACTTCCATACATCACTACAGGAAAAACCATAGCTTTGACTATGCGGACCTTTGTTGGCAAGGTGATGTCTCTGCTTTTTAACATGTCTAGGTTTGTCATCACTTTCCTCCCAAGAAGCAAGCGTCTTTTAATTTTGTGGCTGCTTTCACCATCTGTAGTGATCATGGAGCCCAAGAAAGTAAAATCTGTCACTTCCTCCATATCTTCCCCTTCTCTTTGCCAGGAGATGATGGGACCAGTGGCCATGATTTTGGTTACTTTGATGTTGAGCTTCAGACCATTTTTGGCATTCTCCTCTTTCCCCCTCATTAAGAGGTTCTTTAATTCCTCCTCATTTTCTGCTGTCAGAGAGTGGTATCACCTGCATATCGGAGGTTGTTGATATTTCTTCCAGCAATCTTGATTCATGGCTATTTATACCTATTTGTTAATACGCTCAGACTAGGGGATAAAAGAATAGTTGTTTTTAAAAATCTATTGGATATGGAGGTGAGCCTGTCTTTTATATTTGCCAAAGAGAAGATGCCCTGATTATGCTAGGGCTTCTGGAAGAACAAGTCCTCTGGCATATTAAAGAGCAAAACATTCAATAGTTGCCTGGAACCAAATGACTCTGGTGTTTTTTGCTGTAAAAGATGAGGATGGCTACTGGGCCTCCTAAGGCCCCAGTTTTGGGTCCATTTTTTATTAGTATGTGATCATGTACTCAAGATTTCTCATCACATTCTCCTCCTAATTATTCTGATTTTTTTTCCTACTGCTTATTGTGGAACACAGCTGTAAAATCTCTGTGGGCCGTTGCCTTGTATAGTGACAGGCAGCTGATCCATCTAGCCTGGAGTTCTCTACACTGATTTGCATGAGAATCTTTGCCAGGAATTGTACATGGGACCTCTGGCATCCAAAGCATATGCTGTACCAATGAGCTGTGGCCCTTCCCCAATGGTTGTGCTGTAACCTCAGCTAGCTGCTCTTGATTAAACCAAAATAGGATTGGCTCAGTTTGTTGTTGACACAGATATTCAGAGCCACCCACATGCTTGGCATAGTCGCTGAATTTGTCAGCCACTTTGTATTCTATCAGTCACCTGTGGAGTATGGCAGTGTGTGCACTGAACACCTGCACACCATATGCATACCATATCCAAAGCATCATTTTGCGGATGAGGGATCTTGTAATGGGCATATTTGAATGTATTAAATTCCTCAACTGTTTGCCTTACAGAAATATAAAATACATTCTGGACAAGCCATTGATTCCCATTGGGTTCATCTGAAATTGGCCTCCACTTGAGTGACTTCTTCCTTTTTTGAAAACCCTTAGTTGTCACAGGACATGTGTAGGGGTTTGAGGGAACTGGTGAACACCTTGGTTAGATGTACAGTATCTGTTCATAACTGGACATGGGCACCTGGCTCCTAGAAGTCTAGACACAATGTGGCTTCTCGTAGTCCTGACTGGTTGAAATGTCCTCCTGCTAGAGGAGAAAACCCAGTTTTTAAACTACTATGGCATTCACCAGATAATTCTTTGTGTAACAGGACAGTCTACTGGGTTAGGGAGAGGAAGAGGAGGAATCTACCAATCCCAAACTCTTACTTCAGGTGGAATAGAAACTACCAGGGCTAGGAATAGAAATATCTGAACCTTTGCTCTGCTATCTCTTTTGGAAGATCACTCAGAGCTGTATGAGCTGCATATAAAGAGAATGGCGAAGTTATGGCGTGCCAGATATTGTGGCCACTTTTATCATGCCTTAGTCACCATGTTCAATGGTAAGGGCTAGTATACGCGGTAACCATCAAATGGCTACTAGTCTGGGTAGTTATACATATCACGTCAGCATCACAGCCAGCATGCCTCTCTTTGGCTGTCAGGGAGTGTGGGACTTCTCATACATAAATGGTTGGCCACTGTGTGCACAGAATGCTGAATTACATAGGTGTTTGGTCTGATCAAGCAGCGTTCTACTTATGTCCACCCATCACCAAGGGAGTAGTCAGAACTGTCCTTGCCTGTTGCTGCTGACTAATATCCCAGGCTTTCCCTGTCTGTTTACTTTAATGGCTCCCTACACTGGAGATTTTGTCCATACTTTCAGGTTTCATACATTGGAAAAATTGCAAGTACTTCCTCCTCCTAATGAAGTTGATCTTAGAACAGGCTAGTGGAAGACTTGGCCCTCTCAGACAGCCTTCTGAAAAGGCATTCTCCCCCCCCCCCCTTGAACTTGCTACCACCTGGGAAAGTAGAGAATGAACCAAATTCCAGGAGCTGGCAGAGGGCCAGGCACTGCAGGGTTGCTAGAATGTTTCAGATTTTGCAGAATATCTGCCTGTGGTATTTGCTGAGTGCCAAGGACATCTCTCTGGGACTGAAGAAATGGGCTTTTAATTTATGTTCCATCCCAAATGGTCTCCTCGCTTGCTTTTTGGACTGTCCTTAAATCAGAGCAACTGAAAGATGGAACTGCATGAATGTTTTTCATATCTGTAAGGCTGCTCAATGTACAAAGAGATATTTTCTTAATAGGCACATGCCCCGGTCATTTTATCTTTGGTTTGGGATTGTACATTTCAATTAACTTGATTGCAGCATCTCCCATTGTTTAGGGATGACATATATGTGTTACTTTGCTTCTGCAGTTATCAATACTCATTAATTTCATGGTGTCCCCTTATCTCTTGCACAGAGACTGTCTTCCTTGTCATTGCCTGGCAACTCGACTGTGAGACTTGATCGGATTGTTGTTGTTACTAATGCATAAATAATATATTCAGTCCTCTACTGCATTATCTACTTAGGTTAAATCTAACCTACAGGAGAAATCGGAATTGTCTGAGGGACCGAGGTGTTTGCAGTCAGCCTGTATTAGGTTAGACCCTTTCTCATAGAACAGCAAAGGGATAAATTGGATAAATTGAATTAACTTATGCTTTAGAGTATAAAATTAAATTTATCCACCAAAAGCTAACAGATGTATGACAAGTAACTGCAGTGGGATGGACTGAGCTCTCCCCCCGTCACCAGCACCAAAAGACTAATATATGAATCAAACTACATTACCCAATTTTTTTTCTGTTCTCCTTTTCTTTCTTAAAACAGTTACTGCTTTCAGTATGAAGAATCCGTATGAAATAATTAGTTCTTTGAATTGTTCTCTTGTGTTGCAAAGAATCTTTATCCTCATTTTAAACAGAGCTACTCTGTCTGGTTGAGTGAGTAAGGAATTTGGATTAGACCTTTTTACCTTTTGTGAATCTTTTTCTTTTTTCTTTCCTCAGAGGAGGAAGTGAAAGCATTGCTGGGATGTATATGCCATGTGAGAATGACTGAAATGCTTGCGTGCAGAAGAGGCAAGTGTGAGATTGATGCACCTATTTTCCAAGTCTCTGTTTGATTGATGCACCTATTTTCCAAGTCTTCAGAATTCCAGATCAACTTCTCCTAATTACTGTACTGTGTTTGGTCCTGTCTCCTGAACTCCCTCACAGAAGCAGTCTTGATATTAGTCGTCTTTCTATCTAGCAGGGATGGGGAATGTGATGCTGTGAATCTTGAAAAATAGGGGAGGGGAGTCCAAACTGTCACTAGACCTTAAAAGCACCTTGTCTTGAATCCTGGTTATTTGTAACAAGGACCTTTATTGTGGTCATACTCTCGCTGTCTAGTAAAAACTGAATTTCTATTGACCAGATTATCTGCACAAGCTTCCCTGCTTATTTGTTCTAATCTTAAACAAAAGGAGTAATGTTCTACAAGATAACATAATCAGCAGATTGTATTTCATTGTACAGATAAGCAAATGGTAGCACTGCTCAAGGTCACAATCTGTAAATATAATATAATACACTAAATACTTTTGCTCCAAATTCTATGTGCTTCCTGGCGTATGGCAGGAAGTAACAGGGAGAGGTGGCTTACAATTTGAGGTTTGGCTGCAGGGGGTGGGAGGTAGGGGGTAGCTCTCTGCTCATTACCCCCAGGATTTTCACTTTTACCCCATTTGGGGTAATTTACCCCTGTCCCAGACCACTGGACTAGACCATGTAACTTTGAAGGCATGAAGGCATATAGCTACCACTTTGCTTCGGTAATACATAAGGTGGGCTTTTCGCTAGTTCTGTATTTGTTTTATGAGATTGTCCCAGATTTCTAGCACAGAATGGGCAGAGAACGCTTCTGATCTGCTTTTAGACAGTAATGAGTAGTGAGATGGAAAGCAACAGAAACACATAGATAGCAGCCACTTTGCTATGATGGGTTTCTCCCGTGTACCAGCTGATATGTCACATATGTGCATATGAGCCAGTGACTCTGGGTAGTGTATTTACATGACATAAGGCTTAATGGAACATGTACACAAAGAAGCATTTTGCATGTACTTCTTACAATGTAATGCAACATTACATTCAGATCAAGTCGTAGTCTTCCACTGTCCTATGGTATTTTAGTCATTTCCTTATGTTCTTTCATGGTGCTCCTAGACACACCTCCTGCAATGCTTTGGGAGCACTTCTAACTCTGTGAGAATCTCTGATGGATTCCCTTATTTCCATGTGTTAGTGGTGCGCTTAAAAATCACTGTCCACAGTGCTCCAAATTCTTCCTTCAAACAGTGAAACAAGGCGTCTGCCCTCATCATGAGCAAACTCCGAATTTGGCTGCATAGAATATGTGGCATCCCCAGCCCGTTTTGCCTTGTAGCTGTGTTTTGCTGAGCCAGCAGGGGCTTGACCTTAATAGAACAGAGTGCTCCAGGGCACTTGTAAATTGCAGCCCCCTGCCTCCTGACACAAGCAGGAGGCACACAGGGTGGAGGGCAGGAGCTGGTGCCCAGAGGAGAATAGAGAGCATCGTGCAAGCCAAGAAAAAGAAGGAGAAAGGGTCTCTGCTGTCTGTTCTCACTCAGGCCTACTCCAATTTTGGTAATGAAAGCTGAAGTGCATGCGATGGCGTATGGCAGAGGGAGACATTGATGATGATGTTTAGTGCTGAGAAGCTAACCGTTAGGGGTCCTAGAATGCTCATTAATTTCAGGTACATGCGGAGTGGCAAGCCGTAAACCTCTAAACAGTGCCATTTGTCAAGTTAAGGCTCATTTCAGATAAGTACCTGCAAGTGCAAATGTGTATGATACAGGGCTGATACTGCTAACTTTTCTTCATAAGTCACACTGGAAAAAACGTCCTTTGAACTGGAGCGGTGGTGGTATATTGGGGGGGGGTATATGTGGGTGGTTGTGGAGAGAAAGAGAATTTAAAAGTACGTATGAAGCAACATAAGATCCATAAGAATGTCCTTAGTCTTTTAGACTAGGGTGGGCAGCATGAGGCCTATGGGCTGAATGCAGCCCCCAGAGGCCTAAATGAAACCCTCAGCAACCCACACAAACCTTAAGGTGGGAGAATTTTTTTGCCATGTTTTCAGCCACAACACCTCAAGTTGTATATGCAACCAATATTTTCTAAAAAGAGCTAGCAAATATTTTTTTTTGCCACTAGAGAGTGCTAGGAGGGCTTCAGTTTTTAAGAAGATAATTTTTGGAAGGGAAAAAAAAGAGTGGGGGCCTAGGTGCCGCCTTTCAAGGATCAGTGGTGGATGCCTATGCCCCCTCCTTGACCTCTGGAGAACTCCTATTCACTGTCTTAGAGTGTATATTTATTAGAGTGACTAATGAAACAGAAATATTTGGATTCTATTTGCCCTTAATGTCGTAAATTAGACTGCAAGACCTGCAGTGAAGTTCTCTTTAATAAATCATGCCAAATCCCATGATGATTGTCTTCATGGGATAGTGCAGATGATGCAATGCTTGGGTTCACAGGCATGCAACTGCTCATTGGTGAGCTGAACATTCAACTGCAGAATACTTCCTGCTCTGTATTCTGTAACTGTCACCTTGGGTACAGCACAGGCTGGAGGAGGCAGAAGCAGAAATGCTCTGTTATAGCATTGGACAGCGCTGTGTCATTGATCACTGTGACAGGAGCGAGCCAGCCAGCCAGCCAGACTGACTGATTTCAACTAAACATTAGAAAGAACTTTCTGACAGTAACAGCTGTTCAGAAGTGGGAAGGACTCATTCAGAAGGTGGTGGACTCTCTTCCCTAAAGGCTTTTAGACAAAGGTCAAATGGTAATTGGCTGGGGATGCATTAGATGTGGATTTCTAGTCTCAGCAAGAGGTGGACTTGATAATCCCCAGGATCACCAGCTCTACATGATTCTCTCATGCTATGCACACACAGGCACTTGCATACCCAGTATGTAATAGACCAACAGCAGCTGATCTATGCACACCACACACTTCACACACTGCATAGACACATAGATACCATCCACCCCCAGGCTGGTTTCTCCCATTATGTTGGATTAGAACACCCATTATCACATAGGCTGAGGATAATGGGAGCTAGGGTTTAACATATCTAGAGTGTGTCAAATTGAGGAAGGCTGGTAGGGAACGTAAGAGTTCTGCTGGATTGTATGGGAATCTGTTTACTTCAGTGCCTTGTTTCTCTTTAAGGATTAGACAGGTGCTTCTATGCGGCCCATGATCAGATTGTGATCAAGATTTTGCCCTGATTGAGCTTTAGTAGAGGAGACACTTAACTTTTTGCAGAAAATACTTCCCAGTTTTGAAGAAAGAGTTGAGACTGTAACTCCCACCCCACCCTCCAGACCATGAGCTCCCACCATTCCCCGGCCAGAATGGCTTACAAGGGAGTTTTCAGTCTAGTTGAAAAAAACAACTAGGCTAAGATGTAGCATGATTTCTGTAGGGCATTTAGATCTCAGAAGCACAACCTGCCACTCTGGAGCTCCACATGGCCCTCAGCCATTCCTTTTCAAACCCCCAAAGTTGCTGAGACCCACCTACTTTCCCCTACATCCCATCTAATCTGTTGTGTGTCTGGGGAGAGTGGGAAATTACCATTCCCTGCTTCTGAGATGGCTGAGTGTGTGGATGGGCACATAGGAGTGCCTGCATGCATATGTGTTGCCTTTGGTCTCCCGGACAAGTCTAGATCCAGACCTTGAGGCCACAACAAAAGTTTTACACTCCAATTTAAAGTCATAGTGGATACTCAAGAGGAAGTCTGTTAAGAGTTCAGAGTTAAGGCATGGTTTTGAATCTATATAAAGCGTTCTGCTTTTGAGTTAGCATTTGTTACAGAAATATGGCTGCAGGAAAGCATTGCGTGACACTGTGGAAATTTCTGCTGGCGTTTCATTTCTTTTCCATGGATTACAAACTCAGTTAAAGGTCAGAGAAAGGAAACTAATTTATGTCTCATTAATTATCAACATGGAAATAATAGGCCATGTTTCTCAAGGCCTATACTCCAGTCTTCACTGTAAAGGCAGTACAATTAGCCATAATTTAACAGACTCGCCTCCTAATCTGGCTCTACTGTCACAATTGCCTCCCAGCACTCAGCATAATTTAGTGTTGGAAACTCAGATTTTGCTGGCATTTTAGTGCATTTTCTGAACTGCCTAAAAGTTCACTCTATGAGGGGCTGTTTAGCTGGGGATGGGGGGGGGGGAGAGGAAAAATGAAGTTTTATTTTATTTTAAAAGTTTTGTCACCCCACCCACAAAAAGAAAAAAACACCCTTGAATAATTGTCTTGTCAGCATCTGGGTTTCAGAACACTGAATCATTTTTGTTATTAAAAAATTAAGTGACATGGTTGTCACAGAGGTGAAGCACCTTTGCTCCATTTGCTGCATATCCTGAGGCAGATGATGCAGGTCTGCTGGGCCATTTTCATAAAGCATTGTAATTTCAACAGCATCTGCTATTCTCTAAGCTTTAGTAACTGTTGTTGTTGTTTTCCAAATAATGGCTTTGTTTATAATATGGTGAAGGATGAATATGTAAGACTATAAAGGAGTGCTGCTTTAAACTGTTCCTCTGAAACAGGAAGAGACAAGTCTCATGGCTAAACTGCTATTCCACATGCTAGTGTTTGTGTCTGCCCCACATTGCAAAACTTAGTTCACACAACTGGCAAGAACATGGTCTGCTTTCATCATCACAGTGCCTGCTTCACTTAAGATAAAAACCAGATTTCTTGCTCTTTTGCTTGTGGAATGAACACAAGGAGATGGAAAAGTGGTGAGACTAGAAGTTGTGAGAAATTGGCTTTTGAAAAGTAGGATTCATAGATAGAGGAGTATTAACTTTCCACTCCAAGGCTCTCAAAGCAACCCATGATTCAAGGACAGAGAGATAATCTGTTTGTTTCAGCCTTAGGGATCCTCCTCTCTTTAGTGTGTGCAGTCTAGGGCAGGACTGATAATAACCCCATCCTTGTTACAGCCCTCTTCACCAGCCGCTGAAGTAAAGCAGGCGCATTTTAGCTTGAGGAAGAGATCCAGGAGGGGAGCAAAACTCATTTATGTGCCTGTTGCTGCTATCCACCCTCCCCACACACCCACTAATGCCTTGGATCAACGCTGTGCTTCAACACTGCTTCATTCTCAGTGGCATTCTCAGTAGAGCAACAAGGCGACAAGCACATGTTTTGAAATATTTGTTTCCTAAGAGTACACTTCCCACAAAGGAGGAAGTGACTATAGCCCTTGTTAAAATGCCTGCTCTTTGGCAAGCCCTCATTTCTTGCTGAGTAATGTGTGGAATGGCCACATGCAAATCCAGCACTTACTAAGAGTCCCAACTTCTTCACATCAGATCTGTGCCAACTGCATCACTCTGCTACTAAAGCCTGTTGGGTTTCTGTCCTTGGCAATATAAATTGTCTCATTTTGCTTTGCTACTGCTAATTTACTTATCGCTAATTTACTCCGTTAATTTTGCCTGGAGGTTTTGAACATTGTTCCATTGAGTCTGACTCAATGCGTCCCTGTTAAACATACTCATATTTTCCAGCAGTTCCGTGTGGATCCGATAACAGCCCAGAAAGAATATTAGGAAGCTAAATGGAGATTGTTTGTATATCTCAAATCTAATTGAAACAGCGCAGCTAGCTTCCCTGTCTGGCTTTTCAAAAGAAAATGCAGCATTATTTAGGCTCAGATTTTTGGTGTGCAAGCAAATAGTTGTAAAATAAAAAACTAATGGCCTTGAGACAATTGTCCCATTATATGACTACAACAAATCCATGTAGTAAAACTGTTTTGTCTCTTCCATTTGACAGCTGTGTCTGAATAACTTGTAAGTGGGTGGAAGGGGAAAAAAGGACATCTCTTTTGCAACGAACGGCCAAAAACAATTCCGATCAGCAAAAATGATAGTTGTTGTCAAGTGTTGTATTCATTGCAATAAGCCCAGAGTCCATGATAAGGCATTATATTATATCAATGCAATAGCATATGTTTGAGCATAGGACCTTCACACTGACTCAGATCCAGTTCAAATATTTCTCATAATGAAATTGAAGCCTCTGTATGACTGTTGGTTCAGAAGGCTGCTACAGGCGTACGCCCCTGGAAGCGCTTCTTCCTCTCACCCACTTGCTTTGCTTTCTTTCTTTCTTTCTTTTTCCTGAGGCCATTGCTCGTGTTTGCTTTTGGGAAAGAGAAGAGCAGGAAAAAGCAGCCAGTGCCAGAGAGGACAAGAAAGGCAAACAATCAGGCATTCACATCCTTGTGCCTTCTACCAAATAAAAGCAAGCCTGTTGCTTGGTAACGATGTGCAGTCAGTTGTAGCTGTGGTAGATTTCTCTTTTTGTGGAGTGCAAAGCAAAGGAGGGAGAAAAGAGGTGCTGCCACCCAATGTAGACGTGTAGTTTCCCTGGAGGCTTCTGTTAGGTGTGCTACCTCATTAAGAGGTTCCTGCCTCATTCACCAGTTGAGGTAGATGGTGGGCTGTATTGTTGCGTTGTGCGGAAGCTGGGTGGCAGTTGATGGAATGGTTCGGCCTAGAATTGTAAAGAAATCAATTGGCCTCTGAAACACCATTTTGTGCACCTCAGCCTTGAAAATGGCTTGCATATCATATTTTCTCAGACTGCGCTGAAGTTATACTGAGAATACGAATTCAGAGTACCAGTACTCCTGTATAATGCTTTGTGAATGCTGGATTTGACTATAAACTCCCTGGGGCATGGGGAGTGCTATAGATTATTATGCATATTCTAGTGTGATTGTGCTATATGAAATCAGTAACGGATTTTACAGTTTTGCTAATCTGTGCACAATTCTGAATTTAGAGGAAATGGAGTGAGATGTATTGTTATAATAAAAATGCACTGCTATGACATGGAAGCTGTGAAAACACGCTTTTCAGGCGCTAAAGGGATATATATTTGAGCACTGCTCCTAAATCCTGTATCAAATGGCTGCTTATTTTCTTCCTGAATTCCTGGAGTCTTCAACAGCTGGAGATTAGAAAGAAGTGTCGCCTGTGAATTCCCATGTGCATGGCTGAAAAAACTGAATGTTCAAAAATAATAATGCTAATGATGCTGATGCTGTTGCTGGCTATGCTATAAATGAAGTAGTGCTATTGATGAAGGCCAGTGCCATCAGACAAGTTCAGATGTCAGCAACTTCATCCCCCAATACCTTGGGCTGGACCAAGACCCAAGTCCCAGTTTGCTTCGGAGCCAGGAGTCCCGAAGAAGGCCACTTCAGCACAGCGGCGAAGAATACACAAGAAAACAACAGGGTACAAGAAATGAATGAAAGAAGATAATGAGGAGATTGTGAGCCTGTTCTATAAAGGTAATAACTGTCAAGACCTAGAAAGACTGGGATGGAGGCAAAAACTTTGTGCACCAAGTACACATTTTATCGGAGCAGAACATTGTAGACCCTAAGCATATCATATGGAAAAGCAGTAATAATAATAAAGTTAGAATAAGAATGCATAAAAAGGGAGGTTGGCAAATATTTATTTGACCAAGAGCATTTTACAGAGAAACGTGGTGGTCCTTTAAATACAATAAAAAAACTATTCTGAAACCAGTAAAGTAGAAATCCCTGAGATGCTTGGTAATCCACCGGAAGCAACAAATAAAGACAGTTTGTAGAAAATGAGGGAAGTGCTATAGAGCAGCTTTGCAAAATTCGATGGAACCTCCCACCAAGACCTCTTCTCCCTAAAACAATTACTAGTAAGTATGTTTATAACATAATTACTAATCTAGATCACATTGTGAACAACTCTGTATGAAAAGGATGCTATTCATTCAGTTCACTTAACAGTTTATTGCTTCTCTCTGAATTGTTACACATGCCGTTAAGGCATTTGGTTCTGTACCCTACTCATGGCTGCTTGAGATTTTGATGATTTACAAAATTGACAATAGAATCCTGACTTTACCATCTGAAGGCATGATGAAGCGGAGGACAAAATTAAGGTTCAGACACCTAACTATCACATGATCCTTATCAGAAGAGTTATTTTCTGGGGGGATTCTTTGAGCTCTTTGTGGTTCAGTCTGGCTTTAAATTTTGGCAACCTACGCCGGAGCACATGGACATATATGTCAGTGAAAGGCTATCTGAAGGGACCCGGCCAAAAACAATGCTGAATTATCTCATGTTCTGATAGAAAAGCCTGACTTTTAAATCTTAAAATAAAGGTATTCTAACAGTGTGTGCTACTGAGAAGACATAAATGTGTAACGGACTACATCGAGAAATAAGGACAACATGAAGTATAGCCAAATCTATCCTGGCAATGAAAAAACTGACTAAGGATAAAGTTTCTGGTGTTGCTAGGTGTAAACGTCCCCCAGCTGCAATGAAAAATAGTAAAACATATGGCAACTCAGTAGCAGCTGGGTTTACAGCAGCAAGAATAATTCCTTGCCTTCAACTTCCCCAGTTAAAAGGCCTGTTTGGGAACAGACATATTTTATGGCTTATCATCAGTTCAGAAATATATATATACACCTCCTTTTTTTGAGTTCTAGAACTCAAGACCTCACTGAGCAAAACAAAATTTAAAAACATCTTAGGAGCTGGTGGTGGGGACTTAAATGCAGGTTTTAAGAGTATTCATGAACTTCAGGATCAACCTGTAGTATTTTCAGAGTTATTTTTAATGTGTAAAGGCATTTCTGCTCCATTCTCATACCCTTATATATGATTGCAATAAATAGATATGCATGCTGCTTTGGGAAGGAAAATGGATTTCCTTAAACCGAAGTTTTTGGTGATTTCTTAGAGAAGCTGAAAAAAAAAACATGCAAGCAGATGAACGCAGAGATCCTCTGCCCTTCATTGACAAGACTACTGAATTAAATGGTCTGACGTATTTTTTAAAATTGGAACATCTGTGAAGAAACATCAGTAGTTTAAGATTCACATTAACTGGATATAACTACAGATGAAGGTTAAATAACAAAGTACAAAAGCAGGATTACAGTTGAAGAAGGGGGAAAATGGCACAAAATTGCATAACTTTAATGTTGACAACAAAAAAATGGAATTATTTATGTTTTTCTAGATCTTATTTCAATCATCAATCCAAATGGTGGCTGTAAGCAAGAAGTCAGAAGAAAACAGACACATTTACGGGCATGAATGAGATAGAAAAGATCCTCAACTTATAAGGATATGTTTCTGGAGACCAAGACCAAGATAATTTGTGTTATGATATTCCTGAGTATGATGTGAAAAAGGGGCATGAAGAAAGCTACCAGGAAAAAACAATCAGCTCATCGAAATATGATGCTGTAAAAGAGCTTTACAGTCACCACGGACCACCAAAGATAGAAATAAGAGCATTTGAAATCACACTGAGCCTAAATTCTCACTTGAAGAAAACCGAAGCTATTTTACTTTTGATCTTTTACAAGAAGACCTGACTTGGTAGAAGAGGTTATGCTATGGAAAGCTGAAGTTTATTGGAGGAAGAAGACCTGACATGAGATGGATTATTTTATCCCAGTAAAAGAAGCCATGGTCTTTAGTTTGCAAGACCTGAACTGGGCTGTTAATGATGGGACCATTTGGAGGTCATGAATTCATAAGATCACCATAAGTCGGAAGTGACTCGATGGCACATAACACTCTCTCTCTCTCTCTCTCTCTCTCTCTCTCTCTCTCTCTCTCTCTCTGTGTGTGTGTGTGTGTGTGTGTGTGTTTGTGTTTGTGTGATAGAGAAATGCCAATATAGCTTTTCATTCAGTGCAAGACTGAGCAACCTGGAAGCCCTGCCTAGGCTTGCTCTACCACTGCTGTACAATGGCTACTAGCCCTGACACAAGACCCAGATCTGAACTCTTTGACTGAAATCTAATCCAGTCTGAATGTTTCCATTATATCTGTGAATATTTTAATTCATGGAGCAGAATGTCCAGAAACAGATAAAATCTCTGCTTAACCTAGATTGTCCCTTGATGCTTCTCCCCACCCACTCCTTTCTGAATTCTGAGTTGACAGCAGGAAGCTGACAACTTCCAATCTGTAGTTAATGCCACCTACAGATTGTGGGGTTCATGGCTTGGGCTTCATTGAATGCTGTGACCTCACAATCCTTGCTTTATATCTGAGTTTTGTAATGTCATACTAGTGGCAGGAGAAGAGTTCTGTCTGACCTATTTATAGTGTGATTTAGGAAATAATGTCTGTTGTATGACATGCCTAACAAAGATTGAGAAGGGATTATTGAGCAACATTAATCGTTTGCTCAGTATGACCCAAACCCTATAAATATTTTGCTCTCCCCAGCCCCCACAACCCATACATTCAGTGGGTATTGAGAATTCACTTATTCTCTGCCAAGCTGCTCTGAAGACTGGCCTTAAGTAGTTAGAATTACCTAGCAAGAGTTACTTGTGTTTTGGTTTGATTGATTTCAGTGCAGGTATTTAAATATGTTTTAAAATCTCAAAAGCTTTTAAATTAGGAATGTGCATATGGATACTTCAATATTCAAGATTAACTAAAAAAAAGTCATATTCTAATAATTCCAAATATATCCAGATCTGAATCTGATAATTCCAAATATCCATAATAATAATTCCTAATATTTGGCGTTCCATGTTCTGCTATAGATTAGACAGGAAAAGGCTAGGTTTCTCCTTTCTAGAGGAAGAAATAAAAGTGAAACCTATTTCTCAGGCACCTTGGAATGATTTATTGAGAAATGAAAGTTAAATACATTCTGGCACCAAGATTAGTGGGGGCAGAGAACATAGTGCCTCCTCATTGGAGTTGTCATGTGTTTACCAAGGGAGGGGAGATGGGGTGAGTACAAAACTTGTAAGTGATGTCTGTCTGACCAATAAAATCTAGAAGCAGGCACCAGAAGGTATTTTCTTACATTGGTGCTTTCCAGTTGAAAGATGAGCATAGCTGCATATAAATTTCTTGAGCATTTACTGTTAGGATATGCTATGGTGCAACCCTGCACTGCAATATTTTTTTTTCTGTGTCCTGTTCTGAACCCTCAACTTGCATTTATGTTCTCTACATCTCATTGTATATTGTTTACTTAATATAGTTGTAATATAATGGTAAAGAAAAACAATACTAAAAACAGATTCAAAGCAGTAATGCCTAACAATCCATTTAAAAATCTCACTCTGGGCAGAGAAGAGTAGGATATTTTGGGTCATGTGATCTATGTCCTCCAAAGCTTTGAGAGTGCAACACAGGTCCTTAATGGAGAGACAGCCATCCTTAGCCAGATGATCCCAATGTTCCACGGCTTGGTTGACATGAGTGAGTGCATAGTAAGAGGACAGTCTATATGGACAGGGGATTCCACAGAAGGGGAACAGCGTTTTTCCAGCCTGAAGTGTTGGCCCTGAGCAGAAAGCTAAAGGACATGCTCCACTAGAGGTTTACCTTCTTGCAGAACAAAGAGGAGCCCATTCTAGGAACCTTCTTGGACCCTAACATTAAATAGGCAATGGCTATAAAGCAACAAGACATTGGGTGAGGGAGGCAATGCCAGCCAACTTTCCATCAGCGCAACAGCAACTAGTGAAGAATGTCTGGATGGCACAGAGGAGTCACACAGAACAGGAAGGAAGTAGCACTGTTCATAGCACCCCAAACAGCACTACCAGCAGTTGTTTGTTCCCCACCCCTGCAACAACAAGGCATGCTTTCTGGGACACTGTAAATCATGGCAGGGGCCCAGTGAGAGAGTGTCCTCTCAGGCAGGGGACATTGACTACTCTGGCTTGGAACCTAGATCGATAGAAACACTTATTTTCTTTAAGGTCAACCTAACATACCTGAGCTTCCCTGAAGTCTCCTTGAAGTAAGAGAGAATGGCACACTCTGCTCACAGTACTAGGTTTGTCATGCTTCATTCCACTGCCCCTTCCTTTTGCCTTCTTCATTCTTGCAAATGCTACCGCAAAAATTTGCTCCCTCCCTCAGCTGTGTTGTGCTCCATGCTGTTGGCACAGGCTATCTGCTGCTCCATTATGCCTACCAGTGCTCCCTAGGGCACTCTGTTCTTCTCTGCTTCCCCAATGTTTTTGGCATTTCTTGCTGGCATTCCCATTGTTCAGCTTTAATTAGTATGCCCGTTACAGGCATTTGCTATTATCTAGGCACTACTGGTTGTAGGTGTACACTCTTTTTTAGGTGCTTTTAACCAAATGTAAGCAAGACCCATGAGACACTGTGGCTGGAACTGAATTCAGTGTGTAGATGTTCTCCGCACAAGTACTTTGTAAAATGGAGAGCTGAAGCCAATTATGAAAATTAAGTCTGATGTAATAGCTCATGAAATCAGTGTAGCAAACATAGTGAGTGAGACTGATGGTCAGGAACAGCTTGCTCTCTCACAGCAGTTCTTCAATTGTCCAAGAAAATGCTTTGAGAATATTTGTTGGCCTGGCTGCTTCAGTTTGTCTTTCATTCTTCCCTATTAGGCCCAAATTGTGAACTGTACTATTTGCAGTCTTAATGAGAGGTGACAGTTTTTACCATTTAGTTCTTGGTTTCGTGTGTAGAAGGATAGTAACAGCCTCTCTTGGTGTCTCTGAGAAAACAGTCACCAAATCTGTCCTCTTTGTTTAGTGTAGTCTCCATATTGAACTGTTTGCCATGGTCATGACCTAGTTGACTTTGTTGCAGTTGTACAAGGATGCCGCCTGAAGAAGATAAACGTTGTAAAGTTGCTGAATTGTAATAGTATACTTATTATTTAGAAGGGATGTGGTGGCGCTGTGGGCTAAACCGCAGAAGCCTGTTCTGCAGGGTCAGAAGACCAGCAGTCGTAAGATCGAATCCACGCAACAGAGTGAGCTCCCGTCGCTTGTCCCAGCTCTCGCCAACCTAGCGGTTCGAAAGCATGCAAATGCGAGTAGATAAATAGGTACCATCTCAGTGGGAAGGTAACAGCGTTCCGTGTCTAAGTCGCACTGGCCATGTGCCACGGAAGATTGTCTTCGGACAAAACGCTGGCTCTATGGCTTGGAAACGGGGATGAGCATCGCCCCCTAGAATCGAACACGACTGGACAAAAATTGTCAAGGGGAACCTTTACCTTTACCTACTTATTTAATTGCAGAATTGTTTTCTCCCCATACACCCACCCTGGGATCTCTGGATACAGGGCAGGAGATAAATGTTTTACTATATCAATAGTAAATGTAAACATGCACTGCATATCAATCAGCAGCTATGGGCTAGCTGAAAGTGGTATTTGAGTTATGATGAGATGGCTCAAATGTCGTGACTATATAGATAAAGTATGAGTTTATGATAGGCTTTTATCACCCAGGAAGCTTGAGTTTGCTGCCCAGGCTTTGATGGGTTAAGAAGGACACTAAAGAAGTGAGGTCCAGAATGATCCATAAAATGCTATACTCACTGCTGCCTGACTTTGCAAGATGAGGAGAAGGTGCTTTGGGGCTATGGAAATGTCAAATTAAATCAAATGAAAGACAGCTAATTATGGGCATATAATCCATCTAAATTACAGACTAAACCATTTGCACATACTGAGGCAGAAAATCTATGCTAGGGGGAAAAAATCCAGAATAGGTCATTAAGTGAACCTGCTTTTGCACTGTGGCTAAACAATAAAAAATAAAAACCTGATCAACTTCAAGTGATATTGTAGGAGAGTTCTGGTCCGACAGACAATACCTAACTAGCTACTCACTAGGATGGCCCTAAAGTTTATGCAACAAAAAGTAAATTATATAGTCTCTCAGCTCTACACAGAGGATGCAATATAAAATGACATGGAATAAAGATTAAAAAGCCTCAACATACATGGGAAATACTTTCATAGACAGATAAGAATATATGTGTAGAATCCCCCCCCCCAGGGAGAAGTGATATTACTATCTCTTAGTAACCTGCTACCTGAAACACATCCAGTGCACAGAGTAAATAAAATTGGTTTTTGTACTAGAAATGTATGCCAGGGACAAAGATCTGTTTGCAAGGCTAACTCCAAGACATATTGACATGTGAGCCAGAGGACAAGGTAGTACCATCTTTTCAGTCCACGTGCAGAAGGGTCTTTCACCACATCTGAGGCAGCAAACTAGCTTAGGAGGTCCAGGCAGGCTGAGTGGCACACGAATCACTGTCTCTCCAATGAAAGGAAAGAGCTGAGAATCCATCAGGAATAGCTGGATGCCCACCACCACAGTCCACCAGTGGTGCCCTGCTTAGAAGTAGGTCCTGCCCTGTTCATTTGCTTTGGAGTTGTCTTGAAATAATAGCTTTTGTATTACTGCTTTGTCATTGTTGTGTCTTTCAGTATAATGCACTATGTGTGGTTGTGTGAAATGTCCACTTTGCAAACTTTTCCTCCACTCCTGGCCCCCCATGAATGTGGAAGGGAAGAGCTGCTCTTTGTGTTTACAGTCTGTAACATAGCACTCATAGGCAAGAGGGTGTCATTGGTGTTTTTGCCTGCAAGAAAAGTCTGTTTTTTTTCTGCCACTAAATCAAAGCAAGAGGCTTAATTTGTAGCAAAGAGTTGAAGACAGCGGGATGTCAATCATCTCAGCTTCTCTGGCATTAGGTAGTTTCACCCAGCAAAGAACAGGATTTGACCCTTGAAATCCTGGTTTGGCTTAAGACAGTAAAATAAGCTTAGAGGGCACTTGCCTTCTAAACATTATGGTAAGTGTCTAAATAGGGATTTGTCTGATTGCAGAAAGATAAAAGAAGCTTGCAAGCTGCTAGATCCATTTTTGCTAAATAAATCTCATCTTGTCCAGTTTTGTGGGACCAAGCTGATAATGAAGGGTTGTTTTGATGATCAGAAATCCAAGAGTTCAACTCTACACTCTTGCTGAAAATGGTTTTGGGCTCCAAATGTGTTTCTTGTTATTCACTGAAGAGAGCAGGTTACTTTGGGCTGGATGAGGGAAAGGGAGCTGAAGGAGTAAGTCAAGGTGTACCATTTCCAGAATTCTACAGATTGTTTTGGCATATAAATTAGAAATTGTCCAGGCATTTGTGCTCATTCCCAGCAGTAAAATAACAATAATATATTGAATAACTACCTATTTTCTGCTTTTGCATGAGACCCCAAATCTGCTGCCTGAGATGGCTGCTTCACTCTCCCTAATGGTAGGGCTGGTTTTGGAGGATGAGCAGCAAGGAGCACTTAAGAACTCCATTGCCATTAATCCAGCCTGAATTTTCTTCTGCTTTAGCAACCAGCTTTTTTTGCAACAATGTGGTAATAGCAGGCACAGGAATTTTGGTGACTGCCAAATGTCAGTGGACAAGTGAAGTCTGATTGCACAGACTCTACCACATTATCTTCTAAGTAATAGCTGGCTTCTTGGTGTGAAGCAGGACTGCACCTAAATGCCATTTTCTGGCTGTTAGAATGGAATGCCACTGAACTTGGGAGCAGATTTCTGGTAATAGCCTTTTAGAGGGTGAGAATTCAGGACCTGGGACAGTTCCTCAGGAGAGAAAGCATATAACAAAACCAACCCAAGATCTGTTGAAAAGAATACATCAGAAGACTCTGTATCTGTTCATTCACTCATTTTGCTTTGTTTTTGTTTACTTTTGTTTCTATGCCAACTTTCTGCAAGTTATTTAAATTAGTGGAGAGCAGCAGTCTGAAGTGCAGAGCCTCTTCTAGTTATTTTAATAACTCTTTTTTTTAAGAGGCCGAATAAGGCTTTCATCTCATAGGCTTGTTCAGGTAGCATCTATATGTTTGGGTTGCCTGGTTTTGTTTTATTTCTTTTCTTCTATTTTTCTTTCTTTTCTTTTCTTTTCTTTTTTCTTTTTTCTTTCTTTCTTTCTTTCTTTCTTTTTTCTTTTTGAAAAAGTGCCTGCAGAATGCTTTGAGCCAGGCAAGTATTGGGAAACCAGCAGAGAGGGTTTTTGGTGACTAAAAACCTTTTTATTCACTTAAACACATGTTGTTTATTTGGAATAGTCTCTTGCTGTGTGGATTTTCCCAAATAAATTAATTTCCAGATAAATGACATGGGCAAATTGATTTTTTTTTCTCCATTTTTCTCTATTGTGAAAAAAGATTAACCCTCCTCCCTGGATGTTATGAAAACAATTAGGGTGTAAAGTATCACTTTGTCCAGTCTGAGTTATCCTCACTCTGGACGGGCCTGATAAGCATCAAAGCCCTGCCTGTGCCATGGAGCTACAAGAAATTTGAAGGAGCAGCTCTCTGAACACATGCATCACTTCCTCATCAATGGGCCTTTAACTATGTCCTTCTGTTTTTCTCACATAATTTTTTAAAGGGCAAACAGCCTTAGGGAGCTAGTGGTTTGTTTGAGGCTCCACACCTAAAAGATCTGAGCTGCCATTCCCAAAATGTTTGTCTCATGATGTCATCTGTCTCAGAGAACCCTATAAGAAACTGCTATCCTTTCTACAGAAATAGGTTTGATGGATTCAGGGACAAAAGGTTTAAGAAATTCAGGTGCCGGCTCAAGGATGAAAGAGTCTGGAAACTGAGTTATAATCAGGGCTTGAAAATTTTTAGAATGTCTCACCAGTCAGTCAAAAATATCACCAGTCAGTATGACCAGACTATAGCCTTGCAATTTATGTTTAAACTTAATTTAAACTAGGCACTTTCTACATAACAATGCATACAAACCCAAAATAAATATACCCTCAGACTTGGATTGCTTTATTACCTGTGTGCCTGTGGAGTCATGAAGCTTGTATTTTAAATGCCTTTCTTTTGAATGTCTCCAACAGAAATACAGTGGGGTCTTGACTTGAAAACTTAATCCGTATTGGAAGGCGGTTCTCAAGTCAAAAAGTTCTCAGGTCAAATCTGCATTTCCCATAGGAATGCATTGAAAATCATTTGATCCGTATCTGCTCTTTTCCGGCCATAGAAACTAATGGGAGGCTGCTATTCCGCCTTCGACCACTAGAGGGGGATATTTTGTTTCTTTTTTTCTGAGGTCAAGAAAGGTTCAGGGAAGGCAGGGAAAATACAGCCCAGGCAGTACCAGGCAGTCTGAAGACTGTCTCCCAATCCACTCTCTAAACGCTGGGAGGAGTGAGGAAGCAGACAGGCACCCTTTTCACTGGCCAACAGTTAACTGAAAGTTCAGATTTTGCACTTTCCCTGCCTCCCACGTGGTTTTTTTTCAGTTCTTAACTCAAATCTAAGTATGTAAGTCAAGTCAATATTTTCCTATGAGAGTGGTTCTTAAGTCAAAATGTTCTTAACTCGAGCCGTTCTTAAGTCAAGACCCCACTGTAAAACTGAAAGCAAAAGTGCCCAGCCTTTTAAGGAGCCAGGTTGTTCGGTTGAAATTGGGAGCAGGGAATCTCCATATTCTCCAGCATGGGACTACTCTACATTCTCCTGCAGAGCTATATATCTATGTGCTGCTCAGACTCTTTTCTCATGAGAAGATGGCTGTTTTTCCTTTTGCAATGGGAAGGGGGAGGGGAGGACTGCTGCAGGATGAGAGAGAGAGAGAGAGAGAGAGAGGACTGCGGGTGAGGAGGCAAGGAGGGACTGAGGGAGGGATGGAGGGAGCTGTGGCTCATCAAGCAGTATTTTTTCACTCGTCACAGACAAGTGGACGAGTGGATTTTTCAAACCTTGGTTATAATGGTGGCTTTGGTAGAATATTTTGAATGTAATAAAAAGGCAGACATTTGTTGAACAGTTTATTGTGGGTAGAGAAGAAGCTAATCCTACAGTTTTTATTGCTAGGTAGCAAAATATCTTCCTACGACTTCAGTCATTTGCTGTTCTCATGAGTTAAAGCAATTAGGGAGGAACTTCAAGTGATTTGCACTACAACTCCCCAAACTCCTCATCATTGGCCATGCTGACTGTTGCTCCGGGAACTGAAGTGCATCACATTTGGAAGACCAACACTTCTCTACCCCAGGTTAAAGGAACCAGTAACTGTTGGGTTTCAGTCTCAGAACTGCTTGCTGATTAGACACAACTCTCTCACTCTGGATGCATGCAGTGTTAGGATATTTGATTTCAGCCTGAAGGCAGACAAACCTGAGAAGATGTCAGAAAGTGCTCTCAGGTAATGATGCATAAGAAAGAAAATGAAATACTAAAAACCTGGGTTTTTTACTTCTCTATATTATCTCAAGCCCTGCTGAGTCAGGGCCTTCTGTGCTTTTGGTAGCTTTCTCCTTTTCCTTACCATCGTAACAGAAATGTTTTAGAGAGCTGTTGTAATGTTTTGCTTCATTAAGCAGACCTTGCTGTAAAATTGGTCTCTCTCTCTCTCTCTCTCTCTCTCTCTCTCTCTCTCTCTCTCTCTCTTTTTGTTAAACCTTGAGCAATAAAAGTTCTTAAATGTGGTTACAATGTTTTGCTGCTTGTTGACATAGAAGGAGCGGATGACTATCCACTTGCCTTACTGTATTTCTGCGCACAATTATTAGCTTAAAAATCTTCTCTTTAAGCTTTTCTGTAGCAGAACTAGATATATCATTAGGAGCTGCCAACATTTAAGTACCCACAATTAATAGAAGATGCATGTGAAATTTCTCCTTCCAAGTTACTGTGAAGGACAGAGATGAAGACAAGTATGTTAAGGCCAGAAGGCTAGAATAATCCAAGTTTAACTGCTTTCATATGCTTCAGTTCTCCCTGTCTACCAGGCACATGACTTTATTTTCTGCTAGGCTGATCATACCTCAGTAAGGTAAAAAGGTAAAGGTTCCCCTTGACAATTTTGGTCCAGTCATGTTTGACTCTAGGGGGCGCTGCTCATCCCCGTTTCCAAGCCATAGAGCCACCGTTTTGTCCGAAGACAATCTTCCGTGGTCACGTGGCCAGTGCGACTTAGACACAGAACACTGTTACCTTCCCACTGAGATGGTCCCTATTTATCTACTTGCATTTGCATGCTTTCGAACTGCTAGGTTGGCAGGAGCTGGGACAAGCGATGGGCGCTCACTCTGTTGCGTGGATTCGATCTTATGACTGCTTGGTCTTCTGATCCTGCAGCACAGGCTTCTGCGGTTTAGCCCACAGCGCCACCACGTCCCATCATACCTCAGTGCTGCCCCCATATTCTTTTTCTTTCCATTTTGGGAATTATTTTTAAAGAAAGGGTGTGGATTAGTGTATGCTAGACTTGGGATTTGAATCCTGTTCCCCTCCACCACCAAATTTTAAGAGGAAAAATGTTGAAATGGTGCAGATGCACGTTGGTGCTAGTGCACATGCACCAACACATTTGCTTTAGCTAACTGTGAGCCGCCTTGAGTTCTGACACTGAGAGAAAGGTGGCATGAAAATAAAAGAAATATAAATAAACACAAAGCCACCAGCTGTGCTGCATATTTCACATGCTAATTAGATGCATTTTGAATTGTAATTTTTTTGTAACAAACATGAGGACATAGTTTGTTTCTAGAATAGTTTTAATCCCAGCAACAGAAACACCTGCTTTCTTCTCCAGTCATGTGTTCTGCCCCATGTGGTGGGTGAAACACAAGATGGGAATGCACTTCTTCCCTCATCTTGAACTCATAGCTGTTCATCATCAAGATAATAAATACTTGAAATGAGCTTGCTGGATTATCTGGGCAATTCTGGATATGCATTCTCCTTGATTGCTTGATACATGAATAGTCATGTATATGGCTGCTGTAATTGTGAGATTATTCCAGAAGCTATGTGTCTGAGGACTGTCAGGATGACGTGTCTGCAGAAAAATAAAATGTTGTATGAACCATGCCTTGCTGTGCATAGAATGAGGCAAGGATGGCACTCTTTTGGTTCTATGGAGCTGTCACAGCAAAACAGACTCCTAGTTTCTATAGTTACAACAAATGTAATTTCTAAGAAGGATCTCTCTGCAAATTTCATTGTAACCACAGATCACAAATGGCATTTATTCCTTGCTCCAGGCTCCTCCTCCAAAATCTCCCCCTTTTCACTCCCTAGGACAAACTACTGTATTTGGTCTGATTTTAATGAGAGTAAATACCATTTTCCCATTTTAGTTAAGGTTTTTTTTTCTTCATTTCATGAGTTATTGCCACAGAGCTTCAGGTTGTGTCTGTAAACATATTACAGATATTATTATCACTTATTTTCTGGGTGAAGACACTATACTAGAGATGCCTGGAGAAAATATTTCTTCTCCCACTTCCCCCTTTTTTTGTTGTTTTAATGTTTAGATGCCAAATTCAGCATGAAATCACTGCAGTTATAATTCATACTATTCTCCAATATCTTACATTAAACTAGACACAACTCAGAGACTGCCATATTATCTTCAGGAATAAAAACTATGTAAATATAGATTTGGTCACACAGGATTCTGTGATGCATTAAAGTGTGTAATTTTTTTAACAGCAAAGGAGAAGTTAGGCAAAGAATGCAGGCATTTTCTTGTATGTGTGCACTTTTGTCTGTAAAATGACATTCTCGCCTACTGCCTAGTGATCATTCTACCATTATCAAATAGGAGAAGGAATTGAAAAGAAAATGGGTTTTATTTGTTGGGTTAGTGGCAGGGTAAGAACACCAATGGTGTTGGTGGGGGACAAGAAAGAGGGAGAAAAGTAGATTTATGATAAACAAAAGTAGATTTATGATGAACAAAATTGTTGGGGACCCAGAAATATTTATATTTATTTATTATTTATTTATTGGACTTATATACCGCCCCATAGCGCTACAAGCACTCTCCGGGCGGTTTACAATTTTAATTATAAAGGCTACACATTGCCCCCCCAGCAAGCTGGGTACTCATTTTACCGACCTCGGAAGGATGGAAGGCTGAGTCAACCTTGAGCCGGCTACCTGGGATTTGAACCCCAGGTCGTGAGCACAGTTTTAGCTGCAGTACAGCGTTTTAACCACTGCGCCACGATATGTATAGGGATCTGTGTATAAGGTAGAAGAGAAAAGAGACTGGAGAGTGAAAAGACTTGAGGGACTGTGTGGATGTTTCAGATCAGTCTTTCGAAATTGAAAGCTGGATATTGACCCAACATATTCTTGGAAATAGCATTATTAATGCCTCGATGCTTGTGGTCATAAGTGCTGGTTTATTAATAGGCTGGTCCTTACATTTGGTGGGATGAAACAGTCACTTCAGGCAGCAAGTAGGTGCCATAAAAGAGTGATCCCCAACCTTGGGCCTCCAGATGTTCTTGGACTTCAACTCCCAGAAATCCTGGCCAGCATAGGTGGTGGTGAAGGCTTCTGGGAGTTGTAGTCCAAGAACATCTGGAGGCCCAAGGTTGGGGACCACTGCCATAAAAGACTCACAATAATCATGTGCCATTGCGTCAATTTTGACTTCTTGTTGTTCAGTCATTAAGTTGGGTCCGACTCTTCGTGACCCCACGGACCAGAGCATACCAGCCTCCTGTCTTCCACTGCCTCCCGGAGTTGGGTCAAATTCATGATGGTAGCTTCAATCACACTGTCCAACCATCTCGTCCTCTGTTGTCCCCTTCTCCTCTTGCCTTCACACTTTTCCAACATGAGGGTCTTTCCCAGGGAGTCTTCTCATGAGATGGCCAAAGTATTGAAGCCTCAGCTTCAGGATCTGTCCTTCCAGTGAGCACTCAGGGTTGATTTCCTTTAGAATGGATAAGTTTGTTCTCCTTGCAGTCCAGGGGACTCTCAAGAGCCTCCTCCAGGACCACAGTTCAAAAGCATCAAATAATTGAGGGGTCAGCCTTCTTTATGGTCCAGCTCTCACTTCCATACATCTCTGCTGGAAAAACCATAGCTTTGACTATTCGGACTTTTGTTGGAAAGGTGATGTCTCTGCTATTTAAGGTGCTGTCTAGGTTTGTCATCACTTTCCTCCCAAGAAGCAGGCGTCTTTTAATTTTGTGGCTGCTGTCACCATCTGCAGAGATCATGGAGCCCAAGAAAGTAAAATCTGTCAATTGTGACTTACAGGTGCCCATTTCAAGCTTTTCCTGGTAGAGATTGCTGCCTTTTGGGGAGCATCCAAACAGGCTGGATCTATTCACAGGAGGCAAGTTTAACTCCTAACCTCTGGCTCTACAGCCAGTTACCTAAACCACTGAGCTATCCAACCAGCTTATGAAAGGCCAACCAAGTGTTGTTCTTTATTCTGTTGTTGTGGTTTTGTTGTCAGAGATGGGGAGAACCGTTTGTGGGATTTTCTGCCTCATTTGCCAAATAGCTTGGCTGATTTTTGATAGTGTACAGCCTGACTCAAGTCTCTCTCTCCCCTCCTTCCCCCCCCTTGTGTGTGTGTCTGGAAGGATGCCATTTTGCTGCCCTATTTTAGGCAGTAAGATGTCTTGGGCTAGCCCTGTTTGACAAATAGGAGTGAAGCAGGAGCAGATAGGCTGAATGAACCATTGTGCTATTTGTATACCTTGTTGCTTAATAAGCCCAAATTCGTGGTGTCATGTGGTGATGTCCCTTTAAGAAAACAGACAAACAGGTGAGCTCATAGTAGAGGACAGTGACTCAGTTGGAGCAATTGCATTAGGGAAGACTGAAAATTCTTAGTAATGCTTTTGGAGTTGAGGTGTGCATATTTGTCTTTTTTTGGACTATATCTTTCAGAATTCAGCAGTTGGAGAATTGTGAGTTATCCAAAAGCATAAATAGGCACGCACTACCCTTGAGTATATTCAGAATCATTTTCAACAATAATAAACTATTCTTGTATTTAGAGTATTTCCTAAAGTTTCATTTAATTTTCTTAATTTTAACAGCAATTTTATCCTCACAGATCAGAAAGTTCGCATACATCTTTAGCTAAGGCTGGAGCTGCAGAAAAGTAACTTTATTTGACAACAGAAATCTGGCTGGCAGTGCCCATACTGGCTGGCAGATTCTGATAACTATAGTCCAAAAACTAACTTTTCATGCTAATAATAATAACATAATTTATTGTCATTGTAAGTATATACACAGTATACCATACAACGAAATTCACGAAAGCTGTGGATATAATTAGGAGTCCAGACATCTGCCACTACTAAGTACAGATCCTGTATCTTAAGCTCCAGGTTTCAGCTTAAGCCACTGATTTCTGGGACCATGAGCTGAAAGGTCAAGAAACGGTGGTGTGTGGTCCTCCAGATGTGGCTTAACTAACTCAGCCTTCCCCTCTGGTTGCCTTGGCTAGGTCTGAAGGATGTAGCTGTCCATCGCATGTTCCCTGTGCCTGATCTGTATAGGTATGGCCTATTTTATGGCCCTCATTCGTACCTGAGTGATCTAATCCGTATGATGGAGAAGAAGGTGTGCAAATGCTTTCATGGGCCCAGTAAATGCTTGAAATAGGTTTATGGCATTTATCTTTTATATGCAGTCAAGAACTGCTACTCTTTGTATATACACAAATAACAAATAAGAATCTCCTTTCACAGAAACTGAGAAACATCAGAAAACATGAAGTGGTAATCAAAGTCACTTACTAAATAGCACCACTATGCAGGGGTATACATTGCCTGCTTTCATGATTGTTATATTTTCTAGTATTGATATTTCTTTTGAATGCAGAACTTAGTGCAGATTCAACAGTGGTAGCATATAGGAGAGTTTTGTTGCAGGAAGCAGTGAGATATGCTCCAAGACTATTTCTGTGTCAAACAAAGCTCACATTCTTTACTCTGTATCAACACTGGGCAGGAGTCTCTCTCTCTGTGTGTGTGTGTGAGAGAGAGAGAGAGGGAGGGGGGAGAGGAAGAGGGAGAGGGTGTGTGTGTGCGTGTGCTTGCCAGAGGGTTGCCTAGTTTAGCTGATTTAGACTCCAGCTAAAATGGTCCCTAGCTGATTTGTCAAATTCAACATGAGTCATAGTCTGCAAGGCAGGAGATGGGTAGCAAACCCTAATTTAATGTGTCATTCTTTGAATCATTGTGCTGTTCTACTTACAATTGCCATCCTTTCTCTTCTCTCCCCTCCTCTCCTCAAACTTTGGTACAACTGCAATCTTCTCTGGAATAGAGCATTCTGGATTAGCTGTTTTGGCTGATATGTTGACTAAAATTGTGTTAGTTTTAGAGAGAGTGATAGATGTGTTGGCCATCCCTGGTTGGGTTTTCTCCCTGAAATGCTTCTTCTATTGGCATCGTTGTTTGTCATACCTAGGGGCATATCAAGATGTCTCCCTTCTCCATCTTCTGCCTGGTCAAACATTCCTGAGAAGAATAAGTGATTTATCTGCACACTGAGGTTTGCCCTGGGAAACTGGAATTGGAGACTCAGGTTCCTCAGCATAGATGAGGTGGCCAGCAGTCTGCTCATAGCTGTTGCTTCTTTTTAAAATGGCATCAGGTGGATGGGGGCTTGTTATAGTGCCTGGAAGCTGCAGTTTAAAGACTAAAGCTCCCAGAATCCCGCAGCCAACATAGCCACTCAGATTCTCAGGGATTCTGGGATCTGTAGTCCAGAAATAAAATTTCTAAGCTCTGGATTTCCATACTACATACAGTATATTTACGTAATTACATATAGATGAAAGAAAACATAACAGCTGCAAGAAAAGCTTGTGTCGCAGGTTCTCATTAATTGTCACTCTGTATTGAGGCAAGTAGTTATTTGTAGGCACCTCTCTGGCACCTTCACCTTAAAACCCAGCCACCTCTTTTTCATTGGCCAAAGGCCAATCTCCTCAAAACTTATCCAAAGTATTTTAAGCCCCTTTTGCTGTGCCATCTAGACAGCACCTTCCTGCCCCAGCTAGTATTTATCTTATTTGGCTGTTAAATGAAAAGTTATCCTTGATGTAAGTTCTGTCACCTCTTCCTTCAGGTTCTGGTTTTCTGTAGTTTGTGCAGATGTGGATGTTTTATTCTGATGCTATTTAGATATATTTAAATTTACGATTAAAAATAATGAGGAGAGTTTTTCTCAGGATCAAACAAAATTAATTTATTAGGGAAATACAGCAATAAGGAAGGAAGGGAAGGAAAAATTTATCAGGTAAATTTACACTGGAGGGAAAAACATTGATAATATATATAGTCTTTAACAATTCCACATAAATTGCTTATCTGTCTTCAGACTTTTAAAATTAACTGTCCCTACTTACTCCATATAACACTCTCTCTCCCAGACAGGTGGTATCTGACCCCGTCACCAAGTACTCACTTCATTTTCCAACCACATCAACCAATCAGCATTCAACAGTCTCTCTATCCACCAGTCATTCCATACTCAGCTTGAGTGGGCATATACCCTATTCATAAATCCATAGCCCTTGACATCCCCACCCCCTAAGGCCCATCTAGCTAACGATTCTTGATTCCAGCACTGATGACTTAGATGTTCCTGGGAAATCCACTGGCAGAGCAAGATAGCTGGTAGCTGAGGCTGACGACACTGAGGTATCCATTAAAACAGTCACCTACGTGAGGGGGATCACTGCCAATCTCTAAAGACAGAGAACCTTTAGTCTGTTTTTGAACTACAGCTCCTATCATCCAGGGTTCCTGGCCATGCTGGCTGAGACAGATGACAGGAGAAGTCCAGAAACAACTGGAAGTCTCTGAGCTACTCTCCTTTGTAGTTCTTTTTTGCTGTCCGTCCATCCACCATTTGCAATCAAGGGAGCTGGGCAAAGTAAGAAGAAGGAACCGTTAAAAACTGTATGTCTCCTTCATCCCTTTTTTGAATGTTGTTGAAAATGAGGAGGAAACTAATGAAGCAGAAAAAGGGGGACACGCTTTCCTGAAGATACCCCCAAAGTGTGAAACCAATGTTGGAGACGACTATTCTCTCTCTTGTTTATTGGCAAAAGTAAAAAGAGTAGCA
This sequence comes from Pogona vitticeps, assembly GCF_051106095.1. Taxonomy (NCBI): domain Eukaryota; kingdom Metazoa; phylum Chordata; class Lepidosauria; order Squamata; family Agamidae; genus Pogona; species Pogona vitticeps. The sequence continues at coordinate 102,429,430 of NC_135785.1, read as the reverse complement.
CGATATTGTGACACTTTAAAGACTAACAGATTTATTTCTGTGTGAGCTTCCGTGGATCAAAATTTCCTGCTGCTTTGATGATTTTCTGTCCCTGAAGAAAAACATTACATCCGTATATGCTCCTTGCACTTAGTAGTTGTGGTTAATAGCCACAGGAGATCCAACCTTCATAAATCTGCTGAATTGTTTTAGAAGTCATCTATGCTAGAGGTGAATGTGCCAGCTCTTCTGATAACAAATTATTTATGTATGGAGTCAAGTTGTACTTTTTTTTTTGTTAGCCCCAAACTCTGTGCCAATCAATTTAATTAAATGACCTGAAATTCTAATCATATATGGAGGATAAAGAGAAGCATCTCACTCTGTTCACTCTCTCAACACTAGTAGGTTTAAAAGAGAGAAGTCTATTTAAAATTAATTCAATTTAAAATTAATATCACTTTTCCTCAGTTTATATTACCACTTGTCTCTCTTTCTCTTTGCCCTTCCTCCCTCGCTCTATTGTAAATTTAATGTACAGGGGGGGAAAAGCTTCTTTTTGAGTAGAGCACCCCAAATCCTCATAGCCAGGCTGAACTTTGGGAATTCAAAAAATGACTTTTCAAAGCTGTACTTTAACGAACTTGCTTCTTTGTCTCTCTCTTTCTCTCACACATATTTAAACTAATCACTAACCAAAGTTCTCTAGGTGGTTTGCACATTAAAGAAAAATGAGTTTAAAAATGTCAACAAAACAGTACAAGACAGAATCATGCAAAGTAAATTCAGCAGCTGTGAGAAACAATGTTGCACTACACAATAAAAACACTGCGGGCAACCATCAAGACAGATAGAACTGTGCAGAGAATTAAGAGCATCAAAATGATCCTTCAAAAGTCTGGGAGAGAAAAAAAATTTCTAACTTGGTGCTGAAATGTTATGAGCCTCACTGGGATGAGCATTCCACAAAGAGAAAACCACTCTATTGCTCTCTCTTGCAGTCACCCATCTTGATGCATAAGGTTGGAAAACATCTGGAGGTAAGCCTCACATGATGAATGGAGGTAAATGTGGGAGGAGGTCTGAAGCCCTCTAGATTTTTAAAGATTGAGAAAGGAACTAATATTTTATTACGGTTGAAGACAGCATGGCTTCACCGGTTAAATTAGCATAATTGGGCCTGGAAATGTACTGATGAACCCTTGCCGATGAGAGAGCACTTGCATAAATTATGGTGCCAGCCTGTCTCAAGGTCAAACTAAACAGCATATCCCATTTCAGAGGTGCTCCCAAAAGTGGTGAACGACCTCTTACCATCTCACATGATTTTCCTCACTAATGCATCTTGCATTTAGTGAGTTTGGTTTTGTGTTGGTCATTGAAAGGTAATATAATGAGCTTGATTTGTAAATCTGATTGTTATGCTGTGTTTCTCTGAGGAACCCCCACTGTAGGAGAGAAAACAATAATTCTATCTTGCAGGGATAATTCTATCTAGAATTAATCTTCTTAGAAGAAGCACAATGGAAATGCTAGAAATATCTTTCGGATAAGCAAAGGGGAGGTTTCTGCTTCCGTTTTTAGATCTTCATTCATGACTAAAAAAAATGTAATCTTCTTGTGTTCCTCCCTGTGAGTGTGCTTCAATGTCAACTTCCTTCAGGTTCTGCCAAGAGAGCTGATTTATGATCAAAGCTAGACTACAATCTAGTCTCTAGATCACAACAATATTGTCTTGATTAGCATAAAAACACGATCTCTAAGCAGATTTCAGACTACGAAAGGCCTTGTTCCATGTTCCCTATGCTGTCCCTTGTAATCTCTATCCCCTTAGATAAGGCCTCAATTACATTAACTGTGAACGGTCTATTCCTTTCCCATTGAGTTGTGAACACCACACAGACTGCTGGCCCATAAAAACTTTTCTCACATCTCCTGAAATGCTAGTGTATTTCCATTTTTTATTGCAGCTGGTGGTGCTTTAATAGTCCTCCCCCCCCCGCCCGAAAAACACTGAGAAAGGCAAAGGAATCTCAGAAGTTTCTTCTGTGTTTTTTTTTCTTAAGGTGGTTCTTGTCAAAAGTTCATGGTGCCTATCCAGGAAGTTGTTTTCAACCAAGTCAGACTGTTGATTCATTGAGCTTGTTACTGCCTGCAGTGGGCAGGGTCATGTAGTCCATGGCTCACTGTCTCTAAAATTTGTGGGCACATTGTGCTGCTGCCACTGGAGGGGGGGGAGAGTTAAAGTAGCCCTGACTTATAGTGGCACACTGCTGAAATTCACCATGGAGTGGCTTGCAGTGATGAGCCACTGAAATTTGTTAGCAAATATGACACCCATTTAAGGGAAACAAATGGCTTCTTGCTGCCATTATTCTTCCAAATTTTGCCAGCTTGAAACTGACTGCTTCCTGGAGTTTGGTCAAATTCATATTGGTAGCTTTGATGACGCTGTCCAACCATCTCGTCCTCTGTCGTCCCCTTCTCCTCTTGCCCTTACACTTTCCCAACATCAGGTCTTTTCCATGGAGTCTCCTCTTCTCATGAGATGACCAAAGTATTGGAGCCTCAGCTTCAGGATCTGTCCTTCTGGTGAGCACTCAGGGTTGATTTCCTTCAGAAAGGTTTGTTCTCCTTGCAGTCCAGGGGACTCCCAAGAGTCTCCTGCTGCACCACAATTCAAAAGCATCAATTCTTCGGTGGTGTCACATTCTCAGGGGGTTTGAACAAGCAAAAGTCCAATAAGGTAGTCCAATATCAGAAGTCCAGAAGATGCAAAGCAGATACCAAAATACCAAAGCCAAAACACAAACTGTAGCCAGAAGTCAGAGTCCAAAGTCAAGGGTCCAGAGAACAAGGTCCAGGATAAGCAGGAGCGTGGATGGGAGCCAGAGTGTTGACTTGTTGCTTCCACAAGCTTCTAAGCCTTCTAGGTGTAGATTATATAGCAAAAATAGTCATCAAACTCCTAGAAGCCTTCCATCCTGTTAAAACTCAGGACTGGTTGACCTGATGTTCCTGTGGGAAGCATTCATGTGAGACTCTGACCTTCGTGTCATGAGTCTTTGCCGACGTTAAGCCCTCACTCTGGCTACTGGGGGAGGAGAATCTGGTGGTGATTCAACTGTCTGTACTTCTAATTGACCAGCATTTTCCTCAGCTGTAATTAACCCCTCAGATTCCAGATTTTCTTTGGCTGAACTCATGACAGGTGGTCAGCCTTCTTTATGGTCCAACTCTCACTTCCATACATAGCTACTGGAAAAACCATGGCTTTGACTATGCGGACCTTTGTCGACAAGGTGATGTCTCTGCTTTTTAAGATGCTGCCAAGGTTTGTCATCGCTTCCCTCCCAAGAAGCAGGTGTCTTTTAATTTCATGGCTGCTGTCACCATCTGCACTGATCATGCAGCCCAAGAAAGTAAAATCTGTCACTGCCTCCATATCTTCGCCTTCTATTTGCCAGGAGGTGATGGGACCAGTGGCCATGATCTTAGGGTTTTTTATGTTGAGCTTCAGACCATTTTGGTGCTCTGCTCTTCCACCCTCATTAAGAGATTCTTTAATTCCTCCTTCGTTTTTTGCCATCAGAGTGGTATCATCTGCATATCGGAGGTTGTTGATATTTCTCCTGGCAGTCTTAATTCTGGCTTGGGATTCCTCCAGTCCAGCCTTTCGCATGATGTATTCTGCATATAAGTTAAATAAGCAGGGAGACAATATGCAGCCTTGTCGTACTCCTTTCCCAATTTTGAACCAATCAGTTGTTCCATAACCAGTTCTGACTGTTGCTTCCTGTCCCACATATAGATTTCTCAGGAGATAAATAAGGTAGTCAGGCACTCCCATTGCTTTAAGAACTTGCCATAGTTTGCTGTGGTCCACACAGTCAAAGGCTTTTGCATAGTCAATGAAGAAGCAGTAGATGTTTTTCTGGAACTCTCTGGCTTTCTTCATAATCCAGTGCATGTTAGCAGTTTGGCCTCTAGTTCCTCTGCCCCTTCGAAATCCAGCTTGTACTTCTGGGAGTTCTTGGTCCACATACTGCTGAAGCCTACCTTGTAGGATTTTGAGCATAACCTTGCTAGCATGTGAAATGAGTGCAATTGTACGGTAGTTGGAGCATTCTTTGGCACTGCCCTTCTTTGGGACTGGGATGTAGACTGATCTTTTCCAGTCCTCTGGCCACTGCTGAGTTTTCCAAATTTGCTGGCATATTGAGTGTAGCACCTTAACAGCATCGTCTTTTAAGATTTTAAATAGTTCCACTGGAATGGCATCACCTCCACTGACTTTGTTGTTAACCATGCTTTCTAAGGTCTATTTGACCTCAATCTCCAGGATGTTTGGCTCGAGGTCAGCAACCACACTATCTGGGTTGTCTAGGACCTCCAGAACTTTCTGGTATAATTCCTCTGTGTATTCTTGCCACCTCTTCTTGATGTCTTCTGCTTCTGTGAGGTCCCTACCATTTTTGTCCTTTATCATGTCCATCTTTGCACAAAAGGTTCCTTTAATATCTCCAATTTTCTTGAACAGATATCTGGTTTTTCCTTTTCTATTATTTTCCTCTATTTCGTTGCATTGTTCATTTAAGAATCCCCTCTTGTCTCTCCTTGCTATTCTTTGGAAATCTGCATTCTATTTTCTGTAACTTTCCCTATCTCCATTGCATTTTGTTTCCCTTCTCTTCTCTGCTATTTGTAAGGCTTCATTGGACAGCCACTTTGCTTTCTTGCATTTCCTTTTCTTTGGGATGTTTTTTTTTTTGCTGCCTCCTGTACAATGTTATTTGCCTCCATCCATAGTTCTTCTGGCACTCTGTCCACCAAATCAAGTTCCTTAAATCTGTTCTTCACTTCTGCTGTGTATTCATAAGGGATTTGGTTAGTTTATACTTGACTAGCCCAGTGGTTTTTCCTGCTTTCTTCAGTTTAAGCTTGAGTTTTGGTATAAGAAGCTGATGATCGGAGCCACAATCAGCCCCAGGTCTTGTTTTTGCTGACTGCATAGAACTTCTCTATCTTTGGCTGCAGTGAACATAATCCATCTGATTTCGGTATTGCCCATCTGGTGATGTCCATGTGTAGAGTTGCCTCTTGTGTTGTTGGAAAAGAGTGTTTGTGATGACTATGTTTTCTTGACACTGCATAGCCCATAGCTTCTCTGAATTACTCAAGTCCCTTCGCCATGACAAGGTAGCAATCCATGAAGGGGCATACTCACAGCATTGAATTTTTATTCTTATTATGTGATGTCTGGAGGTTGGAAATGTACAAAGTATTTAATAATGGTAATGTTTTAATTTTTGTTTACCTCTATAGTTCTGATGTGTACAAATCTACCCAGAATGGTTGTTGTGGGTTTTTCGGGCTCTTTGGACATGTTCTGAAGGTTGTTCTTCCTAACGTTTCGCCAGTCTCTGTGGCTGGCATCTTCAGAGGACAGCACTCTGTGTTCTGGTGTAGTATGCTTGGGAGTGCAGTATTTATGGCTGTGAGATAGGCTTTTGTCTTTTTCTGTAGATGGATGATTAGTGTGTCTTCAGAACATGGCCAAAGTGCCCGAAAAACCCACAACAACCATTAGATCCCGGCCGTGAAAGCCTTCGCGAATACACTGCCCAGAATCTTCTTTTAACTTGTTTGTGAAACATATTAGCAGTCCCAAGAGTAGTTAGGGAGTTACATTTAAGTTTAAAGACAAATTACACCCCTGTTCTGGAAAGAAAGCTTTTACTAGAGGTGTGAAGATTTGGGGAGGGGGCACTACAACTCCTAGAATTCCCCAAGGGGCATGGCAGTGAACATACTGATAGACTTTTTCTCTGGCGTATCCCTTACAGAAGAATTGCTTCAGAGGAGGAACAAAAATAGTTAAAATTCATATGGTTTCTGAATACACATATGTCTTCAGGTAAGAACAATAATCTAAATCTCAGGTTTTATTAGCACTATTCAAGTGGGTGTAATTCAGCAGCAGAGCTGATGCCTTTTGAAGGGTAAACACATCTGTCAGAACTTGCTCATTTATGGTAGCTCTGCTGTGTGACATGGGGTTATTAGTAGAACTAATTGATAAATATGCATGTGTTGCCTAGGTACAATGAATAGGACAAAAAACTGTTGACATTTCCTGCCCCCATCCATAGCTTATAATGTACTTATCTGAGCATAAATGTAAGGCTTGGCTGCCACTATCACCACCACTGTCATCATCATCAGTTACATTTATATCCCACCTTTTCTTTTGGGAGCTCATGTTCTTCCTGTTTCCTGTATGTACTTCCTGTTTCCTGTATGTACAGGTCTTGTTGAGAGAAACTAGCCCAAAGTCATGAAGTGAACCTAATGGCTGAGTGCCTATTTGAACCCTTCATCTCCCTGGCCCTAGTATAGCATTCTCACCAGTACAGCACACTAGCCCTTCATTTATAGGAGTAAAAAAGGCAAACACTTGGCTTCCAGTTTGAAAGTGTGGAGATCATTACCTAGAGAGAAATCAAGATAGTAAATGTTCTAATTACTTAAATAACCTACATTGGGTAGCCAGTCCACTGAGCCTTCCATGGTTGGAAATCTTTCCTTGAAGCAGGAACTAATCGTCTTTGGCAACCAGAGAGAGTGCAATTCTCTGCTTTAGTGGCCTTGGCCCTGTTTGATTGAACCGGAAAGTCCAATTTGATCTGGATCAAAGCACTGGTTAGTCGTGGTATGCAACAGCTAGAAACCGCAGGAATGAGAGAGAAACATAGATGTGAACAATTGCTTTGTAGTAGCCCAAGGCTCACATTTTCACACTAAAGCTTGGCACTGTAAATGAGGAATTGGTAATGGGCAGGGAGCAAGTAATATCTGTCCCCTAGAGCTCTTCCAAATCTTGTCCACTAGCATCTGAGAAGAGGTTCCTGCTATGAATGCAATTTTATATTAAGATTTGGGAGCATTCATTCATTTTTATTTGTTGTATCCCGCTTTTCTCCCTGGCAGGTTCCAAGGTGGTTTACAATATCAAAACATACAACAATAGAGCTTTTAAATATTACCATAATTACAATATTAGAAAGCAATCAAATTGGAATCATATTAAAACTAGTGCATAAAAATTGCTTAAAATAATTTAAAACCACATTAAAAAGAAAAGAAATATCAGTTTTTTGTGGGTTTTTAAAAACCGTCTTATGGACAATCAGTTACTGGGGGGGAAGTCTGCTTGAAGAGAAAGGTCATTGCCTGCCAGTAGAAGGAATAGGATGGAACAAGGAGTAGAAAAAAGAATAGCAAGGCTTGTCCATATGGATTTATTTGGAATGGGCTTTATTTGAATCCACCACTGAGTACCAGCTGGAAATCACATGCATTGGAGTCAAACCAAAATTGAGTGATCTTACCTGCATCAAAAATATAAAAGTAACATGGACCCAGAAAGGTGCAGATAGGGCCAAACCGGGGAGGTGCTGGTTTGCTCCAGGTGTTACATTGTGTTGTCACTGGAAAAAGGAGCATGCCAACCATCTCCACAGTGGACCAAACAGCAGGACAAATGTCTATCTGATTGCATCAACAATTCCATAACATTTAAGCTGTATCATTGCAGTGTGACCAGCAAATGGTTAGTTTTGTTTTAAAAAAAACGGGGCAGGAGGGCACTATTCCCTTTCTAGTAATGTTAGATGCCTGCAGTTGTCCCCCCGCTGCGCGCGCATGCATGCACACACACACACACTCTTTCCACGTAAGCAAAAGAAAGTTGATGTATTCCTTATCTGCCATGGAGCTTCCCCCCAAAAAACTTTAAAGCTACAGTATTTCCCCCAGCATGTGATAAGATGGGTAAAATATAGACACATATTCTGGATTCACTGATCATTTTTTAGCACCTCTCTCCTCCACCACAGTCTCCATATACTGAAGAAATAGGTTGCTGAAATCCACAACTTTTGACCTGGAAATTTTATTTCCTGGTTCCCTTATGTTGTTACTGATGTATTGGGGCATCGGGTGGAGTGATGTTGCCACAATGAAGCAAATTCCAAAGCACCACAGAAATTGCTTATCCAGAAAAAGTAGTTGGATCCTGATTAATTTCATATAGCAGGAGACTACAACCCCCAATCACTTATTTTTATATATATAGTCAAACCCAGTATTATTATTTGGCACATCTGAGGAGTCACTAGGACCCATGCCACACCCTCTAGTCAGGGCTCACTGAATTAGCTGCCTACTCAGCAGTTACCACCAACTGCTCCTGTTAGAGATTCCTGGAGATGCGGTGGCCCTTTCCCTAGAGGTCTTTTGCATGGGAGTTGGTTAGCCACTTGCTTTTGACTGTCAAGGTGGCGATGTCTCTGCACCAAAAAGTAAAAAAATCCTTCACTGAGCCTCATGGCCCTGTGGTTAAACTGCAGTGTTGCAGTCAGCACTCTGCTCAGGACCTGTGTTTGATTCCAACGGGTATCTGGCTCAAAGTCGACTCAGCCTCAGCCTTCCATCCTTCTGACGCTGGTAAATTGAGCTTGTGGGTGCGCGGGACGGCAATGTGTAGCCTGTAGAATTATATTGTAAACCTCTTAGAGAGTGCTTTAAACACTATGGGGCAGTAAACAAGCAACACATTTTGCTTTGTATTCCTAACAGTGATTGAAGCTGCCAGTCTTGTATAAACATTTCTGGGCAAAGGAAGAAAGAGCAGAGGTTGCTACACTGCCAGGAGGTCCATCGAGCGAGAGCCAGGATGAGGCCCAGGTCAGCGGCCCCCAAGGACTTATTGGTGGCATTGTGCTGAAAGCTCATTCACGCCTGACACTAGCCTTGATACATTTTTTTTCAATAGCTGCTGTGCTGGCATTTTTGAACCACTTTTAGAGCAGAAACCCTCAGCCAAACTTTGAAACCTATTCCTGGTTTTGGCAACTATGCTCCTCCTCATGTCCAAGTACTGTTGTTTGTTGGCTTTTCCAGGATCCTTAAGCTAAAGTCTTGGAACAAAGCTAAAGCTGTAGCATAACCACTTTGCTCTTTTAATCTTGGTTTGGGTGCTGGGTTGCTTTTTCTGTGTGGGGATGGGGAAATGTTGCACATTCCTAGGCATCAGTATCAAATTTCCAAGTGCTTGGGTGACCAAACACCTGGGCTTTTTGCCAGCCTTGCTTTTATTGTATTAATGAAACAAGACTTGGCTTAGACTGGTCTAACTATTTTTATCCATCTCTCTATTTTAAATACATAGGCCATGCCAGATTGCTCATCTACTTTCATTATCATACCCTTACTGATTTTTTTTCTTTAATCCATTGTTAATCCATTGTTAAGTGAATGACTAAAGGAAGGGAAACTGCCTTTGTGAATGAATAGAGAGTAATGCGTGCCTTGTCTGGGGAAAAAAAGTACATTATATGGTACTGATTTTTGGCTTTATGATTTTGTTGTGCATCCTTATCACTTGATTCTGATGCAAAATCTCATTATGGTTCACTGGGTACGAGGCTTGTGGAATGGAGTGGGGGGGGAATAGTGACTCCCCCCTCCAGTTGGGAGGGGGAGGTCTCCCCCCACCCCGTCACAAGTCAACTTTGGTTATTACATACACATGCCTCAGGATCATAGGTTTCTGTCTCCTTTTTGTACTTTAGAGGCAGAAGAATTCGTGCTTTTTCTCACTAGTAATTACAGGTTGCAATAGCTGTCACTGCCTTGAATGTTTCTTCAAAAACATTTGAATGTTGTTGTTTTTTGAAAAAGTTACAAACCTCTCATGAATTACCACTATAGCTATAGCGTTTTTTTAAAAAAGTAGATATTTTGCTTTTCTCAAAAGTAACAAAACAAAAATATAGTTACTTTGTAATTATTTCAAAAAGCTTATCCAAATATTCCAGGCTGCCGGTCCATGGTATAAGGTTTTCTTTCTACATCATCAATTTCTCAGCACCCGAAACAGAACACATGGAGCACATGGGGGCAAGCCAGCACTAGACCCTTGTGACACTTGTGTTCCACCATTCAATGAGGCCACAGCTATAAAATGATAATGCTGCCTAACAGTCACTGCAAAAGGAATACAATTATTTGATAAGTTACATTTGTAATTTAACTTGATTTTCTTAGTTACTGTGTGTAAATGAACTTACAAATAACTAATTACTTTCAGACTCTCATCCAAAATTCAGCTAAGGATGATTTGTTCAAACCCTTGAACTCCAGGATTCTGTGCTCTGTGACTTGCATGTACATGACTCTGCACTTTTAAAAGAGAGATTAATTAACTAAAGCTGCATTTGATTAATTGGTTGGGATGTTAAAAGTACACTGGTCTAGTTTGATGGGCTATTTTGGTTCTTTCATGTTACTATATAAGGAAGGGGAAGGCCAGTGCTTCTTTCTAATAATGAGGGTAGCATTTCTGCATTGGAGTGTAAATTATTTCACCTTTTTTAAAGTTTTGAAATAAACATTATATTGCAGTTTTAATTAAAATTCAGATATTGATTAAAAGGTAATTTAGAACCTAACGGCATGAGCAATCTTGCAGGATTTGCTCTGTATCATGGAGGAGGAAAGTACAGTGCTCTGGATGTTGGACTGCAGCTCTCAGCATTCCTCACTCTTGGCTGCGCTAGCTGTGGCTGTGAAGTCCAACAACATCTGGAGGGCTGCACCAAAATTTGCCCATGTCAGTGCAAACAAATGCAAGTGGAATATATTGTTAACCAGTTAAATGAGAGAAACATTATTAAAATTAGTTTGTTTTTTAATGTGGGCAAATGCATTGTCGTTCCAAGTCTAGTTCTTGGCATCTCCAATTAAAAAGATCTGGCAGGAGGTGCTAGGAAAGGTTTCCCCTTCACACAGTGGGGAAGCATTGCCAGTTCACCTCAGATCAGGTGAACCTAGACTGACAATAGTCTGACCAGGAGTAATGGCAGCACCTGCTGTGCCTTTGTGCATGGTTTTTCAGTCTAATGGGATACATTAGCCACACCAATTTCTCTTTATACTTTTTTTCTTTGTTGGGACAAATATGCTAAATCTGGGACGTTTTAGTCCCAGTGGTCCCCAACCTTGGGCCTCCAGATGTTCTTGGACTACAGATGTTCATGGACTACAACTCCCAGAAGCCTTCACCACCACCTCTGCTGGCCAGGATTTCTGGGAGTTGAAGTCCAAGAACATCTGGAGGCCCAAGGTTGGGGACCACTGCTCTACACTACTTTTATTATTGAGGAAGGGGCTATTTAGTGACAACACAGCACAAAGCTTAGTGCCAGTAAGAGTCTGTTGGCTCTGCGATACGTAGTGAAAGAAATACCTTGTAGATGAAAATTCTGGCTTGCAATTTGGCTCTCCTGTTGCCAAAGAACTGAAAACCATGATGCTGTTCACAACCTCAAATTATGTTCCCCACAACCACAGTGTTTAATATATGACTATTACCTTTTTCATTGCTGCCTCAGCATCTCATTAACAGCTGGAGAATGGGAAACAGTGACTTGTGTATTGCACCTTTCCTTGTTTCAGAAATGCTGATTTGTCACGTCCCAGTGTTGTTATTTTCAAGATAAAGCTGATGCTGCTGTTAAACATAGCCATGGAGTGTATTACTGAGAAGTAAACCCGAACTCCAGCCCTTGTGTATAATCCTGTTTTGCTGTGTTATAAAGCAGGAGGATGACCAGATGGAAGATTAGGAGCCATATTTGGCTTTGGAACAGTTCGGGAAAGAGGCCATTCATGGTAGACATTTTTTCCTTGACGCTTTGCTCTCTCCAGTCTTAACTGCATGTCCTGATGCTGACATGATTCATTTGCACATCTGAGTTCTGTAGTTTGGATTGATGAAAACTATCTTCAACTATTTAAACTGTGGAATTAATCAAACGATGGAACGCCTTCTCCAAGGAATCTCATCTGGCATCTGTACTGTTTCAAAGACAAGCAAAGACACATTATTTTCCTCAGGCATTTTAATTTTTTTTAATTATTAGCTCTTTTCAGATGTTATTTGAGTGTGGGCTAGAATTCTCTCACCACCTTCTGTATTTATTCATGGTACTGTAAGGCAGCCCGAATAGAGTTATTACAAGGACTTAACATTTTCTAGCACTATTTACCTTGTTAATTTTAATTGGTTCTAACTTTAGAACTTAAGGGATAGCATAACAACATCATAAATGACCAGATGAATAAATAAGTAAATCACTATTATAAGGTGTAATGATGGCCACAAATGTGGAGTTAGACAAAGTCATACAGGGTAGGACGGAGAATGGATACTAATCACAATACAGTAGCTACAAATGTGTCAGCTCCAATGCCAACTTACCAGCATACCTGCTTTGCCAAGACCAGAACCAGGTGAATGTTACTATACATCATGGGAACAGAATTCTGGACTCAATGAGCCTTTGGTCTGATCCCAAAGAACTCTTCTTATGCTTTATGATTGTTGTTGAATGGCCTTCACTTGCTTGCTGTCCCTTGAACAAACCTTTGACAAAAACACAGGGCTTTGTTTACCCAATGAGACTTCTTTCAATTCATTTTCTCATCAAGAAGGAGGTCATCAGAGGCAGGATGGCAGATGTTTTTCTGATGTTCTACCTGAAATCACAGAACTTCCACTGAGTTTTGGCAACAGAGTGAATGGAAAGGTCACTTTAGGCTATGCAGCTTGAGGTGCTTGCTCACCATTCCATCTTGCTTATCAAAACTGCTGACCATGAGTGTCAGGACTCTGTATCCTATTCCCTTTGGTCCTTGTTGGACTGTTCAACAAATAGACAGATGAAACATGCATCAGGCTTGGGACAAAAGCAGCCCTATTTCCTCTGTTGAAGTCCTTCACAGTTACAACAGTGTCTTCTCCCACACCTCTGTAGAGTTAAATTTCTTCAGTCTGTGAGAAGAAGGCTTCCTTTGCCCATCTGGCCCCAATGGAGTATAAAAATTAATAAAAGAAAATAGCCAATTAAGTCTACAACCATTTATCAAACCTGGCATCCTCCTCTGTGCTTGGATTGCCTAGCATTATCAGCAGCCTGCTGGTTGTGGATGATGAGAGCTCATACATGCCAATGGGACCTTCTTATTGGAAAAGGTTGCTTGACAGAATCCCACAATACATTCTTCAACCACTTGTTTCCCCTCAGCAATTGTTTGGTCTAGTTATTGAGTGTTACCCAGTGCTATTGACATTCATGTCCAGTGTAGGAATGACAGGGCCCGGATTCATTGCTGATTCATCAACTTTCATAGCCTTCCACTTGTTTAATCCAGCCTTTCATGCCTGCTATGTTATTAGACACAAGCAAGGTGAACATCATTTGGGGCATATTTCACAGAAACTGAGTCAGTGGGGAGGGGATGGCAGCTGGTTTTTAACAGGTTTCCTTCATGCTTGTGATTAAGTCGACGGAACAAAATGTTTGTAGTCCATTCCAAAAAGCATGGCAAAATCCTGCTAGATCTCATAAAAGGATAATTATGGACATCCATGCCGTGACTAGTCAATCTGGTGTCTGCCAGTCTCACATTTCATGCCAAGCATGACAGGTGTTCAGCATGTTCCTCCCATAGCTGCCCCTCTGGATGACTTTGGATTTGTTCATTTGTGCAGTTTACATCTGTAGTCTCGCACAGAGCCTCCTCCCTGCCATCTAATGCAAAAGGACTTTAGAAGATTTTGTTATGGGGAAAAATGTTGTCACCTGAGTCTCTACTCCCCCTTCTGCAGACATAAGGGGGTAATTTGGTCATGGAGTAGGTCCCAGAGGAAGGATGGAGTGATATATCCCACTCTTCCTTAACTTGCTCCCTTGGAATTAGCGGACAACAACCCTTAATTAACCCCGCCTGCATGGTAACTGGATGAGAGTGATGAAAACTGTAATCCAGGACATCTGGAGGATGTTAGGAAAGGGAAGACAGATACAGCTGTACAACCAGAAGCTGGAACTTTTTAGGAGTTGTGTCGTCAGAAATGAAGGGACTGTGGCTTAAAACACAGCTGTTTGTCTGTGGAACAAAAATCGAAAAAGCTGCCTTGGACAAATGATGCTAGATTGCCCTAGGTTATGCGTATCAGTCCTCGGAACCATTTTCCTCCTCCTCCTCTTCTGTTTTTGGCTTGAAAAGAAGTATAACATTTGCTTGGAGGGCAGTTCAAAATCTGGGCCCCTGTTCAATTTTTAGCCGATGTTCTAGTGTCTCCAACAGGCTTTGATGAGATGCCAGACCACTTGCCTATACAACCTTGCTGACCCACATTTGGTACTGTGAAACTAAGTCCCTGAGAGGGCAAGATTTCTTAAACATACATAGCCCATCTCTGTGAACATCTGCCATTTTATCAGCTGCAGATTTAGTGTAGGACTGCTCATTCCCGCCATTTGCTTAATGTGCTAATGGTACTGAAAATACTGCTTCTCAGCCCATCATTTCCTTGACTCATAGCATATTTGAGGGGCAGCTTTTATTGTAGGAAAAATACTGGAATCCGTTTAGCAATTTACAAATATTTATGAATATTGAGTTTGAGTTTGGAAGAGCAGGCATGGCCAGAGACCATACTAGTCTTTAAAGCTTCATGAATTAATTTGCATGGCAGACTTCCTTCCTTTCAGTAGCACTGTCAATGTATAATTGAAGGTCAAACATGGAGAGGAGTGCTTTGCACTGTTGTTTCCATTTCACATATGGCCAACTGAAGGCTGAGGCTTGATTTATCCAAGGATTATTGCCAGCTCACTAAATCCATGGCAGAGCAACATGTAAATCCAGTGCCATTGCTATTCAAATAGATATTTCATGGGTAGAATTTTATTTTGCCTTTTAGGTACAAAACATTTTGAAGGAGGGAAAAAATGTATCCACATCCTCCTCTCTTGATTTTGTTCTTTGAAGTAGGAACTACAATTAACACACAGCGGTTGTGTTCTTCTGCCCACATTGCAACATGTAGTAACACTGGCTGATATCCTGATAGTATCAGGATAGATCTCTTGCTGCTGCTTGAATAATGTGATGACATGAGGATTGGAATGGGCAAGTGGGTGCCTGGAGGGAGGATTCAAAGGGAAAAAAGAGGAAACAAGGCGGGGGGAAGCAAAAACAAGTATCAAGGCACCTTTTAATACAAACAAATTTCTTTCAGTGTGAGCTTTCTTGGATTGCAGCCTAACTTTGTCGTAGGGTGGAGTGGATTGTAGTCCACAAAATATTGCAATGAAATAAAAATTTTAATTGTACAGGTGCTAGACTACTTGTCCCCCACCCTCCTGTGGAAACACATAAACATAGCTACATCCCTGCTGCATATGGAAAGCATAGGATGCAGAGAAGTTTATGCTGGACATCAGTATCCCAAGATATTCTTTTAGAAATCCGCATTGTGTAGGGATCAGGGTCATTGTAACCCATTTCTTATCACAGAACTGCTAGTCCTTACAGAGATTATGGTCAGTGGCTTTGAAAGCCAATAACACTGAAAATTAGCAGGGCCATACTTTCCTGCTCTTCTCCTAGCATAGAACCACCCATCAAGGTGTAGCAACGTCAGGGATAAAACCATTCTGGAAACCAGAAATTGATCCAAATAACTGGTATCCTCCACCAGTGTCAACGGCCATTGAAGCATATTGCGATAAAAGAGAATGGCTGTCTCTGACAAGCCCTCTCCTTCTCCTCTCTAGGGTGTGGTGGTCACCCCGTTTCAAAATGAAGTGTGAACCATTTTCTGGGCCCTGCCACTCTCCCTCTCTTGCCAAAAGTGACAAACCAACAGGGCCAAAACGTCATAGAAACAGGTGATAGCCACAGTCCTCCAGAATATGGCATATGATCTTGGGCTTCAATAATACAGATTCATCTAGCGTCACAGGACCAGACATGCTACGGAGAAATTGACAAGGTGTTGCCAAACTAGTAGCATTTAAATTAAGGCAGATAGGCAGATGTCACCAATATTATCTTCAAAGGTTTTGCTCAGCAAGTCACTGCAAGTCCCCCCCCCAAAAGAAACCTCTCAGAAGACCTCTGCTTGATGTAACGATGTGTACATGGTGGGGAGAATGTATTGTATCTTTATCATGATTGCCACCACAGAATAAACTTCAGATGGGCTGTTTCTTATGTTTGGTAATCCTGCACTTTCTATTGTTTATTTTCCAAGCATCATCTGAATAGCTTCATGGCTCCTACTTCCCTCATAAACAAAAGGGCCAATTAGTCTCTGCTTGTGAGGGCAGGATTCTTTGCTCTTTTAAAGGAATCAGGCTTCAACAAGGTCAAGACCTATGTCAACCAGAAGCTTCCCAAGGGCTCAACGGGCCACTTGAATCCTCTGTGCATAAACCATTCTAATTGATCCATCACACTTGCAGAGTCAAATTTCCAAGGGTTATCAAGAGTTCTACACTCTTCATCTTTAATAAAGTATGCAAATCAGGCAGATATGACTGTACTGTATTTGCAGATTGGACAGATTCCTGGAGGAAAAGTCCATCATAGGTTACAAGCCATGATGGGGATGTATAATCTCCAGTCTTAAAAAGAAGGTACCTCAAAATACTAGATGCAGGGCAGGGGTATCCGGAGACAGGTATCTAGTTTTCCCATGTGCTCCCAGAGGCATCCGGTGGGGCCACTGTGAAATAGAGGGAGCTGGCCTGATCCAGCAGGGCTCTTCTTATGTTGTTATGTATTTGTATATGGTTGCTATTCTGCATCTGCTGGCCTATATGTGATAAGAAAAAGGAGCTATAAAGACCATTGGTATTGTGCTCTTTGATAGCAAGTTATCCATATAGCCTGATTCTATATGTGATTCTGGCAAGTCAGTCCTTCTGTGTTCCACAGGCTTCCTGCCAATTATGTGCTTAGATTGCTTGTATTTTCTGACACATTATTGTTACCAAGATAATTTGAATGTTACCTCCGCAAAGATTTTTGTAATGAGAAGCTAAATGTTATGGCTTGTTGCTTTTCAGGCTAAAGGGTGGTGGTGCATTTTGATGATGTGATATATACACAGCCCCTTGACTGAAGATAGACAATCTGGGATGAATTCGAATGTGAATATAGCCTAAGCCCTTTCTTTGTTGTACATACAAGGTAGATTAATGTTGAAAAAGAGTGGTTCTTCTTCGTGGCCTCTGTGAATACACACATATGGGTTTAGTCTGCGCCTGCGCTGACATTCTCGGAGCATTCTAGAGCTAAAAGTAACAATTTTATGGTGTGATCCCCCATGAGGCACAAGCTCCTCCCACCCAAGATTCCCCTCAGTTCCTTTTTTCCGCCATGCTGTAAAGTTCTACAGAGCATAGAGCTATTTCCACAGGGGTTTTCCCCCTTATCTTATTGATCAATTCCCTCTAAATTGGATTCTTTCCCTTCTCAATTATCTAATCTACGATCCCCCGTGAGTTATTTTCTTTTCACTTGCCAGCTATTTGGCTTACCCCTCCCCCCCCGCACACACACACGCTTCAACTGTTTGCTTCTTTCTCCTTTCCCGCCTTTTTCGGCCTACTCATTTTGACTCTCAGGCACATTAATGATTTTCTGCCTGAGTAAGCTACATCTTACCCAGATAGGTGCAGGCCGCAGTAGGGGACCCGACAATGCCAAGGAGTCCTTAAAATCGAAGTCTACATCAACAGAGGAATCCTCGCCAGAGGCTAGCGAATTTGCCTCTGAGGAGACAACGTGCCAGCTCTACCTGCACAGACTCTGGGATCGCCTGATAGCCTCTGCTCCAACTGGCCATTCAGTGACTGCGCTACCATCCAGTCCGGCCATGGCCCTTTTAGCCCTACATGAGGGCGGGCATTTGACGTTCCTGAGTTGGAGCTTAAGTCTCTCTATCTCATGAGGAGAAGAGAGTGAAAAGGAGGCATGTCTCACCACACCCTCTCTATGAGCAACCATGAGAGAGACTGGTGATGGATGATTGTTTCAAGGGGCTTGTTCAAGGGACCCTGCAGGAGTTAGGGCTCTGTTGCCCTGTCCCTAGGAGAAGAAGGGCCTCCTATTGCCCCAGGCACCTTCCCTGACTGTCAGTGATTCCTCCTGACATGGGAAGCGCCTCTGTGTGTGAGTGCCGCACACCAACCCTCCTTCGTGCGCCTGCTCATGTAGCTGCGACTTCTGGAGGGAGCTGCACACCGAGGCTGTAGATGTGCCAGCAACATAAGGTAAGGCCTGGGTTTCCCTTTGGGGATACAATGGGCCCCTTCAGCTCCTGCGGCTAGCCCTGCATGTCACTGCTTTGCCTGTCTCGGGTAACGCCCTTGGGTGTTTGGTATATTGGGCCTGATTTATCAGAGGCCTTGTTCACGTGGCTGCTATTTCCAAAACCAGGTGCTGAGGCGAAAGCTTTCTGGCAGCATTTGACAGCCCTAGTTTGCCTCTGAAAGGGGGGCTGCAGCAACTCCCACCACTAGCCCTGCTAGTCGGTGATATTCCTGCCTGGGGCAGCACCTGCAGGTGGCTGTTAATTTGGCACAAAACAGCCCTCTTTATCAATGGGCTCGCTCACAAAGTAGCCTGCGGCCCTGTCTCAGCTGCCAGTGCCCGCATAGGCTCATAAGGAAAGGACTCACAAGGGTCCACCCGAGAACCCTGCCGCTTTCAGGTAAGTCTGGATAATTTTCCTCAGGTAGGTCCTGTCACACTGACAAGGTTGCGTAGGACCAGTCCCTTTTGTTTGGGATAGGAGCTATGAGCTCTCGGCCACCATCACCATCCCGCTCTACCTGGCATCATTCTGAGCCATGGGCTATGGAGTGCTTTATGCCTCCACATGAACTTTACAGATGTAGTGCTCCCTCGAACTCACCTCCGTCATCATAATGTTTGGAGCCTTGATAAAACCTGCTGTTAACCCATTCAGGTTTGAGACTCACATGAGTCGCTGGGGGGTGGAAGAGTTTCCAACCAATCTTCCTACACCCCTCTCAGTTGTCACAGATGGTCACACTCCTTTAATGTCAACAGATGAGTTCTTTGGTCAGCGTTGTTATTTGTTTTTGGTTGCCGTGTAGCCACGTACTCCTCTGCCATGAGGGCTTATCACCACTTATGGAGTTTGGTTCTGCCCACCCTGCAGGTAGCTCATGTGCACGCTTACAGTTCAGGCCTTCCGCATCACTGGGAGGCACTGTTGCAGGTGCATCACAAACACACTGCTGCTCGATACGCCTGAAAACCAGTGTCTAAGCAACTGACAGGTTAGGGCCTGCCATTTGTTGGTGTATGGCTTTTTAGCCAGAAAAAGATTGTTATTCTTGATAACCTGTTCAGGATCTAGAAGGTGACACATTCATTGTGCTGTAACATCTGCAAGAGCCTGAAGATGTTCCCATCAGGCTATGGCGTTCCGGGAACGTTAAACGCCTCAACCCCAAAGTTACCAGCCGCCACCCCTAGACATGTGGGGAGGCAGTGCCTTGACCGGCAGAACTGCTGGTAGGACTGCAAACTGAGCAGGCTCTTTACTTCTCTGTTGTTAACCAGTCAGTCCGTTTGACTTCTTTCTATCGTAGCTACCAGCTTTGCCACTATCTTCGATGTACATTGAACCCATTAGGATCGACCTCAACATGGAAAAGATTTTTGTTCTTTTTCTCTACCATATAACACTTTGGCAGGAAAAGATGCTTTCCAAATTCCAATCCATCTCGTGTCAAGGCCCATTATGATCGAGCACGACCGGTCCTGGCTTCAAATCTGCCAATTCTGGACATAAGCTCGGATCTCACTCCTTGAACTAATCTCCCTCCAATATGATGCGATCCATTATCATCCTCTGTCACCTTCAGTGTGCTTCTTTTCATTCGCGCAGCTCACTTCTCAGTTCACCGCATCCCGTCTATTGGGAATGGAGGAACCGCCTTTTCCAGACCCAGCCATCACTTAGCTGAGCACTTACACTAACTATGCTGAAGCTAATAAAGGATGCTTGCACCAAGCCACTTCCTATTAAAGATCTAGGAAGAATGTATTACAGGTACAAGGTACGAGGAAATGACATAGAAATTTTGGGATGACTCCAGTCCCATTTCTATCATCGTAGAACAAATTTATCCAAAATGAGAAATGATTTCCCTGAACCCTACTAATAAGAATACGGAAACATTGATGTCTTTGGCAGGGAGACTTATTCCCTTCATTCACTTCTGCTCCATGTGGCCAACTATCAATCACAATAGGCGCCTACCTGGAGCAATTTTGGTCTCAAATTCTACCTCTCTTGAAATCCATTAAAACAGAGCTTAGAAATTCTTGCTCTGAGACCACGACTCTAGCAAAGCAACACAGGATTGCTGCTTGACATGCAAAGGGCTTCTACTACTGTCACATCCTTAGTATCTATAGAAGGCTCACCTAGTCACGAACCACTGGCTCATCAAGGACACATAGGACAGAATTGAATGTCTTCCATTACATGGTACCAGTCTCTTCAGTCTTAGACCGGTGACACTAGAAATATTATTATTATTTACACAGAATAGGAAAACAGCTAAATTATATATGGTCCGACAGCCCTTTCATCCCTCTTTCAGTTCTACCCATAGTCCTTTCAACCATGTCTGGAGTTTCAGCCTCCCAGACATTTCGGTTCATACAAGAATGTCACCACATCTCTCAAGGTTACGTTATATAATTGTCTTTGTTCCCCTTTGAGTAACGTTAGACTCACTCTTTTTGTCTATATCCTCCAGGAAGAGACCCCTGCCTCCTGGGCAAACATGTCATAATCCAAGTTCCTACATCTGGCTTATGCATGGCTTCTACTTCTATGCTATTATATACATAGAAAGGACGGAGGCATCCGTCCCATCCTTGGTCTCAGAAATCTTTTCATGTGTATTCTACCGCAAGTTTCAGATTCCAGCCTCAACACTATTATCTAATCAGTAATTCCTAAGGTTTCACTGCCATTCAATTTTTCAACATTTGCAAGGTCTTTCAGATGGTACAGGATATCAGTTTGATAATAACCTTCCCCTGCGAGATATGGACATCTACCTGTACTGGTACTATAGTGTATGTTTTTCTTAAAAAAATAATTATTATTATTATTATTATTATTACTAGCAATCATCTCCCCAAATTCATGGCTTCCACGGCTTCAGTGCTAAAGCAATCCAGACTCAGCCTCCAACCACTCCAATAGTGGTATCTTTTCCTTTTGACCAACTGCAGGATCCCTAATCCAAATAACTGCATGTTCGGTTCTATCACCATTGGAAAGTATCGACCTTCAATGTATTCACTGGGGTCCGTACGCCGACTACAGGTTTTATTGCTCCTGTGCAGGTGCGGACGGAAACACTGTTGGGGACATATTCATATGGCAGTGGACAGGGAATTTGCCATAACTCTTCCCTCCGATACATTTCATTCTACGGAGAATCTTCCATCACCATCATTCCTAATCAAATGCGATCCAAATACCTCCTTGAGGTACTTGGTCCTAGTTCGCCTGTCTCAGATCGATATAGACAGACACATGTCAGTTCCCTCTGGTTCCTCACCTCCTAACTTCCATGAACTAGGCAACCTGGGAAATACTCCCACTTTGGCATCAGTGCTCGATCGAGCTCAAAAACCATGAACTCGATGTCGATGTGTAAATAAATAAATCTTTATTAAATATACTGAAACAAAGAACTACCTTACCAACTTTCTTAGAAACTGTTGCCTACTTGGCTTTCTGTTTATGCTTTAAAATGTTATAATCTGCTATTGTTGCCCATTAACCAGATTATTCTGGTAGGTAGGACTTTTGTCTCACTCTAGGGTCAAACATCTTTTCACAGGACTCAGTACCATCCGTCCTCCATGTAAACACATTGTTCCTCAATGGTCTATAGATTTCTAAATTCACTCATGTGCCCGCCATTCGAGCCCATTTTCTCTTCAAATGCCAAATTACTTACTTTGAACAGCCTTCCTAGTGGCTGTCATATCTGCCAAGGGAACGCGCAAAATAGCTGGATTGTGATTTGATCCACCTGTTATTCAATTTTCCTGATAAAGTGACTTCCTACTTTAATGTCTCATTCCTGACGTATTCGACTAATTTTCATGTTTATCTATGCTTCATCTTACCATCATTCTTCAGATCACCATCATCTCCTTTAAAGCACATGCTCCACAATATTTATGTAAGATGCTCACCAGCATTTTCTCTGGACACTACCAGAGCTTCTAAACAGATGACAGGCTCTTTTGATGCTTTCATTCTTTTCATTTCAAAAGTCTAGTTTCTTCCTATCCATCTCTAGATCAATGGTCCAGGCTGTATCTATGGCTTGCCAGCAGTCAGACGAGTCACCGTCTAATTAGCTTTAGCCTCGCTCCACAGAGTGCTGTCTACCTCGGCTGCATTCAGAGTACAATCGAGACTCTCGACATCTACCGTGCACCAATATGATCCATGCCATCTACCTTTGCAGAGCAATACTGGCTACACGTAGGTACATGCAATACCACTAGATTTGGCAGAAATGTGATGCCATCCTTCCTACCGTGACGTCCCACCTGCCAATAAGTAAGCTTGCCAGTCACCCATATGTGTGTATTCACAGAGGCCACGAAGAAGAAAGAAAGGTTACTTACCTGTAACCATGGTTCTTCGAGCGGACCTCTGTGAATTCACACTACCCACCCATCCTCCCCTCTGTCGTCACGGGTATCTTATTGTTGTATAACTCTCATGCCCGGCGGACAAATTGCAGGAACTGAGGGGAATCTTGGGTGGGAGGAGCTTGTGCCTCATGGGGGATCACACCATAAAATTGTTACTTTTAGCTCTAGAATGCTCCGAGAATGTCAGCGCAGGCGCAGACTAAACCCATATGTGTGAATTCACAGAGGTCCACTCGAAGAACCATGGTTACAGGTAAGTAACCTTTCTTTTTGCTGAGTATTTAGACTGTTTTCTTGGACTGGTGTAGTTCCACTTCAGATAACCAGTTGCACTTGCAAGGTACAGCTGTAGGTCAAAGAAAGGTATATATGCTGCTGATATGGGTATATGCGATAGATATCCAGAAGCTGCTTCCTGGATTCCATCTGAGCGTTCTGAAAACACATGTTTGAGAAGATCATTTGAAGCCTTTGCAGAGGTGCTGAGGATGAAGTCTTTTTAGCAGAAGTGGATTGCAAGGGAGAGGCAAAGACTGGCATTTGTTGCTGCAGTTTCACTTCATGCTGCTTTTGCTAGGCAAAGGGGACAATTACTTCTGCATCTGGAGATGCCAGTGAGAGCTGGCCGGCTGGCAGGGAAGGGCCTCTTCATGAATGACCCTGTGCCCAGGAGACTGAATGTGCAGACTGCAACTGATGACCTGGTGTAGAAGGGACATACCATGACTCTCTTCCCAAGCTTTCAACATGCTTGATGTGAAACGCTAGGAAGACTCTTGACCTATTGTGCCAAGAGCATTAGTGCAAAGGTCCTTCCTTGAAATAGTCAGTGAAACCTGGGATGTTTGCAGACTGGGGGTGCACATCAACTGAGTCCTTGAGATATAGACAGTTTTATAAAAAAACAGATTTGTTAAATCTGTCAAAATGAACAACGGGTGTTGAGTGTTTGGTTTTGAAAAGCAGACCTGCAAGGTCTCATTTCTAGAGGGCCTCATGGGAAGAAAGAAAGGAACATTTTTTGTTTGGGATAGAGACTTATAGGAGTAGTTGAGCCCTACATCACCTCCCAGAGACCAAGAGAATCCTTGGCTGGTGTGGCTGTGGTGGTAGCCAGGGGCAGCTCTTCAGTTATGTTGCCTAGAAGTTTTTAAAAAGGAAATCTGTTTCTTCTTTATTACTGTAGGGTTGTTTTTTTAAAAAGCAACAATTGAGTTTGAAGACGCATAATGTTCAATTCTGTTTCCTGCATTTAAAAAATGTGAACACTTGTTCACTTGGAGGATCATTTAATGGAATATGGTTACATTGCTCAGTGTCCAAACTTTGCAGTAAATTCCGAGATCCTAAGTGGAGGCCGCCCTTGTTCAGCCTCTACTGTCAGTAATTCTTGTTGCTAAGTCCAGTTAAGGAGAGAAAAGAAAGGAAGTGAGGTGGGTTCACTGACAGAAATGAATTGATTTAGGTTGGTCTGGACAGCAAAGGAATCTGTATCTCAACCTACAGTGACTGAAAGGAATGGCCCCATACAATCCGATGTCAAAACGGCCCTGTCTCATGGCACCACTACATCACTAATGAAAACTCTATCACAGAATTGATGCATCAGCTAAATTAAATGTTTAATTTGTCTCCTTTGATCTCTCCCTTGAAGAGTGAACTATCACAGTGAAAACTGGTGTGGATTTTCGGAACACAGCCCTCTGCTTGAAGTGTGAACAAAAGTTGACTCGGCTTTTCTGAGAAGACTTTTTTTTATATAACGTTTCTCATAAGATTGTTCTTTTCTCATCACCACCACCCCCAGGAAAATTTCTGCAGTTGCCCCCAAATGTTCTCCACCATTTGATCTGTGATAGTGACTACTCTGAGTGAATGATATAAGTGGTAGCCAGACTGCCATCACAGCTGCAGCTGCAACATAGCAGCAAGAAAGAAAGAAAGGAAAAAAGGGAAAGCAAATAAGATTTTGGAGAAAATAACTACTCTAGACCAGGTACTTGTAAATAGTGAGCCCTACCCTGAAGCAGCTATTGGAAAACCTTTTCCCATGCGGGGTTTGTCTCCAGTAATAGAAAAGACAAGATAGATATTCCAGAGGGACAATTTCTGCACAGCTGTAGTTGGAATACATATTCACCCTACCCCTTTGATCCTTGGTTGGTTGAAACTCAATGCCACTGATACTCTTGAGGGTACTGATGCAATAGAACTTTGTGGAGTTTAAATCCTGTTCTTCTAAAGTCTAACCCTCCATCCATCATGAACTTCAGAGTTTTGGATAACTGGAGTGGATTGATATTTGTCCAACTGGTTCTCAAAAGCCACTCCATCCATTCTGACTACATTTTGAAATCTGCCTTGGGGTAGGTTTTTCAGATACAGGTGACAGGAAGATGTCTAGGCCTTCACACCTGTTGATATTGAAGGGAGAGCAGTAGGGCCTTGAGATCTTTCTAATCTGGAATGAATCCAATATAAAATTGTGGGCATCTGGCTGATATTCTCCAGATTGATTGATTGGTCGTGGGTCCATTCGGATTGGTAGGGTGGAGATTGGGGAATGCTGGCTTTTGCTGACCTTCAGACATCTATGCCTTGTCTCCATGTTTTCATTTCTGTTGTGTATTGTCCGGTTACTCACTGTAAAATGAAGGACTGGTTTAAAATGCTTTATGGATAAATAAGATTATATCCTTGGTGGATCTCAGAGATTGTAATGGGAAGTGCAACTCAAACTACAAATCTTTGTTCTTCCATCATAAAAGTTGCCTGTAAGCATACGCTGCCTTAAGATGTCATGTTCTGTGTCTTAAGTTTTGTTCGGCTACTGATATTTTTCCTGGTTGTTACTATGTTTCTTTGCTTGGCAATTGTTTGTTGCCTTCACAGTATAGTCACACAAGTCATTAAGAAATGCAACAGATTCCTAGGTCTTGGTAACGGCATCTTTAATTCCAGCTAATACATGGACTGTCATAGGGCTTCAGGTATTCACGGCCAATGCTTAGTTCCATTAAGATACTTTATTTATTTTTCTTTCACTGCCGCCTGCATTAGCATTCAAAAGGAGAGGATAGGTTGGGCAGGAAGTGCATAAATATTTATAGAATACTGTTAGGGTCAGAGTCAAATACAAGGGTGCCAAATTGAAATAAAAATGATCTAATCCATGAAAAAAAACCCTTATCAATTGTGCTTTAAAAAGTTAACAGAATACCCCTAGATGGACAAAAAGTTACTTTTGTATGCATTTAGAGCAGAATGTTGAAATCGACCGCTTTCTAGACTTATATCAGCATTAATTATTTGTTTTAAGTAGAGTGCTGAGTAGGAAGATATGGCCTGATGAATAGAATTTTCTACTTAGAGACTATGGTGACAAGAATGCTTTATAATAGGACTTTTCATTCAGACATATCAAAGCACTTTGGAAACTTTGATCACTTTCTGTTACTAGGAAATAAGTGCTACAACAGGGACTTCCATGCTTTATATAACTTAACTTTCTGCTGGAAAAAAAACCACACTGTCTGGGATGAAACTGTAAATAAAAATTACACACTGCTATGAATTTAGTGAATTTAATCAATTTATTTGAAAAATGAAGGAGGCTGTCATACGTGAAAAGATAGATACAGTATTTTAATTCAATGGAAGCATTTAAAGCTGTTGGTCACTCACTGTTCAGCTCAGCTCGTATTAAGTCCCAGGCTAGTTGACATCTATGAAAGCAAAAGAGAATTCCTGCAGCCAAACCCTTCACTATTGGATTGTTGCTTAACATGCTCTATGTGGTAAAATCCTAGCTGATACTATGGAGTAACCCTTGTCTCAGATTTTGGCTGGAATCCTATTAGCAATGTATACAAGCATAAGTGAAACTGCATACATTTTGTTGGCAAATTGCACTGCTAATTACTGAGCTGCTGGTTGCATTTCTGATCATTGCACACCCAGGAATGTGACCAGCACCTTGTTAATTAGTGGGAATTCACCACTATAACTTACATGATTTTACTTACGATGTGTTTGTCACTGATAGGATTCTGTCCCCTAGTTACCCCTTTTCCCTGCAGGCTGTTGCACATCCTTGAAGTCTGTTCCAAGAGGCTGGGAAACTTTCTAGAGCGGATTATCAGATAGTGTGGAGGGTTGCAGGAAAGATAGGAATGGAAAAAAGTTATGTCACACTAGCATTTGAAGGCTATTAAAACACTGCATTTTAGGAAAAAGTATTGTGAGCAACATGGATTCCAAATTGCAGTTTCTAGATGACACAGAAGTACCTTCTCTATTTGACGATATACAGTACTTTAGTGGAGATTGACATTACATTATTCATGCTTTTTGAAAAGTGAGCTTTAAACTGCACCCTTTTATTTTCAAGCAAATGCAGCCATAAACTCCTAATCCAGCATATTCTTCCACTTCAGTTTGGGTTTTTGTTACTATTCTTCCCTGCAAAACACCCCCTGGCTGTTCTTTCCCTTATGAGAGTACTGTTGTGAACATAAATGAAACAATTGTTTAAGCATGCTTTGAAAAAACACAGCCAGGAGCAGAATCCTATAAGGTTTACATAATTTGCTATGGCTAATTTCAAGTAATTGATGAGGCTCTGTCGTGTGCCTGTTTGGGCACTCAAGATTGCACAACAGAGATGTGCTCTGTTACCTTGTCAATTAGCCACAATTAGTGCAACAAATCTGATGTGACTACCAATAGGATTCTAACCAATATCATGTGCAAATTATACCTAAATATCCTCCAGCGGGGGAGAGAAAGATGTGGATTTCTTGTTTCCAGATTAGCTTTTAATTTGTAGGTTTATTTTTTAAAGCATTC